>NC_088854.1:35800422-36157922 GCF_963853765.1 Magallana gigas
TGCACATACAGATTAATGTATTTTTATCTCATTTATTACAAATCATGTACTAATAACAAAATAATTTACTCATTATGTTCTTTGCTATAATATTTTGGGCGAATCGGGGTTGGGGCTACATGTCCAAAGATAACTAGTGATCGTTGCTCTACTGATACACGTGTATACATACACGTGTTAGTTTCTTGTGTATTCTGTGTGAATTGAATGGTTTTTTGTCTCTTAAGAAACAATAGACCTTACCTACCTGTATATTGGAAGACGACCGTGAAGCACACACCTTGTACACAAGCCACCTCTCTCTCTCTCTCTCTCTCTCTCTCTCTCTCTCTCTCTCTCTCTCTCTCTCTCTCTCTCGTGTGTTTTAGGTGACTGAGAAAAATAGTTATGAACGAGTCGATCTACCTAAGTATGTCTTAAGATACTATGTATAGCCTTTGAACTTGCACCTAATTATTAACCCAAAAGTATTATTAAAACCTTGCAGTCCACTTTAATTATTCCAACTGATAGAGCAAGGTCGCCATATCATGGTTTCTGACTCTTATATTTGTATGTTTTATGTATCTATATGAAATTGAAGAATACTACCATTTTATCCTTATATATGTATATATCATGTACAAGCACTTAATAAAAAAAAACTATTTCTGATTAATAAGCCATCAGTTTTTAATTGGTCAGACTTACGTCTCTTCATAAAACGTGTATAGTCCATTCATAACCGTTAACATTGAAACATTTGTGTTACTATATATCTTCGAGAAGCTTATAAAATATACAGAAAAAACAAGACTTATTTTGTAGGGAAAATATCATTCATTATTATTTACGAGGACAGTCCAGGCTTATAACCAAGAATATTGACATAATTTGAATCACTTTACAACGTTAATCATTAAACCAGGGTTCTTTGTTTTTTCTCCACATTAAAAACTGAGACCATAAATCGTAAAGATTTAACCCGGGTCACATTTTTCATCAGCTTGGAAAAATTAAACGAACTTAATATTGAATGATAACCTCAAAATAAAGCATATACTGAACATGTAGCTGTAATAATTATACGGTATATTGATTGTGTTGAATATGAATCAACCTAAAGAATTCTACTTTGATTTGGTAATTGCATGCTCTATAAGTCTGCTTTTTTTCTTCTACGAACAGAATAAGTCATCACTGGAAGATTAAGCGTGTATTGGGTTTCAAAAGTCTATAGTGGGGTATGATTGAGTCTATGTTAGATTTTCTTGTTAGAAAAAGCCAGTTTTTTTTTAAATATTCAAACTGATACCCCCCTACCCCTCTTTCCCTTGAATGGAATAATTATCCGCTACACTGATATCATGCAAAGTAAAATTTTGCTACAGGCTTATGAATGTCCTGTGTAATATTTGATTCAGAATCAGAGTCTAGAGATTTAGATATAGTTTGGTGAACTAGGCAGTGAAAGTCTTGAGATGAAAAAGTTTTTCAAGATGTAAACAGTTACGAACATTGTACAGAACTAATTGTGTACGAAAATGTAAATGCACTTTGCTTAAAAAGTCTAACATTTCCCCATATACATTTACTAGAATTAATAATTTAGGAGCATAAATATTTATAAAATCTGGAAAGCTTACACAATTTAAGTACGCTAGCCTGTTTGTTTAAGAAATACATTATATAGCCTTCATACACGGATAAAGGTTATGCTAGTCCACTTCTCTAAAGAAATGAAATTGTCGAATTGCATCTTTTGAATTGATTGAGTTGGTGTAAATATTAATTTCCATTACATGTCTTGAATTTTGTATTTACATGTTCACCCAACACAGTATTTACAGTTTGACTCCATACGTATTTCTGAACTTAGTATAACAGTGCATTAATTATATATATTCACATCATTATACTTTCCTTCTTATTTCAGACACCACTTTTAGATCGTATGAATATATAACATAAGATATTTTGAAAATACGTAAAATACATGCATATTTTAAAGGTTCTTCGAAAAACTAGAGACCATGTTTTATCTTAAAATTCGAGCAGAGACATACAAAAGTCATGTACATATAACAGTACATATGTCCCTGATTCGAGTTTGTAATATATCTTTAATTAATTGCAACAAAAGAATAAGGGTATGAAAACACTAATACAGTATAACGATAACTATGTAAAAAGCTGAAGTTTTTCAAGAAATAAAAATAAAAGACATGGATAAATGATTAAATCAGCAGGCTTACAACTCAGTGTCTCGGCAGGCGTAAGCAGGGTAAGAACTCTTTGTCTTCTTTACAGACTTTGAACATTTTTAATACTATTTTTCATTAAACAGCGAATACTTAATAACCTTTTATTTCTTTGATCATGAATTTAGTTAGGAAACATAAAATATCCAAGAAAAAAAAATTATCTATCAGATAACCGGCAGGCGTGTACTCTTCTCGGCAGGCGTATGCATTCTGCGTAAGAGTTATCTATTTTTACCGATTTTTACTAATTTTGTGTTAATGAACGAATTTAAAGTCAAGTTTTTATTTCTGTTATCAATTATTAAGCTAGGTAAACTAAAATATCAAAGAAATAATTAAAATAAACAATCAAATAAACGGCAGGCGTATACATTTTCTTGGCAGGCGTATGATTTCTTCGTAAGAGCTACCAGCTTACCCGATTTTTACTTATTTTGTGTTAATTAATTAATATAAAATCAACTTTTGATTTCTATTATCATCTATTTAGTAAAAAGAAATAAAATATCAAAGAAAAAAGTAAAATAATCCATCAAATAAACGGCAGGCGTCTAGATTTCCTCGGCAGGCGTATGAATTCTACGTAAGAGTTATCTATCTTTACCAACATTAAACATTTTTGCTAATTTTGTGCTAAATAATCAAGATAAAGTCAACTTTTTGTTATTATGATACTTAATTTAGTTAAGTTAAATAAAATATCAAAGAAAATATTAAAATAATCCATCAGGTAAACGGCAGGCGTGTGGTTTTCTCTCGGCAGGCGTGTTTTCCCCGGCAGGCGTCGGCAGGCGTGTTTTAGTATGACCGGGTAAAATGTGTAGGCAAACCCGGACCGGGGCAAAATAAAAGCCGGGGCAGATCGATATTTGTCAATTTTCTTTGTTAATAATCAACCAATCTACTTGAAATTTTCAGGATATGTCAACAAGCAGTATAACTGTATTCGTTGTAAATATTTCTGCAAAATAATGTGTATTTAGAAATTTATCGACGATTGTTGATTTTCAAGTTGGTAAAATGGGTAGGCAAACCCGGGTCAACATTTTACGGTTTTGTGGACTTATTTAAGACAAAACTGAACATTTCACGTTTAATTCCGGTAAAAATTGTGAAATACTAATAAGAAATAGTCATTTATTGAACGGAAAGTAAAAATTCTTCAATTAATAACAGTTTTTAAAAAAAAATCGGGTCATTAAAACCGGATCCGATCACCCGGGACAAACTTTAAAATTCCGAATTATGAAATAAACTATCACAAATATTGTGACATTGCCCAGCTCTTACCACAAGGAGGTATCCTCATTAGAGCCTAATTTATTAAATTGAAAAGGTTAGTAATGTTTTTGTGTTACACATTAATTTTAACTTTTAATAAATATTTGAAGAAAATATTAAAAGCACTATTTTTTTTTTTTTTTTGTAAATATTATATAGCACTAATTATTTAAATAGCTGTGATAATATGAACGAATAAGCATGCTGGTTTTTTGTGGGTTTTTTTTTAACTCTTTAAATTTTATAATTCATACCTACTTTTTAAGAAAACTATAGAACAGTCATCAGATTGATGTCCATGTACTGAATGAGACAAGTAAGTTTTGTGGAAGCTTTATAAAGGTTTCCTGAAAAGCACTCAACTCATTATAGAATATTATCATCAAAAGATATCACTTTGAACTTTAAAAAAATTGTTCATCACAACAACCTAGCTTCTTCTCAGCTTCCTCTCTTTAATTAACATTAATAAAACATAAATAAAATCCATTTGGGATAACATAGACACGCAACTATTACGGAATTATCAAGTTTGTCCCGGGTGATCGGATCCGGTTTTAGTGACCCGGTTTTTCTTAAAAACTGTTATGATCACCCTGATCCGGTCATACTAAAACACGCCTGCCGACGCCTGCCGGGGAAAACACGCCTGCCGAGAGAAAACCACACGCCTGCCGTTTACCTGATGGATTATTTTAATATTTTCTTTGATATTTTATTTAACTTAACTAAATTAAGTATCATAATAACAAAAAGTTGACTTTATCTTGATTATTTAGCACAAAATTAGCAAAAATGTTTAATGTTGGTAAAGATAGATAACTCTTACGTAGAATTCATACGCCTGCCGAGGAAATCTAGACGCCTGCCGTTTATTTGATGGATTATTTTACTTTTTTCTTTGATATTTTATTTCTTTTTACTAAATAGATGATAATAGAAATCAAAAGTTGATTTTATATTAATTAATTAACACAAAATAAGTAAAAATCGGGTAAGCTGGTAGCTCTTACGAAGAAATCATACGCCTGCCAAGAAAATGTATACGCCTGCCGTTTATTTGATTGTTTATTTTAATTATTTCTTTGATATTTTAGTTTACCTAGCTTAATAATTGATAACAGAAATAAAAACTTGACTTTAAATTCGTTCATTAACACAAAATTAGTAAAAATCGGTAAAAATAGATAACTCTTACGCAGAATGCATACGCCTGCCGAGAAGAGTACACGCCTGCCGGTTATCTGATAGATAATTTTTTTTTCTTGGATATTTTATGTTTCCTAACTAAATTCATGATCAAAGAAATAAAAGGTTATTAAGTATTCGCTGTTTAATGAAAAATAGTATTAAAAATGTTCAAAGTCTGTAAAGAAGACAAAGAGTTCTTACCCTGCTTACGCCTGCCGAGACACTGAGTTGTAAGCCTGCTGATTTAATCATTTATCCATGTCTTTTATTTTTATTTCTTGAAAAACTTCAGCTTTTTACATAGTTATCGTTATACTGTATTAGTGTTTTCATACCCTTATTCTTTTGTTGCAATTAATTAAAGATATATTACAAACTCGAATCAGGGACATATGTACTGTTATATGTACATGACTTTTGTATGTCTCTGCTCGAATTTTAAGATAAAACATGGTCTCTAGTTTTTCGAAGAACCTTTAAAATATGCATGTATTTTACGTATTTTCAAAATATCTTATGTTATATATTCATACGATCTAAAAGTGGTGTCTGAAATAAGAAGGAAAGTATAATGATGTGAATATATATAATTAATGCACTGTTATACTAAGTTCAGAAATACGTATGGAGTCAAACTGTAAATACTGTGTTGGGTGAACATGTAAATACAAAATTCAAGACATGTAATGGAAATTAATATTTACACCAACTCAATCAATTCAAAAGATGCAATTCGACAATTTCATTTCTTTAGAGAAGTGGACTAGCATAACCTTTATCCGTGTATGAAGGCTATATAATGTATTTCTTAAACAAACAGGCTAGCGTACTTAAATTGTGTAAGCTTTCCAGATTTTATAAATATTTATGCTCCTAAATTATTAATTCTAGTAAATGTATATGGGAAATGTTAGACTTTTTAAGCAAAGTGCATTTACATTTTCGTACACAATTAGTTCTGTACAATGTTCGTAACTGTTTACATCTTGAAAAACTTTTTCATCTCAAGACTTTCACTGCCTAGTTCACCAAACTATATCTAAATCTCTAGACTCTGATTCTGAATCAAATATTACACAGGACATTCATAAGCCTGTAGCAAAATTTTACTTTGCATGATATCAGTGTAGCGGATAATTATTCCATTCAAGGGAAAGAGGGGTAGGGGGGTATCAGTTTGAATATTTAAAAAAAAACTGGCTTTTTCTAACAAGAAAATCTAACATAGACTCAATCATACCCCACTATAGACTTTTGAAACCCAATACACGCTTAATCTTCCAGTGATGACTTATTCTGTTCGTAGAAGAAAAAAAGCAGACTTATAGAGCATGCAATTACCAAATCAAAGTAGAATTCTTTAGGTTGATTCAATATTCAACACAATCAATATACCGGTATAATTATTACAGCTACATGTTCAGTATATGCTTTATTTTGAGGTTATCATTCAATATTAAGTTCGTTTAATTTTTCCAAGCTGATGAAAATGTGACCGGGTTAAATCTTTACGATTTATGGTCTCAGTTTTTAATGGAGAAAAAAAAAAGAACCCTGGTTTAATGATTAACGTTGTAAAGTGATTCAAATTATGTCAATATTCTTGGTTATAAGCCTGGACTGTCTCGTAAATAATAATGAATGATATTTTCCCCTACAAAATAAGTCTTGTTTTTTTCTGTATATTTTATAAGCTTCTCGAAGATATATAGTAACACAAATGTTTCAATGTTAACGGTTATGAATGGACTATACACGTTTTATGAAGAGACGTAAGTCTGACCAATTAAAAACTGATGGCTTATTAATCAGAAATAGTTTTTTTTTATTAAGTGCTTGTACATGATATATACATATATAAGGATAAAATGGTAGTATTCTTCAATTTCATATAGATACATAAAAAATACAAATATAAGAGTCAGAAACCATGATATGGCGACCTTGCTCTATCAGTTGGAATAATTAAAGTGGACTGCAAGGTTTTAATAATACTTTTGGGTTAATAATTAGGTGCAAGTTCAAAGGCTATACATAGTATCTTAAGACATACTTAGGTAGATCGACTCGTTCATAACTATTTTTCTCAGTCACCTAAAACACACGAGAGAGAGAGAGAGAGAGAGAGAGAGAGAGAGAGAGAGAGAGAGAGAGAGAGAGAGAGAGAGAGAGAGGTGGCTTGTGTACAAGGTGTGTGCTTCACGGTCGTCTTCCAATATACAGGTAGGTAAGGTCTATTGTTTCTTAAGAGACAAAAAACCATTCAATTCACACAGAATACACAAGAAACTAACACGTGTATGTATACACGTGTATCAGTAGAGCAACGATCACTAGTTATCTTTGGACATGTAGCCCCAACCCCGATTCGCCCAAAATATTATAGCAAAGAACATAATGAGTAAATTATTTTGTTATTAGTACATGATTTGTAATAAAATGAGATAAAAATACATTAATCTGTATGTGCATGTTCAGATTGTGGTCCCGTTTTTTTTATTAACAAAACTGTGAGTGAAACTGTTTGAGGGATAGTGAAGTGAATGATATTGTAAGCCGTATCGTATGATTATATACATTGAAGAATCAATAATAACGAATGCATGCATTATTCTTTTTTTTTATCAAAACCTCCACGACCTACGATTAATTATAGTCAGTATGGTTGATTAATATAAAAATTGTCGGGAAGATAGTTTACGTTCATTAAGTTCAAAGACAACCGATCTGCATAGAATATTGCGTTCATTTTTGACTCAGAAATTTTTACTCATGAAATAAATTAAAACCGAAAAAACCACCACGTTCAGATGTCGAACATTTGGATTGTGAAAGTCTTATGCTTACCGACTCGCTGCAGTTTTCTCCATATTTTATTGAATTTTTTTTTATTGAAAAATACATGTACTAGAACAGTTGAACGCAGGTGCAACTACATTTATTAGTATTTTTTTCTCATAATATTTGAATTGTTTCCGTTTATGAAGAGAGAAAGAAATAGGGCAGTGGATGGAAAAGACGGAGAGAGGAGAGAGAGAGAGGAAGTGAAAGAAGGAGAGGAGACAAAGATAGAGGGAGAGTGATAGAGATGCAAGAAAACAGCTTAATTTCTTGCTTTAACACGCAAACAACTATATATACACGTATGAACACGCCACGTTTCTAAAGCACTCTCTTTTCTCATAAAGGTTTCCGTATATAGCAGTGGCGTCGGAAGCAAATTGAAAGTGGGGGGGGGGGGGGGGGGGCTAAACTAATCCTCTGAAATCTTGACAAGGAAAAAAAACCAAAAACCTAATCCTAATTCCCTAAATCATGAAATCCTAATCCATAGGGTGGAGGGGGGGGGGGAGACTATAGTTAAAAAAAAATATTCTTACCTACCAAAATCCCCCCTCCACAAATCTCGAAATTCCTAATCTGTGGGGGGGGGGGGGGGAGGGGCTATTATACCTGTGACTTCAACATCTCAATATTTCAATGTTTCCATCTTTTCATTGTAAATTTCGCAAAAATTATCTTTCTTGCGAGAAAAAGTGGGGGGGGGGGGGCTGAACCCTCTATGATGCTATGTGCCCATTGGTTAGGTCTAACTTAGCAAAAAAAGTAGGGGGGGGGGCTCACCCCCCCCCCCCCCCCCGGTTCCGACGCCCATGTAACCACTGGTATCACCATTTCTGTTGGTTTACAATTTTATAACACGATTTTTTATCCAGTATTTAGAAAAACTTTAAAACAGGATTGGTCTATAGACCATAAGATCGTGGAACACTATTATAGATCGACCCTCGTGATCAGTAAGCTGTTGTAGATTGGGATATTTCAATATCAATGTTCTTGCTAACAATGTTAGTATAACTCATTGGCGGATCCAGGGGGGGGGGGGGGTCCGAACCCCCCTCCCCCTTCTCTGGGACATATGATTTTTTTTTAACTTGTAATTCCTATTTAAAGGCAATTTTTCCCATCTATAATATAATTACTGTAATTATCTCAAAGAAATGCTTTTAAAATTGCTTCTTTAAAGAATGTCTTACAACATTTATTTCTTATATGAAAAAAAACCTCTAATGATTTTTTTTATCGACAAAAAGTACTCCCCTTCATCATCCAGTGTTCACTTCCATAAGTAAACATGTGGAAAATAAAAAAAAATTACATAAACGTAAGCAGTATCGCTAAAAACACAGATTAAAATAACATCTACAATGTATTTTCTGCTCTATTTCTTTAAAAAAAAAATCGATCATAGTTCATACAGTTTTGAACTGACAAGCCATCAAGTAAAACGACGTTCAAGTACGAGTACATGCATTCGTTTTACTTTTAAAAGCTGCATTCAAATGTATTTTTTAGTTTATTAACTGAAGTAATTATAATAGAAAAGTTTTACTTCGTTTCATACGAAAAATATCTAAGACTTTTTCTTTGGCCTTGTAAATGATTTTCACTCATTCTTTTCATGAGTTGATCTACTCGGGGGGAGGTGGGTAGAGTTACCCCCCCCCCCCCTCGGTAAAACTCAAATTTCTTACGGAAGTGGGTGTGATGGAGTCCCCACCTCCCTTGGAAAATAATTTTTTTTACATACTAGTAAAATCACCAAAAATTTGCCTCGACAACCCCCCCCCCTCGGGACAAACCTAAATACTAACCCCCCCCCCCCCCCCCTGAAAAAAATATACTTGATGCACACGTTTCGTGTTACGTTTTAATATCACTGAAATCTAATTGTTGTGTCTTTATTCGTTTACTTGGTAAAGTTAAATGAAATATGAAATATTGTTTGAAAATACCAGATTATCAGTTTTTGCGTTAGGCGAAAAGTTGTGATATTGATTAATAGTATCCCTCTTTACAACACAGACAGTTTTATTTAATTCTTATTCTATGATCATGTACACAGTTGACTGAACAAAAAAAAATAATGAAAAAATCATATCAGGCAATAATATAGGTATTCGACAAGCGTAAAAGCGTACACATGTATATTCCTTGGGCGTTTCGTATCTATAGACGTGTTGATAAATCTTACCCTGTATTTCTATCATAAAACGCTTCAGTGACAGGCGTAATAATCAAAATATTAAATTCTGATAGAAAACAAAACTTTGTCAAAGTTAAAAGGGGTGACATACATATTATATCATACTCGTATCACCCGACTTCATATAATATGATGAATCAATAGCAGCAATAAGTAAAGTTATGAACATAATTATAAGGCAAAATGTTAAGTCTATATAATTATATTCATAAATTATTTTATACAAATAAAAATGACATAAATAAAATGGCAAGCGTGCGTATTTAATCGACAGTCGTAAGATTTCTACATAAGAGTTCTCCCTTTATTTTTAAGCCATTTGCAATTTTTTTTCCTTTTTATCTATGCTTGCTATTTAGTACAGTAAAATAAAATACTAACGTAAGAAAAATATCAAATCATCTTCAGGTAAACGGTAGGCGTATGGATTCCGCCTATATTTACCAATGGTTTTTTCTCATGTTGTGTTAATTAAAAAATGTGGTAAATTTTTAATTAATCTGATCATTTATCAAGTTAGAAAAACATAAAATATAAATAAAAAAATTAAAATCATCCACCGGGTAAGCGGCAGGCGTGTTCTCATCTCGGCGGGCGTATGCATTCTGCGTAAGAGTTATCTACTTTCCCGATTTTCACTAATTTTGTGTTAATTGATGAATTTAAAGTCAAGTTTTTATTTCCATTATCGTTTATTAAGCTAAGTAAACTAAAATATCAAAGAAATAATTAAAATAATCCATCACATAAACGGCAGGCGTATACATTTTCTTGGCAGGCGTATGATTTCTTCGTAAGAGCTACCAGCTTACCCGATTTTTACTTATTTTGTGTTAATTAATTAATATAAAATCAACTTTTGATTTCTATTATCACCTATTTAGTAAAAAGAAATAAAATATCAAAGAAAAAAGTAAAATAATCCATCATATAAACGGCAGGCGTCTAGATTTCCTCGGCAGGCGTATGAATTCTACGTAAGAGTTATCTATCTTTACCAACATTAAACATTTTTGCTAATTTTGTGCTAAATAATCAAGATAAAGTCAACTTTTTGTTATTATGATACTTAATTTAGTTAAGTTAAATAAAATATCAAAGAAAATATTAAAATAATCCATCAGGTAAACGGCAGGCGTGTGGTTTTCTCTCGGCAGGCGTGTTTTCCCCGGCAGGCGTCGGCAGGCGTGTTTTAGTATGACCCTATTAATCTGTTAGTCGAAGAATAATTATTTTCCGTTCAATAAATGACTATTTCTTATTAGTATTTCATATGTTTTACCGGAATTAAACGTGAAATGTTCAGTTTTGTCTTAAATAAGTCCACAAAACCGTAAAATGTCGACCCGGGTTTGCCTACCCATTTTACCAGCTTGAAAATTAACAATCGTCGATAAATTTCTTAATATACAATGTTGTGCAGAAATATTTACAGCGAATACAGTTATATCAATTGGTAACATATCCTGAAAATTTCAACTGTACACACGTGCATCCAGCAAGGCGTGAGACTTTGTTTACCTCAAAGTTACACATGTGCTTGAAAATCAAGCCCGGGCCTTTTCACCCTCTCCGGAAATAACACGCATCAAAAATTCAAATGACCTCGCATTATTTCAAAACTGGGATAGTTAGACCTCTTACACATTGTTTTTCATCTCATTAAAACAAATCAGCTCCTGTCTCGAGCGGAAACGCCCCAAATTCAAAGGAAAAATTCGGGAATTATTTTGCCTCAGCCTATTCTCTTTTGAGAAGTGGACAGGCATAGCCTACATCCACTTCTTTTCGCAAGCACATGGGCTTGGTTGTTGGATCGTGAATTTCCTAATTATTTGTTCCCGAAGAATAAAATGATTAAAATTGGTAATCTTATGTGTATTTCTGTGTATTCAATGTACATTAAAAAAAGTAAAGGGACGACACTCGCCATCTTGGATTTATAGGGGGTCCTCGTTTCAAGCTATGTTTTAAACAAGTTCTTCCGTTTCTCCAACGATTTCTGACGAGATCTAGGTTGAAAATGTTAAAATTACTTATTCCTATCGTCTGACTACATCTGTACACTGCATAATAAACACATCGTTCCAAAATGTACTAGATACTCGCCAAACTTATCGAAAGCAACGGAAGTTGATGAAAACCCTGAGGAGATCCGAAAGCATTGGATAAACCAAGAGGAATATCTTTTCGCGGAATTTTTGCTCTCTCCAGATTTATCATACAATTTCGGAGCATCTCAGTGATTATATGGAGAATTTACGTCACTCAAAAGTAAACTTCCGTTGCTTATGATAAGCTTGGCGAGTATCTAGTACATTTCATTAAAGAATTTTGAGAGTTATTGCAATGTTTGTACTATCGCATAGCCCTCTAACTCCGTCACTACCCTAACTCCGTCACTTTCGGGAAACTCGCCGTTTGAAAATACACTCGCCGTTTGAAATCAAGTGCGATTATGACGTCATTTTTTGCAAATCAAAAATCTTCAATCAAATGTCAACAATTTACAACGGTAAATTTAAGAATGTCTTCAAACATAACAAAATTACACCTTGTTTATTTAATGCAACAAAAATTGCGTGAAATCAGCTAACATACCACAAAGAAGCAAACGAGTTGGTTGTTATACAGTACTAGTATATTAAACCATTTTGATTTTTTGTTGCACTGTATTGAATAAAACTTAATGCATCAGTTTATATGATTTCAAGGGACCACATAATAATATAAAACTGGATTATTTTAAAGGTACATGCACATGTAAGATCGTGCTCATCCGTTAGAAACTGCACAATTTAAAGTAAAATAAATGAACCGGATAATTTTCTTCCCATATGGAATAACAAATCTTATCTACACTTCCGTTTATGAAGGTAATCATGGTTATTTAATTGCATGAGGTTTTCAAAAGAATTAAAAATAAATCAGGTCAGCTCAAATTTCAGGTCATTTCAAAATTTTCGATCTTTCATATTTTTTATGGACTTTACCGACCCAACATATTTCTGTAAACAGTCAGTAACAAACCTAATAAGTAATAATATAACAGTATCATATTATACAATTTCATGTGATATAATTCTATATTACAGAAACTAATATCATATTATACAATATCGTATGATACAATAATATATAATATACAATATTGTATCATAGGATACAATATTATTTTTTGCATTATTTTATGTAATAATATCATGTGATTAAATTATAAATTAATAATACAATATAATATTACACAATATTGTATCATAATATACAATACTATACATAATGATATCATGATACAATATCATGACATAAAATATCAAAAAAATTGATATATATAATATCATATCGTATCATATTACTTTTTATAATATTACATATGATATTATATTGTATCATATTAAACAATATTGTTTCATACCATACAATGCTATATCTTTGGAATCATGTTATATCATTTATCAACAAACACATCTATCTATCGAGCAGGTTTGAGTGAGGTAGGAGATTTCTTTAGCATCCTTGATAATGGAGATCAGGCTCTGCATCTGAAGCAACCTCTGCATTTCATTTATAATAAAGTTAAATCAACTATGCAAGCTATCATCTATAAAACATGTGAGCTGTTCCAAACAAGAGGCCCATGGGCCACATCACTCACCTGAGAAACAATAGGTATGATAAAATCAGCTTAATGGAGTCAAAATACAAACTATCTGGACAATGTACAATAAAACATAATACATACTTTGTATCTACACTACCTGAGGATGTGGCCCTACCCTACCCCAGGGGTTATTATTTTCACAACTTTGAATTTACACTACCTGAGGATGCTTCCATACAAGTTTCAGCTATGCCGGCTGATTAGTTTCCGAGAAGAAGATTTTTAAAGATTTACTCTATATATTCCTATGTTAAACTTTGACACTACTTGAGGATGCTTCAACACAAGTGTCAGCTTTCCTGGCTGATTAGTTTCTGAGAAGAAGATTTTTTAAGATTTACTCTATAGATTCCTATGTAAAACTTCGACCCCCCAATGTGGCCCAACCCTACACCTGGGGGTCATGATCTCCACAGCTTTGAATCTACACTACCTGAGGATGCTTCCACACAAGTTTCAGATTTCCTGGCTGATTAGTTTCTAAGGAGAAGATTTTTAAAGATTTCCTCAATATATTCCTATGTTAAACTTCGACCCCCCATTGTGGCCCCACCCTACCCCCGGGGGTCATGATTTTCACAACTTTGAATCTACACTACCTGAGGATGCTTCCACAAAAGTTTCAGCTTTCCTGGTCATATGGTTCTTGAAAAGAAGATTTTTTAAGATTTACTCTGTATATTCCTATGTAAAATTTCGACCCCCCATTGTTGCCCCACCCTTTCCCCAGGGGTCATGATTTTCACAACTTTGTATCTACACTACCTGAGGATGCTTCCACACAAGTTTCAGCTTTCCTGGCTGATTAGTTTCTGAGAAGAAGATTTTTAAAGATTTACTCTATATATTCATATGTTAAACTTTGACACCCCATTGTGGCCCTACCCTACCCTAAGGGGTCATGATTTTCACAACTTTGAATCTTCACTACCTAAGGATGCTTCCACAAAAGTTTCAGCTTTGCCGGCTGATTAGTTTCTGAGAAGAAGATTTTTAAATATTTACTCTATGTATTCCTATGTTTAACTTCGACCCCCCATTGTGGCCCCACCCTACCCCCAGGGACCTTGATGTTCACAACTTAAATCTACACTACCTGAGGATGGTTCCACACAAGTTTCAGCTTTCCTGGCTGATTAGTGTCTGAGTAGAAGATTTTTAAATATTTAATCTATATATTCCTATGTAAAATTTCGACCCCCCATTGTGGCCCCACCCTACCCCCGGGGGTCATGATTTTCTCAACATTGAATCTACATTACCTGAGGATGCTTTTACACAAGTGTCAGCTTTCCTGGCTGATTAGTTTCTGAGAAGAAGATTTTTAAAGATTTACTCTATATATTCATATGTTAAACTTTGACCCCCCATTGTGGCCCTACCCTACCCCCAGGGGTCATGATTTTCACAACTTTAAATTTGCACTACCTGAGGATGCTTCCATACAAGTCTCAGCTTTGCCGGCTGATTAGTTTCTGAGAAGATTTTTAAAGGTTTCCTCTATATATTCATATGTTAAACTTTGACCCCCCATTGTGGCCCCACCCTTCCCCCAGGGCCATGATTTTCAAAACTTTGAATCTACACTACCTCATGATGCTTTCATACAAGTTTCAGCTTTCCTGGCTGATTAGTTTCTGAGAAGAAGATTGACTATAAACATTATATTCCTATGTAAAACTTCGACCCCCCATTGTGGCCCCACCCTACCCCCGGGGATCATGATTTTCACATCTTTGTATCTACACTACCTGAGGATGCTTCCATACAAGTTTCAGCTTTCCTGGCTCATTAGTGTCTGAGAAGAAGAATTTTAAAGATTTACTCTATATATTCCTATGTTTAACTTCGACCCCCATTGTGGCCCCACCCTACCCCCGGGGGTCATGATGTTCACAACTTGAATCTACACTACCTGAGGATGCTTCCACACAAGTTTCAGCTTTCCTGGCCGTTTAGTTTCTGAGTAGAAGATTTTTAAATATTTATTCTATAGATTCCTATGTAAAATTTCGACCCCCCATTGTGGCCCCACCCTACCCCCGGGGGTCATGATTTTCTCAACTTTGTATCTACATTACCTGAGGATGCTTTTACACAAGTTTCAGCTTTACTGGCTGATTAGTTTCTGAGAAGAAGATTTTTAAAGATTTACTCTATATATTCATATGTTAAACTTCGACCCCCCATTGTGGCCCTACCCTACCCCCAGGGGTCATGATTTTCACAACTCTAAATTTACACTACCTGAGGATGCTTCCATACAAGTCTCAGCTTTGCCAGCTGATTAGTTTCTGAGAAAAATATTTTTAAATATTTATTCTATAGATTCCTCTGTAAAATTTCGACCCCCCATTGTGGCCCCACCCTACCCCCGGGGTCATGATTTTCAAAACTTTGAATCTACACTACCTCTTGATGCTTTCATACAAGTTTCAGTATTACTGGCTGAATAATTTCTGAGAAGAAGATTTACTTTAAACATTATATTCCTATGTAAAACTTCGACCCCCCATTGTGGCCCCACCCTACCCCCGGGGGTCATGATTTTCTCAACTTTGTATCTACATTACCTGAGGATGCTTTTACACAAGTGTCAGCTTTCCTGGCTAATTAGTTTCTGAGAAGAAGATTTTTAAAGATTTAATCTATACATGTATATTCATATGTTAAACTTCGACCCCCCCATTGTGGCCCCACCTTACCCCCGGGGTCATGATTTTCACAACATTGAATCTACATTACTTGAGGATGCTTCCACACAAGTGTCAGCTTTGCTGCCCAATTAGTTTCTGAGAAGAAGATATTTAAAGATATACTCTATATATTCATGTTAAACTTCGACACCCCATTGTGGCCCCACCCTACCCCCGGGGGTCATGATTTTCACAATTTTGTATCTACACTACCTGAGGATGCTTCCACCCAAGTTTCAGCTTTCCTGGTCTTATGGTTCATGAGAAGAAGATTTTTGAAAATTTCTCGAAAATTTTCATAAATTCCTAATTATCTCTCTTTGCAAAAGGGCGTGGTCCTTAATTTTCACAACTTTGAATCCCCTTAGGCTAAGGATGCCTTGTGCCAGGTTTGGTTGAAATTGGCCCAGTGGTTCTTGAGAAGATGTTGAAAATGTGAAAAGTATACAGACAGACGGACAGACGGACGACGGACAACGGGTGATCAGAAAAGCTCACTTGAGCTTTCAGCTCAGGTGAGCTAAAAACCTTAACCTTCTTCAGCATCTGTAACCTATACCTCAGATTCAGCACCCAAGCCTGCCTGGTGCATCAGTATCATAAGACACACCATCAATGCAAGTTCGGTGAATTACGGACCAGCAGTAACTTAGATATTGCTATCACAGGGCACCTGTAACAAAAACTTTAACCTGCTCCAAAAACCTTAACCTCCTCCAGCATCCGTAACCTATAGCTCAGATTCGGCACTCAAGCCTGTCTGGTGCATCAGTTTCATAAGACACACCATCCATGAAAGTTTGGTGAAGTACGGACCTGCAGTAACTTAGATATTGCTATCAAAGGGCACCTGCAACAAAAACTTTAACCTGGTGTAAAAACCTTAACCTCCTCCAGCATCTGAAATTTAGGACTCAGATTCAGCATCCAAGTCTTTCAAGTACATTAGTAGGTCCAGATGCATCATCCATGCAAGTTTGGTGAAGATAGGACAAGTAATAGCTTAGATACAGGACCTGCAACAAAAACTTTAACCAGGTCCGGACGCCGACGCCGACGCCGAGGGTATAGCATAAGCTCCCCCTGACTTCGTCTCGGTGAGCTAAAAACTATATACAGCTATTTCTGTACAAGTTCGGTGTTTATAACATCAAAATCAACTGAACAGAGTGAAAATTGCAGTAATTTCAAAGTCAGATACCTTGTCGGGATACTGGGTAACCAATTTCTATTCTTGTTTACATCGGGGGTCATTTTTTACGGGGGTCATTTTTCTTCACGTTTAACATGAAGAAAAATGACCTTGGGTCTTTTTTCTTCAGAATAATCCAATTATTCTACAGCAAGGGGGGGGGGGCATTATTCTACGCCGAAAAATTACCACCGGTCATTATTCTACGGGGGTCATTATTCTTCATTACACCGGCGTAGCCTGTCCAGGCCCCGGCGAACGAAGTTGGGCATTGGCCATCCGAACACGTGTACACACTTGGCGAGCTGAATTGAAAGTCATCGATTGTATCTATCGTACGGTTAGGGTTTACCTGGGGCATGTGCATCGGGGTTTCATAACTGAGTGATTTTAACTATTTATAGGTAGTCACACTTTAAAGAGCTGTATTTTTATTGTTGAATTGAAGGTCAAGGCATTATTATATCTCATGGAAATATTTGAAATATAATTCATTATTGGCATGGAGCAATAGACCCTCGTTTACGTATAATCTTGTAATTAAGTAACAATTAAGTACGTTTACGTATAATCATAACATGTCGAGCTACATGTAATATGTTACAGTTATGAACACTATGTTTCATATAAAAATGCAGCATTTTTATACAAAATATTTCGATTAACACCTTTTTCACGATAATTTGTGGTATCTTTTTATCAATTTTTTTAGGCTTCGTTTTCTGTATGCAATATTTCAGAAATTATTTTCTATCAATTTGCATTGATATGCAATTTGATCCAACACAAATGATTTAAATATAATTCATAAAAAGTGTAACTGTTGAGTTACTTGAAATACCACAGTTAATATATGTAATAATCGTTATAAAGTGATACATCGCTTAATTTTCGTAGACGACGCTTCATCGTGTGCAGCTATAATTTTATTGATGACTTAACAGTTTTCCATCCAATCGGCAGAGCTCGTATGTATTGCAGGTGTCACTACAGTATTCAAGTTCATGCGCGGTTTCGGAAAAAATCAAGGGGGGGGGGGGGGTCCGCTGGTTATTTGAGTTTGTCGGGGGGGAGGGGTTCCGAGGCATATGTTTGGTAATTTTTTAATGTAATTTAAAGAAATTTGAATTTTTCGGAAGGGGGGGGGGGGTCCAGACCCCCTAAACCCCTCTAGATCCGCGCATGAAGTTTACTATATATCCCTACTATTACTGCGCAAATCTAGATACCAAGTTATAAATTCAAAACAAACTTCTTGGAAAATCCGCCTGATATCTTTTTAAACAAAACCTTTTTTACAATTTAGTAGCAAAACCACATGTGCATCCATCAAGGCGTGAGAGTTTGTAACGTCGAAGTTACACGTGTGCTTGAAAAGCACAAGACCACAAGTCAAGAACTTTTCATTCATTCTCCACTTCAAAAAACAACACGCTTATAATTAAAATTCAAATGGTCTTGCATTATTACAAAACTTGGATAGTCAGACACCTTACACATGTTTTTTCATTACATAAAAGGTTAGCCCTTGCCGCAGGCGGAAACGGTCCAAATCCGAAGGAAAATTCGGAAATTATTTTTCCTCAGCCCTGTTTTGACGTGAACCTACAGTGAAATACTGTTGTGACATCTGAATCGGCGTCCATGACAACACCCTTTAAATTAAACTTGTCAAAACACGCTACCTTTTACCTATGATTAGACTTTATGAAATTAAATGATATACCCTAAAATATACCACAGAAGAGACTGTCTAGTTGATACTTAAATTGATTAGAAGCGACTCCATTTTGTATAATATCAAATATTCTAACATCTGGTAATGTTAACACATTAATGGTCTTTGCATGGGGTATTGTAGCAGAAGGCTGGAAATACTGTTCAAATACCAAAGCTAAAATTTTGAAGAATAAGTGGCATTTCCTGCAAGGCAGATCTCTAATGCGATCAGTATTATCTCTAGTTACTTTAGTCAAAACTTTATTGCTTTTTATTTTTGCAGTTGATATCGTAGTTTGCCACTCTATTTTTTAGTGTTCGTCATGATTTTGGTTTGCAAATTGTCAGACGTAAGAAGAAAGAGATGATGAAAATTAGCAAATAAACATAAAGAAAATATCAGTCATAGTCTAATTTTTGTTATTTGCGATAATCTTATTTTACTTTATTTTCTTCACAAGAAACATGTGCTGTTCAGCTCTGCTAAACATTAGCAAATTTTTTATAGGCATTAGCATTCTGTTTTCATTGTAAGACGACGGCATGCATTAAGCATTGAAAAGATTAATGTATTCTATAACTAAGGCATATCCAAATTCTATATTATTTCAGAATTCTTGAGTACGTGAAATTTACAATAACGAACCAATCCCGATTCAAATATGATTCTTTACATGTATTTTCAAAACATTTGGTATATTTTAACACTTTCTTCCCGGCTTAGCGCTTTCCAATTCTTTCAGTACTTTGATTTTACTATGGGAGGCACTGCTACTCCCAGGTCCACCATCCGAATATTTTTCAGACCTGCAGCTGTTCTTCATTATGGTTCTAAAACTTCTCATCTATTTACAAGTTTATATAATATTAGACTAATTAGAAAATTACAGGAATAGAAATAACCCTATAGCATTTAACCAACATTGCAAGTGTCCCTTACAGTACATGTGCCAAATTCTACTTTACTTTTTTACAAAAATTGTGCAACTTAAATATAGGTGTGTTAATTCAGAACGAACTTTTGGAAAATTACTCTTTACGTCTTTTGTAACAAGATTTCATATACATTTTAGCTGCAAAATACAAGGACATCCATTAAGGCAAGATAGCTCTTCTTTTTTTTTTTTTTTACATCGAAGCTGCACATGTGACTGAACATCAAGTCCAGGCTTTTTAGTTCCCTTCAGAAAAAAAATTCAATACACGTAATTTGAATAGTCTCGAATTCGAATAACTCGAATAATTTGGGAAAGTCTAACATGTTCTTTTTTGTTTTATAATAAATACCCACCCTAACACAGCCGAAAACACTCTAAATGCAAATGGTAATTTATGGTGTTTTTTTGCCTCGGCCATGTTTTCACGTAAACATTCAGAGAAATAATGTACTGACATCTCTATCAAAATGTATTTAAGTTACATCCCAGCTTCTAAATGTAGGACAAATAGTTTATTTGCTTATTTAGTATACCCAGTATTTTAGAACATTGATTTCATTACATGTATAATTCATAAGTCAATTTACTTATGCATTTGGTTGGAATATCAGGGGAGGTTGTCCTGAACTTTTAGATTATTCCACACTTATGTCTTGATAAATTGATAAGCCATGCCAACAAACATTTTTTCAATAAGATTCAAATACATTTTCACTAAATATTGCTGGTAGTTTTACATTTGTTTTCCTTTTTTAGAATCATGATTTTGTGTTGTTGACTTGTGATTAATTGACAGACTTGTAATCAAACTTGTCAATCATATCAATAGTAATTATAATGATGAACACTTTTTATTTAGGACAAAATATTGTTAAACTTGATATTTATTGATGCAATGACACATGAAAATATCAATAACCATTCTTCTCAGGAGCTTGCTTGTGTGCAATATAAAGAAATCCGATGCTTGACAAAGCACTCACAAGAAATATGACATCAAACCATCGATGGTAGAAATTAAATTGCAGGTCTCCAAGTACTTCTGTGATAATTGACCTACAAAAAATCAAGCACATAATATTTTTCAAGACCCTGAAAGCCAAAGGTTATTCATCCATGCATGTATTCCTTGCAGAACAAACCGTTATATTATTTGGCAAAGAAATAAGTTATTAAATGCATACCTATATTCCTGCGGCATATTCATTCTAATAAGAAGTACAGAGCTCACAAAATACATACCCTATAACAAAACAATAATATAAAATTACTATAATAAAGTAATCAAATTGCATCAAGAAGAAGATCAATTAGTTTAATTATTAACACAATTTTTGTTTTAAAATTAGTGTTTCAAAGGTATAATGTTAAACATAATACTATCAAAACATTTAATAATACCTATATCAAAACCAAAACACATGATTATATGACTTGAACCGTTAAAGCATAAAATACAACCAGAGGCCCGTGGGCCGCATCGCTCACCTGAGCAACAACAATAAATTCAGATTAATGGAGTCATAATACAAAATATCTGCACAATGTAGTATGATACATGCAATTCCTTTATTAATAAAAATCCATCTCCCCCTTGGATATTCTTATGATTACAATCAAGTTATTTTTCTAACTGGATGATTTTATAGTCATATTACATGTTGCACATTGCAGTTTTCAAAGATTCATAACGATTGTTTATATAAAAGATATAAACCTATAACAAACTCTGAAATCCTTGTGAGGCCCAATACATGTAATAGACCTGTGTCCAAAGTATAAACAATTCACAATTTCTCAAAATGCTTGTATGTAAGTGAAACGATATATCATAACATATTAGTTTTTGTGAATATTAAAATGATGATCTTTGTAAAATTGAATCCTCAATGTGGCCACACCCTACCCCCTTGTTTTTTTATTTTAACGAATTTATTGAATTTACACTTCTTAAGGTTACTTTCACAAAAGTTACAGTTTCTCTAGGTAAATGGTTTTTGAGAAGAATTTAAAAGATTTTTTCTATGTATTCCTACGTAAAAATCCCCCCCCCCCCCCCCCCCCGTTGTGACCCCATCCTGCTCCCGGAGATCATGATTTGAATGAAATTGAATCTACCCAGCCGCTATTTCAGGATGATTTCACACAAGTTTAAGCTTTTCTGGCCAATCGGTTTTTGAGAAGAAGATTTTTAAAGATTTTTCTCTATATATTTCCGTGTAAAAATTCAACCCACTATTGCGGCCCAACCCTTCCCCCCAGGTTTCAGGAGCAAAACAAACTCGAATATACATTAGTTGAAGATGTTCCATACAAGTTTCAGCTTTTCTGGCTATTCCGTTTTGAGAAGACGTTTAAAGATTTACTCTATATATTCCCAGGTAAAAATTAAACAACCCCCACCCTACCCCCAGTGGTCATGAGTTTCACAACTTTGAAACTACACTTCCTGAGAATACTTCCACATAAATTTCAGCTTTCCTGGCTGATCAGTTTCTGAAAAGAAGATCTGAAAAAAATTACTCTATATATTTCTATTTAAAAATCCTCCCCCTGGTTGTCATGATTTTCTCAACTTTTAATCTATTCAGCATGAGGATGCTTCCACACAATTTTCAGTTTTCCTAGCTAATCAGTTTCTGAGAATATTTCTATGAACCCCCCTCATTTTGGCCCCGCCTTACCCCCTGGGGTCATGATTTTCACAACTTTGATTCTACACTACCTGAAAATATTTTCATATCAGTTGCAGTTTTCCTGGCTGATTAATTTCTGAGAAGATTTTTAAAGATTTACTCTAAATATTCTTATGTAAAAATTCGACCCCCATTGTGGGGCCACCCTATCCCCTAGGGTCATGATTTTCACAACATTGCATCTATACTGCCTGAAAATACTTTCATATAAGTTTTTAATTTGCTGAGCTGATTAGTTTCTGAGAAGTTTTTTTAAGGTAAGGTTTGCATTTTTTAAGGAATTGTACCAAAATTATACATCATTTTGTTTACTATACTGCAGGTTTTTTTGCATAAAATCAGTAAAAATAGGTAATTGGAGATTACAAGGCATCTCCTTTTTAGACCACCTTTAGCATGAAAATGAAAGTTTATGAACTTTATAATAATGGTGTATATTGTAGTTTGAAACAATATCGTATAATTTCATTAAGGGTGTTGTTTACTCAGGGTTTGAGTTCTCAAATAAGGATTGTTATAAAGTTCAATGTCATGAGTAAAATTTGTTCTATACACAAAGAGTAATTAAAAAGCAGATTTTGTTTTCCGCTAAAACATTTTGGCAGTACTCTAATATTAAAAGTTAAGATTATACATTTTAGTCTATATAATTTTGCATATTTTCTGTTGGTTTTAACTCACTTATTCATTAGAATAATCGTATTGCTTGAGTTGCACAAATATTGAAAATGCTTAAAAACGATAATAAAAAGACACCATATCTCAAAAGTTTCATCATTGACCTCATATAAATTTTATGCCAAAAGAATATTGTCTACATAAATAGACGAAATACTATAAATGGGTTTATATTTTCTAAATTAAGTACTAAATAAAATTGGATAAAAAATAGGTAGGGATTTAAAGACTGATAACGGGAATTCGGACTAGAATATTTTTAAAAAATTATTGCTGAAATTTTAATGCTTTGTATCTATTTTGTGCCACTACCATTCATTAACTGTATTTCATTTTTTAAAGTGTTTATTATATAAATAGTGCCTGTTTGGGAGGGTAACAGTTGAAATTGACACCCCGAGAAAACCATTGTCAACCGACGCGAAGCTAGTATGAATATAACCTTTCACTTTAGCTTAATCTTTTTTTGTACTGTAACTTACAGTTATTCAAGTTAGAATATTTAGAAGAAATTATTCATGTCATTAGTGGGGGTTTTTTAAGTTCGTTTATTATTCCAGACTATTTTCATTGCATCTATTTCATAAAGATTAGATATACACTCTGAAAATTGTTTTTTTAACTGAATGTTATAAATAAAGAAAATGTTTACAATGACAACAAAATGTGGTGCATAGTGTATGAGATTTAAGCGCAAAAGCAAATGCAAGTTAACTTTACGATTGTCATTTAATTGTTACAAATATGAATTTATACAATATATGCACCACCTTATTTTTGCCCCCGCTTTGTTTCTCTTGTGGTCTGTCAGTAATATATTTAGGCAAAATAGCAGTATTATTTAATAGATGCTTATAAAGTGCCGATCAGATCATTCAGAATAAAAAGTGAAATAAAATAATTTTTTCAACTCTTCATTAGTTTTAGTGCTACAAAATTGTAAAGAACAGATAAACATATAATCGGCTACTTTCTCTGTGTTATCAAAATGTGTTCAAAACAGCGTACATGTTTATTGTAATAATTAATGAAAACATATTTTAAAAACGTTTAAAAGCCAAATTCACTTGATTCTGAAATTAAGTTTACAAAACCTATTAGTGGTCTTATATTTTAATTACGTAAGCAGGCTAGCGATGTACATGTACTGATTTAGATTACTTAAAGCTAGCATTGATTACAAGTTCGTGCAAAAAATTTAACAATAAGTATTTTTAATTGATTAGATTATATATTTTTTCCAAATTTAAATTAGTTGTCCAAAAGTTTATGGAGCTTGATTTTTTATATAAATATACATTTTTAGGGGAGGGGTATTGACCAACTTCTTTGGAACAAATTCCTAAATGACAAAGGGTAAATACATGTAAATTGTGCGTACAACATCTACCATAAATGTAAATAGCAATAAGAATATAACCCGCTCAGTTTGTTTTATAATACATGTAGATGCATTCCGGCAGATAAGATGCTAGAAATTTTAGACAACGCTCAAAAACATGAGAGAAGTTTTTTTTCAATAAAAAAAAGTTGGTGTGCTGATTATTCAAAATTTCCGTGGCATTTGAGCTACATATACAAGCACTAAATTATTCATGTGTCGACATGTTAACATTCATATTTTGACTTAATAAATATTATTTTTTTTTAACTTCAATTTTCATTTAAACACATTTACGAATTTATTGAAATGAACATGTATCTGTATCGCACATTATCATGTTTACTTTCAAGATGTAGTCCCCATTTAGTTTTGTAGGTGTCTATGCTAATTTTCAGACTCTCGAGATCCATGCCAAGCTTGCGAAAAGGATCATTATTTTATGTTAGAGCTTGGTGAACTCATTGTATCTTTTATTGATACGCGTAGGAGCAAAATAATTAGCTCGAATTGTCTCTCTAAGAGCGAAACATCCCGGAATCTTAATAAGCCTGCTGGGTATTTTCATAAACCTGAACGGGGGGGGGGGGGGGGGGGGCAATTGCAGCAAACACAATACCGCTTAGCTTAAAAATGCGACTTTTCATTTAAACGATTTCATTGCAGAATTTACGTTTTTAATTAAAACACAATTAGGTATAATAATGAACTAAGGAACAAGATCAGTAAATATGAAAGAAAGTAATTTAAATAATTACAGACTAAAATATATTAAAGCAACATAGAATTAAGCAAGCCATGACGAATCAAAGTAAAATACGATTACCGTTAATATGAAATCACTAAAGTGACAATCATGTGTAAATGTACAGAAGAATAAAGAAGTTAAAGCAAACTGAGAAAAAGAAAGATCGACATTTGGCGAAATTTCTTTTTTTTCATAAAGCATGCACAGGAATCAAATGCGTATATATTGGCACCATACATTTTTTTAAATGCCACGTTCATTGTACTTAGTTATTGATAATGAATAATTTTAAAAACATTCTTTGAATTGCACATGTAGTTTATAAAATCAGTTATTTACTAGACTAAGATATGATTTATTCAGAAAAAATGAAAGTGCGTTAAAAAGACTTCATAGTTTTCGTGACATTTACATTTTCAATGTGCACATGCAAGGAGCCGCCCCGGATTATATAAAAAAAATTATGTATTGATATTTATATATGCATTATTATTAAAAGTTATTAAAAAGTTATCTAATAATAATTTAAAAGTGATATCTTCAAAAGCAAAGATTATAAAAAATAAAACATTGGGGCTATATACCTAACATAAAAATGACGTTGATAAAATCATAACGTAACGTCGCAAGGTGAACAACGTCATAGGTAAAAAAAAATCCTTAACTTTAAATGCTAAATAAAGATATTTATAGTAATTGGATCTTTATGAAACTTCATAACTTTAATCTTCTGACATATATATGTATAAATCCATAAAAATCTGAAATTGTGAAAAAAATGCCATAAGGGCCCTTTTCTCACGAGCGCAATCATATCTGATCAGATAATATCATAATAAAAATCATACGATACATACCATAATACAATATCATATCAAGCAATATCATATAATGATACATCATATGATATGACATTATATCACAAAATAACATCTTATAGTATCCTTTTATATTATAAAATATTTCACAATACCTTATCATATTCTACATTTTGTATCATTTAATACAATACTGTATCATATTATATCGTACAATATCAATGAATATAATATGATTGAATATAATATCATATAATTTAATGTCATAGGCATCATCTATCATCTATCCAAATTGCAAACCGGTAATAACTTAGATTTGGCTCGCAAAGGTCACCTGCTTCAAAAACTAAAACCAACTTTTAAAACATTAACCTTCTCCAACATCCGAGACCTTTGGCTCAGATTCAGCAATCAAGCTTATCAAGTGCATAAGTATTAGAAGATGCACCATCCATCCACCTTGGTAAAGATAGGACCAGTAGTAACTTAGATATGACTATCAAAGAGCACTTGCTCCAAAAACTAAAACCTGCTTAAAAAACTTTAAATATGAAATTCATGACTGAGATTTAGCATCCAAGTCTTTTGAGTTCATAAGTAGGTCCAGATGACCATATATGCAAGTTTAAATAAGATAGGGAAAGTAATAACTTAGTTACAGAACTTGCTTGAAAAACCCCAACCAGGTCCGGACCGTGACACCGGGGTAAAACATCTGCCCCCTGACTTTGTCTCCGTGAGCTTAAAAGGAGAAAAAGGTCACTGTGACCTGATATTAGGATATGAAGACATAAGGATGCTTACATACTTAGTCTTATACAAGTATCACTAAGTGTAGTATTGTACATGTACCTCTTTAAAAAAGTTAACAATTTATTTTAAAACCTTTTCTGGAGTCCAAGTTTTAGTTGGGGGTCACGATTTGAAATATTTACAATGTACACTTTCCTAGGATGCTTACACTGTATTATTATAAATTGTAGTTTTTATGATTTTAAACATTTTCCATAAATATTTCTATTTGTTTAACTTTGACCCTCTTCCCCTTGGGGCCAATACTATTTGAGGATTGAGCACTATATAGTTCTTGAGAAAAAGATTTTTGAAGACACAAAAAACTAATGATTCACAAAATATTGAATTCCACATATTTTATGTATCATATGAATAAACGGCCTTTGAACAATTAAGGTGTTTAAAAGTAAATAAATCCAATACTATATAGAAAATTAGAATTATCCGTTGGATCAACACATAAATATTGAGTTTCCCTTCCATTTCATAGCCACAAAAGCGCAGGGGAACATAAATAATGAAGAGTTGTATACATCATAAGCAAACACCCTCTCAGTGAAACTTGATGTCTTCAAGAACTAATATAATTTGTATTTTTGTTAAGATGTACCTTGTGATGCATATTATTTACTACAAGTACGAATAACTTCAAATTTCAATTCTTTTCTTAGTGCATCGATCCCAATTTAACTAATTTTAGACTGCAATCACAATCACAAGACACTTGTGAACTGTAAACTGATAGGTGATGATTAATAACACGTGAAACCTCCAATATGATAATAAAGAGATCAGTCTTTTAAATTATATAAACGAGGCAACACAGAGTGAACAACAATTATCTGATAATATACTTGTGTGAGCCAATATTTATATTTTAAGAGAAAGTGGAAAATCAAAATAAATGAATAAAACACTTCTAATCTGATAATTATTTTATAAAGGAAACTGGTCTGGTAGAGTATCGGTATTTTTTTCCACTCAATATGTGCATCACAAAATATTTATGAGAAAAGTAATTGAAAGTAATCAAGAAAGTAATTATAATTACATTGAAATTCAAAAAAAATTAATTACGATTACAAGTAATCGAAAATCTCTTTGATTACAAATTACTGTACATTACTTGAAAAAGAGTAATAATTACAATCGATTACAATTACTTGATTATGATTACCCCATGCCTGTATCTCACAGCTATATAAGTCTGAACAAAATATAAAATTTCATACATTTTTACCGTGTGGCTATATTGATCCTACACAATTGCTTGGGTCCTGGCCCAAGGGTGATGAATTGCACAAATAAGTTAAAGGGTTTAAAAAAGATCATAACCATGCATTCAGTTTAATTTTCCCTTCTGTGGATGTAGAGAAGAAGATTTTCTAAGATTAATACATTTTCACTATATGGCCATATTTGCCAAACTAATTAAATACTAATTACTTTGCAAATGTAATTAATTTAATAACACATTGCATTTGAGAATAAGATGTTTGTGAAACACTTATGCCCCCCACAGGATGAATGACCATCTTTAAGTTCTCCTTAAAGATAGCTTAAAGATGCTTAAAGGTAGCTTAAAGATGATCTTTAAGCCACCTTTAAGCTACCTTTAAGCTATATGTGTTGCTTAAAGATGGCTTAAAGAAAGCGTAAAGATGGCTTAAAGGCAGCTTAAAGACTATCTTTAAGCCACCTTTAAGCCACCTTTAAGGACAACTTATAGGTCCTTAATGTCCAAACTTCTTTAAGCCACCTTTAAGCCACCTTTAAGCTACCTTTAAGCCACCTTTAAGCCATTAAAAAAAATTTATTTCAATATTGTGCTTAATTTCCAACAAAATGTATTAACTTTATGAAAGAAAAGGTATTAAAACGGTTTTTGTTCTAGAAAGAAAAATGAAAAAAAAAACACAAAAAAAAAAACCGGCCACGGCGAGAATTGAACCCGGGACCCTTAGAGTACTAGCATCACCACACTTCCTCTGCGCCACGGCAACTTATTTATACATGAGCGTTTTTATATCCTATATATCAGTGGATATTGAATCACTGTATTGAATGTGTTTACTTGAAAAGATTTTGACAAACCATTCAGTTTGTAACAATCAATTATATCTAATTTATAAATAATACTTTGAAAATGAATTACAAATGTAAATTAACTTTTATTCACTTGACTTATCGTATACTCGTACATACTAAGATTCAACGCCTTTAGAAACCCTGACGTGCACCTGGGCACACGACACACCTGTTGTGTATATCTTGTATATTCTGTGTTAGTTCCAGGGGTTTTCTTAAGTTGGACAAACAATAGACTTTAATTAGATATACACAAACATGCACCTGGGCACGCGACACAACTGTTGTGTATATCTTGTATATTCTGTGTTAGTTCCAGGGGTTTTCTTAAGTTGGACAAACAATAGACTCTAATTAGATATACACAAACGAACAAAACTATGTCTAGACAAACAAAGCAGTAATATCCTGCCCGATATAACAAAGGCAGTTGAAAGTCTTTTCATCTTTTAACATGTATCTAGAGGATCTAGAATTAGAAATAATGAAAATTGAAAAAAAAAATACAAACCTTAAACCGATTATCAAATTAAATCATGCATTTTTGGTTCATTATCTTTATTTTGTTTAATAACCGGAGGAACAGAGAGAGAGAGAGAAAAAGAGAGAGAGAGAGAGAGAGAGAGAGAGAGAGAGATTTTTTTCACCGATTAATTTATAATAGGAAATAAACATACTTTAATTAGTTTTTTGCACATATTAAGATACAGAGACTGCGCTCATCCCTACAATAATTTTGAAACCCCCAAAAAATTATAAAGAATTTTATAACGGCAATCTGTGTCCAGCAGAGCGGTGCTGATGATAGCGATCTGTGTTTAATGGAGCGACGATTAAAACCGCCTGGAACACCCCCCCCCTTCCTTGGAAATTATATTATCACTCGGATGACCCCCTCCCATCTCTATAAAAGAGCTTTTGCATTTAATATATGTTTTTATTGTTCAGCTTGATCAATATTGACTTAAAGGCCACTTAAAGACAGTGTAAAGGCAGTGTAAAGAGAGCGTAAATGCCACTTAAAGATGCTTAAAGATGGCTTAAAGGTGGCTTAAAGGTGGCTTAAAGAAGTTTGGACATTAAGGACCTATAAGCACTTGCTTAAAGGTGACTTAAAGGCGGCTTAAAGGTTGTATAGCCTTTAAGCTCCTTTAAGTCACCTTTAAGCCACCTTTAAGGACTTGCTTAAAGATGGTTTTTCGCCCTGTGCCCTCCCTTGGAAACATCCACAAAGAAAATGAACGTAAACTGCAAATGATTGGAATTTTTCTAAGTCCAAGGGGCATAATTCTGTCGAAAATGGCTCGATCTTACCTTATATTATACTTGACTTAGATATTATCATGATAAACCTGTATACCATATTTTATTTCAATATGTTCATCCTCTGCAAAGAAAATGATTGGAAACTGCTAATAACTGGAATTTTTCTACGTCCAAGTGTCAAAAATGGCTCGATCATACCTTATATTAAACTTGACTTAGATATTGCCATGATTAACCTGTATACAAAATTTCATATCAATATGTTCATCCTCTGTGAAGAAAATGAGTGGAAAATGCAAAAAACTGGAATATTTCTATGCAGTAGAAACAGACTCTAACCAATCAGATTCCGAATTACTATTCTCTGCGATACTATCATGTCAGTGCCTACGGTTCAATTGGAGTCTATCATGTTTTGACGCAGATTATGCACATTAGAATACAACAAAAGTAAGCATGCTATACATGGTTGTTTAGATAATTTATTGTAGAAGAAAATGGTACTAAACACCTTTGCATTGCATTTCGTATAAAAGCGAAAACGAATGCAACACACGGGAGGGGGTGGTTTAACTCATTCGGAGTTAGATACCTTGTGTTATTATTATACAATAGGGTAAAAAAAATTTCTCAGAAACAAGTGCCTGTGGTATAAACACTGATTAAAAGAAACAAAGTATTATACTACATGTTTATAAGCACATATAGATCTTAACACGTTGTCTATAGCTTGATTCGCCGCATTTTATTCACAGAGTTGGACTGTGGTTATGCCCGGTATGAAGGTAAAAAGACATTTACACGCATTTTTATTGAACGCAAGCGCCGATGAATCTTTTTGTATATATGCAGAGATCCTGGAAATTTTACAGGGGGGTTTGAAGAATAATTTTCTCTTTCGAGGAGGGGGAGCATGCGCGGATTAGAAAATTTTTCCGGGGTGGGGGTTGAGGGTCTGACCGTTATTTGAGTTTGCCAAGGGATGTCCGAGGCATATTTTGTTGGTAAGTTTATAATGTACACGTAATTGAAAGAAATTTTGCGGTTGGGGGGGGGGGGGGGGGGGTCTGGAACCCTTTCCCATCCCTTCTAGATCCGCGCATGGAGAAGACCGATGCCGGTAATTTTACTGCAATTTTAACCTTTTTTATTTAATTATTCATTTTCAAAATTATCGGAATGCCAATATTACCTTTCAAAGCAGTTAAAACTTAAGATACGAACAATTTAGTCTCGGTGAGTATTGCGTCCGCGTACGAAAGAAATGGCAATATTCAAGAAATTCGGATGGACGATCTGGATCCTAGGTCGTCCATCCGATTCTTTTTCAGACTAAGAGTTACAGACCTTCAGTTAGAGATTGTCAAATTCTTATTGATTATGTCAATTTGTTTTGTCTCAAAGAATCATTTTTTTTAATCAATTAAGTTTTACCTTAAAAAAAGAAAGAAATCGAGCTGAATTTTCAATGTTAGCATTTTACAATTTCATAGTCTAATAAAATTTCAAGAAACAACTCGTCATTGCTTTATCCGAAATATTGTATGGGAAAAAAGATTTAGATTGCATTTTTTTTAAATAACAAAAGGATATACAAAATGAACTTAGATTAACCGCTAACAAACAGGCATAAAGAGAGACTGAGAACTAATTTCTTCTCTTTTTTACATCAAAAGAAAGTCAAGAATAAATCAAAATATATTTTTTCTTTATATGCGTTAATGGAAACGTAGATCAGCAAGGGGTTCTTTGTCGTGCAAGCACCTACTTAACATATTGTTACACGGGTCTAAAACGATGACAAATATCGAAAAGGCAATATTGTGGGTGAAGGATAAATATGTACATGTAGTTTGTTTTTTAGGTTTAATTTTGATGCATGTAATTATATTTATCTGCATCAGTTTTGTTTGTTGTTTTGTTTTGTTTATTAAAAAGGGGAATAAAGAAAATGAGTAATTTCCAGGCCCGTAGCATCGCTTTTGAAAGTGTGTGTGTGTGTGGGTGGGTGGGGGGGGGGGGCAAACTCATCCAACAGATCTTGACAAGCAAAAAAAAAGGAATTTTTAATTTTCCAAAATCTTCACAATCTAATGGGGGTGGGGATGGGGGGGGGGGGTGCTTAGTATATCTAAAACTTCAATTTCAATCCTTATTTCATGATTTTAATTTCATACCATTTTTTTTTTACATACGCCCAAAATAGTTTGGGGGGGGGGGCAACTCCATGATAATTCAATTTTTTATATGTAAATTTTAAAAATTAGTTGCTGCAAGAAAAAGTGGGCATGCTCTCCCCCCCCCCCCCCACGAATTTTCCCATATGAAGTCAAGCATATATTTCCTTATTATCATAGCATGTTGAAAAAAAGAAATATTGTATCAAGCAGTTATTATGCGCAGATCATGCATGCATTCCTCTATGGTTTTCACAATTACATGAACTTACTAAGGAAAGATATATTTCCAGATAATATCGGTAACTTATAGTTCATTTAACAGTTAAGTTCCAGCTTGTCTTCTGCCACATGCAAGCACGTGTGTAATCCTGATTTAGAAATAGGTATCATGACCGATGTAAGGGGGGGGGGGGTTGTCATCGTCGCAACAAGATTGTGTACTAGCGTACTAGAGTGTACATTCATTTTTAATTTATTATTGATGTTGAATTATTATTAACAAACAAAATCATTAATTAATTATAACATGCAGTCTGGAAAGTTAACTGGAAGAACTAAAATGCCAGGGGGTTTTGATTTCTCTATCTGCTGGACGATTTCATTTGCCTTAAATGTATAGGGTGTAAGGATGCCCGCCTACTAAATGCACAACCATGCCCACACGTCAACCGATTACAAATGGCTGTATTATGGATTTATAAATCGTTCTAAAAGATTGAATCTGATATATCATTGTTAACAATTCAAAACTTTGAATTATTAAATTGGTTTTTATACTTACCCCGACCCTTACGAAAGAATCAATCCTGACCAATGGAAATTTTATTTACATGACTCCGCGCCAGAATGTCTCATTAATTTTTCGCAGTTAAAATAGACGAGTCCAAAAAAGGAACTTTTGAGACACATCATACAATGTGACCATATACCGTGAATACAGTTTACTTTGCGTCTATTTTCTTATTTTGAGAGTCCTTCGAATCATTGCTTGAAAATGAGAGAAAACCTTGAATGCTGTTAATCTTTATATCATATAACATTTGAAACTGTTTTCATTCCACCCACAAGCTTGAAATTATGAAATAATTTTAATGAAAACAATATAAATAGTCGTCATAAATCCCCTATCAAACGACATATTACCACTTGGATCTGCGCGTCTTTTTAAAGGGGGGGGGGGGGGTCTGGAACCCAAATGTTCAAATATTTTTTTTTCCATTTTCAATGTTTATATTGATAAATATAGAAGTTTATTACCTATACTTAAAGGGATTTGGACACGATTTGACTTTAAGGTGGTATGGGACACTTCAATGTTGTGACGTATTGTTTATCGAAATAAACAATAAAATAAAGTGTAATTATATATTTCCAAAAGTGGTCGCCTAACTCCGTAGCGCAGTGGGTTAGAGAATTTATTACAAACCTGTAAGTCATTAGTTCGAATTCCGCTGGGGGTTTTACAATTTCTACCTTTTCAAATATTTTTAAAAGCTATATTTTGGTTAGATATTGTAAAATTTGAAAATTCTAAACCGGTGAAAGTTTTCCAATTATATAGTACTTTAATCCACATTGATATCGACAGATGTCCCATACCACCTTAAATTTTCAAATTTTATTTTTCCATTTTCAATGTTTATACTGAGAAATATTATAAATTAGAAGTCCATAATGCTCTGTAAAAATTTGAACTCAAATATTAAGTTATTATCAAGATACAGAGTTTATAATTCTTTGTTGTAAACCAAGCTCGAATATTGTCATTTTTAATGTATTTGTTGTATTGGTGTAAATTTCAAATGTAGCTTACTTTTGTTGATAATAGTAATAAGATATTGAGTTTGTTTAAATTATTTTTTACATGTCATTTTGTCTTAGAAATGGTAATACTCTTCATTACATTTTTTGCAAACAACTATAAGACTCGAGCTTTGTTTACATAGCTATCAATTCTTCCTCTGTATCTCGCTTGTAACTAGACTTTAACATTTAATATTTTGGTCAATCATTTAAAATACACCAATAAACCATTTTATACATAAAAATAAAAATAAAATTTTGATCTCAAATCGTGTCCAAGTCCCTTTAAAGAACCCAACTCTGATCACAGGATTCCACTTTACTACAGATGCATTCGCCTTTTCTTAGTCATATCCAAGGTATAAAGTTACAGTGCTAAACAACAGGTTAACAATTTACTTAGAGGATAACAAACTTTTAGTCAATGAACAAAATGGATTTAGAAAAGACCGAAGTTGTGAAGATCATGTTTTTACTCTGAACAGTATAATACAAAATAGAGATTCCACATTCGTTACATTTATACATAAATCCCATACATATATTTCATTGTATTGATGAATCATTTGCATGTTATTTGCATACTGTAATATGAACCTGGACATTCTAGGCTATTATTTCATTCATTCTTTGTTATAATCATGATATATTTTTTTTTAATGTACAAAGGTGGATCCAAAAGAAATGTCAAACTATGCATCGCGTTTCACTCTGGCGCTGTATTGTATAGAATGATAGATCAAAATTTTCCTTATCAAAATTCTAATTTGAAGTAAAATTTATAGCATGACATATATGTGACATCGCCGCTTCATGAATTTATGTCTTTTGTAAGGTTTGCATTTCTGAAAAAAATACATGCTTCAAAATTTGAAAAAGACCCAAACAACACAATATTTTGAAAAAGAATAAATCATAGTCTTTTTCTAACTGTTTTAAAAAAAATACGAAACGTTACCGTCCATTTTGAATATCTACGCAATGCCTTTTGTCTCTAGATCAAGGAATAAAAGGACTGGACATTTTTTGCTTCGATGGATAAAAATCACTAGAAAATATACTGGAATTGATATATCAAACTAAAACTTAGAGCGAGTGAACAGGTACCCTAAATGTGGTTCCAATATCTAATAAAAGAATGCACATGTCATGGTAATACGTAAATTAAATAGACAGAAGATATACCCTCTGAAGGAAAGTTAAAACTAGGTTCTAACGTCATGAACTCTATTATTCAGTTCATGACTTCTTGAACAGACCTCGACAAAATGATCACACATTACAAAAAGAGAAATTAGTTTCTTTATGGGAAAAATTAAAAAAAAAAAATGTAAAATAGAGCATCGTGGCCAAATTTTATAGAGTACTAAATTACGAAAATCTACCAGAACGCCAAAGATCAAGAAATAACGTCACTAGCGTGCGGTGATTATCCTTGCTTCACGCTCTACAAAATACATTGTATATTATCTTCAGAAATATTTATAATAATGCATTAAAATTTTCAGATCTGAATTGAATAAGGTAGATATCTCAAATCACAAGTTCTTGTCACTTTATGAGGATTTTTCATGATTTAATCGCATCTGTGACATTACTTTTGGATCAACCCTCGTATAGGCCCCCTTAGGGCCCTTGATTGGTGAATGAATAAATAAACACATATAACAGTAATACATTTACAAATTTATGTATCTGATGTTTTGTTTTTCATTTAATTGTTTTAAAGAAAAACCAACAAAGTGACGATAACCCCTCCCTTTGCAGTAAATAGAAATACCGCTAGCCAAGCAATGCTCTTCTGTTGAAAATACTTTGAATATCTTTCTAATAAAAGTCTTCATAGATGCAATTAGTGCTCCTAAGGTACAATGCAAATTGATATCAGAAATTGATCCCACAGGACTATGATTTTCTTTAATGAGCTTGTTAAATTTAATAAACTCCAAAAAAAATTACCATAATGACTATACTATGTAAATTATGTAAAAAAGAAAATTTAATATTACAAACAATTTCAAAACTGCCAAAACACTACAATCATATCAGTAATCTCGAATTTCATTTAAATTAATGCCCTACAGTGTCACTTCATCAATTCATTTGACTAATTAATTTAAACAACTTCTAAAAATAGTTAACTTCTTTATTAATAATGATATTATTTATTTCCTTATAATGATAGAAACGTTTGGTTTACATAAAACAGTTTTAAAATAGCTCCAGAACCACAATCAATTTTACAGATTACCAATTTTCCCTGAAACCATGGTTCAGATTATGGTCCTCTTCGAACAAATGAATTCAGCCACACTTGTCTTTGATGTTCTTATCAGCTCCTAAGAATTTATCATTGACAAAGAACATTTTTGCATTGTCAGTTGATAGAATACTTACAAAAAATAAATTTAGTTAGGAGACAGACAAAAAAAACTTCCTCTGGATGTTTATGTATAAATATATTTAGAGTGTTTTAATACTATTAATTAAGTAATAAAATATGTAAGGATTACCTTCCTTACCTTTCAACATTAGTGTACAAAATATAGAATAAGGAAAATTAAAACTGTCATAAAATTATTAAATCTTGTCTGATCTTAAAAAAATTGCAGGTGCACATCTTCAGATGGTGTTCAACATATGTACAGATTTTCAGACTGTTCTATTCAGTAATAAAAAAGTCTATAGGGGGACAATGTTGCGTCTACAGACACACGGACAGACAGACGGACAGGGAACATTTCAACACTGAAAACTATGTGCTGATGGACATTCCAAAAAATATGAGATCCACAATGGCGCAACTTAGATGTTGGAAACTGGACGGTTTCGTGGTGAACCTCTCGACGATAGAATTTGCATCTTTTGTGACTTTAACGAAATTGAAACTGAATTACACTTTCTTTTAAAATTGTTGAATATTTCATTGAATTTGAAGAATAAATGCTGCCTATCCTACATAGACTTTTTAATTGTATACTACCAACAGGACTCTTTCCTGAATCATGGTCTTCTTCTATTATTGTGCCTATTTTTTAAAAAGGGAGATAAATCTAATCCTAATAACTATAGAGGAATCAGCCTTGTTAGCAACATGTGGAAACTTTTTACTTCTGTATTGAACAACAGACTTATAACATGGTCAGATGAAAATAATGTCATTACTGATGCACCATTCGGGTTTAAATCTAAATGTGGTACAAGTGATGCAATTTTTGCTCTACATACTTTGATTACTTCATCGTTGGCAAATAATAAGACTTTACTGTGCCTTTGTTGATTTCAAAAAAGCATTTGACTCTGTTGATAGGTCTAAACTTTGGATGAAATTGTAAAAAATTGGTATCCAAGGAAAACTTTTACGTTTTATAAAAGGGTTGTATAAAAATGTTAAAGCATGTGTGACTTCTGATGGATTTTTGAGTGATTTTTTTTAACAGCAATCTTGGTTTAATGCAAGGTGAAGTTCTTTCACCCATTTTATTTATTTTGTATGTTAATGATTTTGAAATCAATTTTTTAAATTCTGAATGTGTACCATTTGAAATTTCGTCACTGAATCTTTTCCTTCTTACGTATGCTGATGACATGGTGATTTTTTCAGAGACAATTGCTGGTCTTCAATCTCTTTTGTATGAATTAACATATTATTGTAGCACATGGAAATTACACATTAATGTTGATAAGTCAAAGATTGTTGTTTTTAGAAAAGGTAAAAGAAAGTGGAAAATGGTATATTTATGGTAAATCACTTGAAATCGTAGATTAGTTTGCTTATCTAGGCATTATTTTTTACTACAATAATAATTTTTTTAAAGCCGAGAAACAACTTGCTGAGCAAAGTAAGAAGGCATTATTTTTATTGAAATTTTTTTTATTAGAAACATGTTTTTTAATCATAATACTTTGCTATCATTGTTTAATTGATTGCTTTGTTGACAGTGTCATTAACTATGCCTCATATGTATGGGATTCACTCAAAGCACCTAATATTGAGAAACTTCATCTTGATTTTTGTAAACATATCTTTGGAGTTAGAAGGTTAACTTGTAATGTAGCAGTTTATTCTGAATTAGGACACTGTCTTCTGCTGTACCAAAGATTGTTCAACATAGTTATGCTTTGGAAAAAATACTGTACTATAATAGTTGTATTATTCAACATTGCTATTATACACTATATGACTCTGTTGAAAAACATAATGCAAAAAACTTCTTGAATAATGTTAAAGAATTTTTATGCAATCTGGGTATGTTTGAAAAGTGGGGAAAAAAACCCAGCTGCAGATCTCATTGTTGTTAAACAACGTATTTTTGACCAAGCTTCATAGTATATTTTTTCTCAACTAGATATTTCTAGTAAATGCTCTTTTTTCAAATACTTAATTGCAACCCATTCTTTTAAATTTTTATTTAAGGAAACCTATTCCAAACAAATATCAAAAGTGTATTTCAAGATTCAGGTCGTCTTCCCATCAATTGTCAACAGAAACAGGTCGATTTTATAATATTGAAAGACACAATAGAAAATGTTTTTTATGTTCAAATTCTATTGAAGATGAATTTCATTTTATTAGTCCCCAACCGGTTTTTACCGGAGGGGACTATAGCTTTCTTCTGCATCCGTCAGTCCGTCCGTCTGTCCGACCGTCCGTCCATCCATCCGTCCGTCTGTCTGTGCCACTTCAGTTTTCCACTGTTTTTTTATGCGTTTGACGAATGATATGATATAAGCAGCTTCAAAATATCAAACTACAGATCAAGTTAACACTTTTGTAGCGTCTGGTTGACATATTTTAGAGAAAATTTATTTTTTATATTCCAATTTTTTAATGTTCGGGTTCGTTATCGGGCTCGGTGTGTATCAAATAACGAGGAAAGTATGTTTTCAGTAATAATATCGTGCATTTCTTGGACCATTCCTTTTATTGTTTCTAACAAACAAAAAAGTTCTGTAAAATAGTGTCAAGCATTGTATTGTAAATTTAATCGACAGGTTTTTTGTATTATTACAATCGGGTTTGTTATCGGGTTGGTCTGTTGAGACGGTAAGAAATGGTATTCTGCATAACAGTGTATTGTTTTCACAAATTTCTACAAACCGGTAGGGGACGTGTATTGCTTATGCAATACTCTCAGAATGCTTGTTTAATAAGTAAAAGACTGTAAATAAACTAGGTTTGGAGACTTTCCCTGCTACGTGTAAACAACTGAATGAAGAAATTTTAATGCATGTAAAACCAGCTTGGCGCAGCTAGGTGAAAGATCAACACAATTTTAGAATATTTTATATAAAATTGGTAGAGAAAGAGAATATAAGTACCAGTGTGAATCGTGCTTGGGAAACCTACGGATTTACCCCAATTTTTTGTAAATCGCCTTTGATTAGTAAAAATGTGCATTATTTTGATGATTTTGTGGAATCTTTCAACAGTATCTTCCATAAACGAAATATGTATTTCTTTCCCAAGCAATAACTTCAAAGTATATGACTTAAAAAGGATTTTTCTTAAAAATATCTATGATTTAATGTCATTAATCCCCTGCGACGATGCGATTTAAATAGATTATTTGAAATGTTAGGATTCGCCCGTCACGTGATTACAAAGTACATATGACGACACAAAAATGCCTCAAATATAATGTTTAACATCGGTGTCAATAAATGTAACATAGATTTTAAGAAATACTCCCAGTCAAAGTATTTTTGCGATGATTCAAATGATATCGTTTTCTAGCCGTATTTTAGCATCGTGACGCCTTTACATTGCTGCGTATGTACACTTTTGCCACATTCTCCTGTTAACCTACCTGTACGTGTATATTGTTTACATTTATTGTACTGATAAGCTGTATAGCTTAAAGTTAATAAAGAACTAAACTGAACTGAAAAGTGTAAGCTGTAATTTTTCGTGCTTGCATGGGCTATCACTGATTCATATTTCTAAAAGTGGCATTTGCTTTGATAGTTCATGTTAATTGATCAATTATTGTTTGTTGACTTTTTGGCTTAATAAAACACATTGCTGTACTATCAGAAATCATAGAAATTTGCCCTTGCATGGACAGTATTCCAATTTCTCTGTCTGTAATTAAAGGGACTTGGACACGATTTGACTTAAAATTTTCAAATTTTATTTTCCCATTTTCAATGTTTATACTGATAAATATAGAAGTTTACAATGCTATGTCAAAATTTGAAAGTCAAATATCAAGTTATAAGCAAGATACAGAGTTTATAATTCTTTGTTTTGTAAACAAAGCTCGAAAATGTCATTTTTTTTTTTTACAAATGTGTTGTATTGGTGTAAGTTTCAATCAAATGTATTTTTCTTTGTTGAAAATAGTATTTATAAAGAAACTGAATTAGTTTAAATTGTTTTTTGCAGGTCATTTTGTCTACGAAATGGTAATTCTCTACATTACATTTTTGTAAACAACTACATGTATAAGACTCGAGCTTTGTTTACATAACAATCAATTCTTACCTCTGTATCTCGCTTGTAACTTGACTTTAACATTCAATATTTTGGTCAATCATTTAAAATGCACCAATAAACCAATTTATACATAAAAAATGAAAATAAAATTTTTGATCTCAAATCGTGTCCAAGTCCCTTTAAGGTAAAAGCATGACTATTTGAATTTTAATCAAACATGTGACCCTCTATCTCATAAACAAGAGATTTGCAACTTGACCATTGTAAAAAGCGTTGCGTATTTACTGAATTAATTTCTTTTGTCTTTGCGACAAAATTAATACTCATTTACCAACCATGTGAGCCAAAAAAAGTGTAAAATATGAATACAATTCACAAACTTGATAACATACCTTTAACTAGAACTGTCCTAATGGGACTATCACCCCTGCAAGGCTGATTTCAAATGGGACAAATAATTGAATTGAATAATAAAGGTTTGGAACACATACAAAAAAAAATTCTAGAATTGTAAAAAAAAAAAAATCAGTTAACAAAGAAAAATTAAAATCAAAATTGTCAGAATTTCACTGGAAATACATATCTATAACAGTAATACATTTACAAAAGTATGTATCTGATGATATATATTTTGTTAATTTAATTGATTTAAAGAAAAACCAACAAAATGACAATAACCCCTCCCTTTGTAATAAATGGAAATACTGGTAGCCAAGCAATGTTCTTCTGTTGATAAAACTTTCAATATCTTGCTAATAAGAGTCTTGACACATGCAATTAGTTGTTTCAAATTTTCCTCACTCTCTCCTATGGCACAATGGAACTCCATATCAGAAAATTGATCCCATACTAGGACTATGATTTTCTTTGATGAGCTTGTTAAATCTAATAAACTCCCAAAACATTACCATAATTACCATACTATGTAAACAAATGTAAAAAAGAAAATTTAAAATTACAAACAATTTTAAAATTGCCAAAACACTACAATCATATCAGTAATTTTGAATTTCATTTACATTAATGCCCAATAGAGTCACTTCATCAATTTACTTGACTAATAAATTTAAACAACTTCTAAAAATAGTTTAACTTCTTTATTAATAATGATATTATTTATTTCCTTATAATGATAAAAAATTTTGGTTTACATAAAACAGTTTTAAAATATCCCCAAAACCATCACCCATTTTACAAATTATCAATTTCCCCTAAACACATGCTCCATCTGAACCATGGCTCAGATAATGGTCCCCTTGGGACAAATGAATTCAGCCTTGTCTTTGATGTTCTTATTAGCTCCTAAGAATTTATCATTGACAAACAAAAACTTTGCATTGTCAGTTAATAGAATACTTAAAAAAAAAAATTCTTTATTAATTAAGACATAAAGACAAAAAACCTCTATCTGGATGTATTTATATCAATATATTTTAGAGTGTTTTAATACTATTAATTAATCAATAAAATCTGTAAGGATTACCTCCCTTACTTTTCAACATTAGTGTACAATATATAGAATAAGGAAAATGAAAACTGTCATAAAATCATTGTCTGATCTTAAAAAAAATTGCAGGTGCACATCTTCAGATGGTGTTCAACATGTGTACAAATTTTCAAACTGTTCCATGCAGTATTAAAATATTCAATAGGGGGGACAAAGTTGCGTCTACAGACAGGCGGACAGACGGACAGGGTGACACCAATATACCCCCCTAAACTTCGTTTGCGGGGGTATAATTAATGTACTGTATTTGATATGCACATGAAATTCAAACCTCAAGTGATAATTAATAAAATTTGTTTATTTGACTATATTATTTTAACTTACCATAAGTTGGGCCAAACAAAGGACTATCACATTTGAAGACTTGCTACTAGCTATTGCATAAAAGAACTGGAGAAAAAATGCAACATTTTAACAAATCAATGATACAAAAAAATGAGAAATGTTCAAGTGTTAACAGTCTATGGTAGAAAGATAAACTTACCCTTGTCAATGTTATTAGTAATCCTCTAATAGAAGTCACAATGATGATTCCAATTAAAAGGAAGGAGATTTGCTGTGACCAGAATTTTACCTAATTAAAGTAAATTGAAACACTATAATGCCATGAGGAACATCACCTACCTGAACAAGGATAATCACATAAAACATTGTTATACCCATGTAAAACAGTTACTTTATAACTCTTTACGTAAAACAAGAGGCCCATGGGCCACATCGCTCACCTAAACAGTTCCTTGTAACATTCTATTTCTAAGCGTATGCTATTTTTATTTTTAACTTTGAACCCTTTCTGAGGCCCCAGTAATGGTCCAAGGTTTATGGTTGGCTTTAACAATTTGGAATTTACACTATTTGAGGATCCTCGCACAGTTATCACACATACTGTAGCATTATAGTTCTCGAAAACACTTTTCAAAAACATTTTCCATATATATTTCTGTTAAACTTTGAACCCCTTTTGGGGCCCCAGTATTAGTCCAGTGGTCACAGCTTTATTAATTTAAAATCTACATTATTTAAGGATGCTTGCATAGTAATCTCACAAGTTGAAGCATTGTAGTTCTCTAGAAAAAAAATTTAAAACATTTACCCTCTGTATTTCTATGATAAACTTTGAACCCCTCTTGGAGCCCCAATATCAGAACGAGGGTCATGGCTTTTATAATTTCGAATCTACATTATTCGAAATGCTAACGTAGTTACCTGACAAACTGAAGCATTGTAGTTCTCGAGAAAAAGAGTTTAAAACATTTTCCATATATACTTCTACATTAAACTTTTAACACATCTCGTGTCCCCAGTATTAGTCCAGGGGTCACTATTTTAAAACTATCGAATCTACATTATCCAAGGTTGTATGCATAGTAATCTCACAAATTGTAGCATTGTAGCTCTCGAGATTAGATTTTTAACATGTTACCTATATATTTCTTTAATAAACTTTGACCTCTCTTTGGACCCCAGTATTAGTCCGAGGGTCACGATTTTACCAATTAAGAATCTAAATAAGCCACGGATGCATGCATAGTAATTCCGCAAACTGTAACACTGTAGTTCTCGAGAAAAGATTTTTTAACATGTTACCCATATATTTTTTTAAATATTAAGCGATTTTGAACCCCTCTTTGTGCCCCATGATTAGTCCGGGAGTCGCGATTTTTACAAATTAGAATCTACATTATTTAAGGATGTATGCATAGTAATATCCCAAACTGTTATATTATAGTTCTTGAGAAAAATATTTTTAAACGTTTTCCTATATATGTTTAACTTTGAACCCCGCTTGGGGGTCCGAAGGTCACAATTTTTACAATTTAGAATGTTCACTATATATACCAGCTTTTGTGTAAATATTGGCGTTTCTGGTGCAGGGGTTCTTGAGAAGAAGATTTTTAAACTTTTTATGTTAAACATTCTGCCCTGCCTTAGGGGCCCCAGTTTTGATATTTAGAATCTTTCCTATACATATCAATGGCCGGAACGGCCACAAATTAAGGCGTCGAGCTGACATTTTCTTTAATATAAATTTTTACAATTTTAACATCACCATGTGATTGTATACTCAGTATATTACCTACGTAGTGATGCATTTGTAATACAATGCATCATAACTCATCATGGTTTCAAAAATTGAAGAAATTTCAAAGTTCAAAAATAAATTATCTTTTTTCTGCTTTAAACAGTCTTTGAACAAATTCCACGGGTTCATCATTTGTAGACGAGGGTAACACATTCACAGTGTTTCCCTAATTATAATAAAACATACTTTTATTTAGTTCAATTCCTGTGTGAAACAAGATTACACCTATGGTATGGTTGTTTACAAATAAATCCACACCACGTGCGTTGATCTGCCGTATATATAATGCTCAACCTACCAACTAGCTGCAATATTGCAACAAAATCACAAGATACATTTATCGCTTACATTCATTTTGGAGACTGTGCCCGAAAAGAAATAAATTTACATATTAATTTTTATTTTTTATAGGGCACGGTCTCCAATTGCAAACTGTAAGCGATAAACTTAAATAATATTTATTGAATTTTTACACCTTATCATATTCATCCGTCATTTCTTGATTAAACAAACTAACATACATATGCAATGAGTCGTCAATAATTAGGGAGACACAGTTGGGTTTCTTGGTGCACAATTAATTGAATAAATGGAACAAAGATCTTGTAAACAATGTTCTATATATTTCTGTATTAAACTTTGAACCTTGCCGGGGCCCCAGTTTTGGTCCGAGGGTCAAGACTTTTACAATTTAGAATCTTCACAATATATACAAGTTTTTGTGTAAATATTGGCATTTCTGATGGGGTGGTTCTTGAGAAGAGGATTTTTAAACACTTTTCCTATGTACTTCTATGTTTGAACCATGCCTTGGGCCCCCGTTTGGGTCCGAGGGTCACAATTTTTACAATTTAGAATCTTCACTATATATACAAGCTTTTGTGCAAATATTGGCATTTTTGGGGAGTGGTTCTTGAAAAAAAGATTTTTAAACATTTTTCCTATGTATTTCTATGTTAAACTTTGAACCCTGCCTTTGGCCCCTGTTTTGGTCCGAGTGTAACAATTTTTACAATTTAAGATCTTTACTATATACACAAGCTTTTCTGTAAATATTGGCAATTTTGGTGCAGTGGTTCTTGAGAAGATTTTTTTTAAAGTCACACACCCTATACTCACTGTTTCACAATTATCTCCCTTTTAAAAAGGGTTGTACCCTTTATTTAACAATTTAAAACCCTCTTTTCATAAGGATGATTTGTATTAAATTTGATAAAATTTGGTCAATCTGTTTTAGAGAAGAAGTAAAAAATGTGAAAAGTTTACAGATGGACGGACGGACAGACGACGGACAATGGGTGATAATAACACCTTCGGTTCAGGTGTGCTAAAAACACAATCATTTCAGGTCTAAAACTGGAATTTTCACTTCAACATTCAAAATATAAACAAAAGCTTTGTTTACATAGCAAATACTTCCAAGCTCTCTAACTCGCTTATAACTCAACAAATGATACTCAAATTTTAGTTGCCTATTAAAAATGCTTTACTGAAGCACTGTAAACATTAAAATCAGACAAATAATTTTTGACCAAATTGTGACCATGCCCCTTTAAACTAGAGATACTGTGAGCAAGCTCACAATTGATACCCCCCGCTAAGAAAAATTTAATATTTAAACATTTTGAATTATTGGTATACTGAGCCGGATTTTTCCCGAATTTTTTTTCCACACATTTTATTTTCCTAAAAAAATTCATCGGGGCAGGCCATTTTTAGAGAGACGGGTATGAGAAAAAAATGTCTAAAAATAGTTTTATGTGGCCTGAGACAGGCAAGCTTTGTGTCAAAGGGGTCATGATTTCACAATTTTGGTAGAGGGCTTCATGGACATCATAATCATGCATTTAGTTTTTAACAAATATAAATGGGAGTAGAGAAGAACATTTTCAAAGATTTAATACATTTTACTATATGGCCATATTTTTTTTTTTTTTTTTTTTTTGAAGGAAGTTTTATTAAACAATGTACATTTAAATTCGAGATAATACCTCCGCAGAGGCTCTCAAGATATACTTCACCTGGGGTGCCTGGGGCCCCCTGGATCAGTAGTGCTATTCAGCAGTATAGATAAATCAAATAATTATGTATATAAATGTACAAAATATATATATTTTCTTTAGTATTTATGATTGTATTTTTTAAAACATATATAAATAGACGTAAATATTGTCTAACATATTGTCTATATGCATACAAAAGTCATGTATATATCATAATAGTAATGTAAAATAGAAACGGGGATAACATTCAGTCATTGATACATGTAGAGTGTTCGTATCAATATTATACAAATATATAAATCAAAATATATTTTGAAATTTTTTATATATGCATACACAAATATATATGGAAAAGGAAAAAAATAGTAATACAATCACAATTGGTCTGCTAGTGTTTTCAAAATTTTGTAACTGGATTTGACACTTTTTGCACTCACTGTGGTAAAGTAATAATAATAAAGAGATGTTTTAAGAGCATTTGAAAGCGCATTCTCATTTGGAATTTCGTTTTGTAGTCTACACTTCATTTTATATTTATATATCTTATACCCTACACAAGATATGACATTATTGAGAGTTTTCGTTGTGTCTGTAAACTCATAGAAAAAGCCTACAGCAATTGTTTTCCATGTTATATTCAACTTTAATATTTCTGATACTTTTTCCCATATTCTTTTTGTATCAGGACATCCATATATTAAATGTTCTATATTTTCAATTTGTTCACAACTTACACAATTTTTTCCAACATCTTTATTCCATTTATTTACATTATAATTGCAGTTCAGCTGATTGTGTAGAAGTTTATAGTTAAATTCTGCTATTTGCTTATCAAATGCGTTTATTATCTTAGCCGTGTATATATTTTTCCACTGATCATTTGATATATTAAATTCTTTTGACCATTTTGCTTCCATTATTGGTTTTTGTGTCTTTTTTGATAATAAAATTTTATAATAGAATCCCGATTTCTCATGTTCCGGTTGTTTTATTTTTCCGCAGAAATGAAAGTATGGATTTTGAATGTTAGTATTGTTTACATTTGAATAATCTACATTCAACTTTCTGATAGCGTTTTTTATGATAAGATATTCACATAAATAGTTTCTTTTTGATTTAAGATTTTCTGTAATATCATTTAAATCTTTTATACCATCTATTGTAAACATATCTTAAACATATAGGATACCACTTTTTATCCACGATTCTAGGAAAAGTGGTTTTTCCTTACATTTGATAAAATTATTTAACCACAAGTTTTCGGTGAGCTGTTTTCGTGATACATGTGAGGATTTACATTCATTAAAACTGCATATAATTTCTTTGTAAAATTTTGGGAATTTTTGTAGAACATTTAGAACATTTGGTTTAACAATATTGCTTCTCAACAAATATTCAAAATTTATTCCGTTAATTTTCAATATGTCTTCTATATATTTTCTAAGAGAACTTTCCTTATTATAGAGTCTTTTGATCCATCCCGCTTTTACACTTTTTAATTTGCACTCCACATCTTAAGGCCAAGACCACCTTCGTTTATTGATCTTACAAGTGACTTACGTTTTATCCTCTCTCTCTTACCCCATAAAAAGTTATAAATAATTTTATTTAGTTTTTTAATGAATTCAATATTTGGATTTTCCAGAACTGTAAACAGATACAATAGTTTGGATACTATTAGAGAATTAATAACTGTGCATTTTCCAAATAGCGTCAACTTTCTAATTCGCCAGGAGTCTAGGATTTTCTCGAATTCTTTAAGTTTATTCAACCAATTTTTCTCATCGTTAGCTTCTTTGTCATGTCCTAAGAAAATTCCAAGTGATTTAACTGGATTATTTGTCATTTTAATACCATCTACATATTGTAGCGAGTTTTTCAGTGGTCCCAAAAGGATACCTTCTGTTTTTTCTATATTCAATTTAGTACCGGACATTCTCCCAAACTTTTCTATAATTCTTATGGCATCTTTTAATGATTCTACATTTTTTAATGGAAACGTACAGTCATCTGCATGCTGTACGCATTTTATTTTATTTGTTTGTCCTAAATTAAATCCATGTATACTTTCAGACGCATTGATCTTTAATACCAAAATTTCTATAACAAAGATAAATAGTAAAGCAGAGACAGGACATCCTTGTCTTATGCCTCGTGACATTTTCAGACGTGTACAGCTTTTCATAATAAGAACTTAATGCGTTTAGAATGTCATATGTTTCATTTAAGCTGTTTCCTCCCATTGATAATTTATTTATTACATTGTGTGATTGATGTTTATTTTCTAATCTTAGAAAGTATGCGGTATTCTTTTCGCCCTCATCTATCCAATGAGCTCTAGCTCTTACCTTTGCCCCTTTAGATTTATATGCATACAGAGTATCTATTTCTTTTACAAGATTCTGTTTATATTTAACCTTTTTATTTTCTAAATCGGAAAGTTCAATATCCTCAATTTCTTTTTCAATTTTTTTTTATACGGGTTTGTATGCTTTTATTTTTCTTGATCGAGTACTCGATACATAGTTTTTTTAACTGATATTTAATGATTTCCCATCGTACTTGTGGGTCGTTTTCCTTACTTATGCTCTCAGGTATCTGGTCAAAAAAATTGTTAATAATGTAACAAAAATTTATGTCATGTAAAATCGACGTATTCATTTTCCAATAGCCACTACCCCTCCTATTTGTTGATACTGTACAATAAAAAATGAAGGCCATGTGATCACTCATTCTAGAAGTTGAAACATCTGGGGGTTTTCTAAGAAAGATTTTTTCAATAGGATAACATAAATCTTCAGTAGAAAAAATATAATCTATTCTACTTTTCGGGTTATTGTTTGAATCACACCAAGTATTTCCCTCTTTTTCGGGATTAATTTTGTCCCATATATCAGTTAGACTAAATTTATATTTCATATTATCTATACTTTTCGAACTTCTGTTTTTGGCAATATAGGATGAATTAAAATCTCCAACAATGATAATATTTTCTTCATTTAAACAATACTGAGGTACCCATGATGTAAGTTTTTTAAAAAATTTACATCGTTCACTTTCTGAATTAGGTGCATATATATTAACAAGTGTAATTATATTTTGTTCATATTCAATATTGATTAACAATATTCTTCCATCATCTGATTTATGTACATTATGTATAATAAGAGATAAATTTTTTTGAAATAAAATAGAAACACCTCTACTATGCGCCGATGTAGAAAAACAATGATAGCTTGAACCATGCCATCGTGCATTGTAAATATTTTCTTTTCCATTTATATAATGGGTTTCTTGTAGGAATACAATTTGGCACTTAATATCTCTAAGCCAGTCATATAAAGTTTGCCTTTTACAGTAATCATTAAGTCCGCGTGCGTTCAGCGACAATAACTTTAAAGTTGACATTCAAAAATGGTCGATGAGTTCATTTAACAAACAAACATGTATTTGAAGAAGTTACCGTTTTTCTGATGACTTTTTCTTTTTAATGCTCTTTCGTAAATTTTCCGCTGCGTGGGCAATGATGTCCCCCATGATGTTCTTTCCTGGCCAGGCCCTCGGTGAGGTTTTGACGGTTTCCTCGTATGATAGAGCAGTGCCCCAGTACATGTCGTATACTGGGTGACCAAAGATCACCGATGGTTTGCAGGAACTAAGAGTGTCCCTCATTTCCTCGCATTGATTTATTTTAGCAGAGATAATTTGTTCCATCACATCCCTTTCCGTGTCTTTCCATTGAGAAGATTTTTGGACTAGATTGCCGATGCGTTTAGCTTCAAGCGCCGTTTTGGAGTTCCTTATGCGCTCCGCTGCAACGACATCGCCTGATCTAAGCGCCTTCGTGGTCTGGAAAGCCTGCTCCGCCGACTTAAAGGTCTCCCCAAAGATTTTCATCTCACAAGGATAAAAATTTGAAAGAACATCTTTTTCTCCCTGAAAGGTTTTGAGGTTTTTTGGTTTTTCTGGAATGTAGAATTCACATTTGTCGCACCCAGGTTTATGCCCCGACTTTTTGCACACTGCGCAGCATGGTTCATTTTCGCAATTAAATCTATTGTGCCCATTTTGCCAACATTTGGTACACGTTATTATTGGTTTGTCGACATGCTGGTCCTGATGAAAGAGTTTACATTTCAGCCCCGCACAATATACGTTTCTAGGTAGATATGTGTTTGATGGAATTGGCTCAATGTACAAAAAGCGGTTGCCGTTTAGTACACTTGTCATTTTTTTGGTTTCAGGATTTCTAATTTTTTCATAATACATTTCTGTTTTGGGAGAAACCTTCAATTTCGATAACATTTCGAAAACGGCGCTATCATCCACTGAAAGAGGAACACCGCAGATTGTGATTTTTAAAGATTTGTCATCGGGCGCTTCCAGTCCTGTAGAATACGGATTGGAATCATAGACACTGATATGCTGATCATCTACGTCTATGCCTTGCAGCAATAGTTTGTCCCTGCCCTCTTTGGTGGTCAAATAGATTCTCCATAAATCTCTATCTAACTGTATACATTTAACGGTATCTCCGACCACTTTGGTAACACACTGTACTAATAGATAATTAGTAATTTTACCCACCGCTGGAGCGAGGATTTCGCTGTTCTTTAAATAGACCGGTTTCGAGATTTGCGACATTCTGAGAACTAATCACCGAGTCTCGGGTATACACAAATAATGGTATTATATATACAAAAAACACATAAACTATATGGCCATATTGGCCCCACCCTAGAGCCTGAACCCCTGAACCAGAGGCCATGAATTTCACAATTTTAGTAGAAGGCTTCATGGACATCATAACCATGCATTCATTTTTTTCCTCACATGTGTGGGAGTAGAGAAGAAAATTTTTGAAAATTCGGCTTTTTTGCATATTTGGCCCCGCCCGTGGCACCCCAGGGGTGGTAGAGCCATGCATTTCACAATTTAAATTCTTCTTACCATAGAGACATAAAAATGGTAACGATTGGCCTGGTAGTTTTTAAGAAGAAGTAAAAAATGTAAAATTGTTAACGCACGACGACGGACGAAGACCAATTGCAATAGGTCACATGAGTGACTCAGGTGACCTAAAAAGCCTTTAATTTCACTTCTTTAATTTTCGAGCTTATTAGAAAGTGTGCAAATAGCGGTAATAGAATTTTTGGAGCATGAATTTGTCCCGTGTAAAATTATGAAATAACTTTAGGGATGGCAATCGATTGCAGAATTCCGAAACTGTTAATCCAAGTTTGTTACAAATGGATTAATCAGTTGTAACTACCGTAATACAGGTGCATATGATTTTTTTTTTTTTGTATTTTTTATATATATAAAATTTCAATCATAAGTATAACTGAAAACACAATAGAAATACTATTATAAGATGTATATGTTAGACATTATTTTAAATGAAATTTATTTAATTAGAGTAATTTATTTTCAAGAAGAAAAATAAAAACAACTAGAGCAAAGCTCGTTGTAAAGCAACGAGTGGGTCTTCCGTTAATGTCGGAGGTAAAGCTTGAAGTTTCTGTAAGAGGCAGAGCTCTTATACCATATAACAAGAGTAACTAAAATAAAAAGATGAAAAAAAATCGAATTATTCCTGGTACGACTTAACAAAATCCGAATGATTTTTAGTACGAATTGACAAAAACATTTTTGATTTCAAGAACCACTTATCAAAAAAATCCGAATGTGTTCAAGTACGACTTAACAATTAATTTTGGTACGCCTTAATTTTACTTTGAACATTACGCTGTTTTTAAAACCAAGGACGCAGAAACAAAATTTCCGGAAAAATCAATTTTTAAACCCCGATATCTTTGTAACGCATCGTCCGATTTTTAAACGGATTTCAGTTTCGTACTCAGCATTAAGATGACTGTAAGATACGTACGTTTAATTTTTTAAATCGAAAATCATGAAAATTGAAAAAAATTGGTTTTACTTCCGGTTTCGACCGGAAGTGTCCGAATTGAGTTACCAGCCTTATGTCACAAGTAAAATAGTAGTTATACCGCGAAAAACGTCAATATCTGACGAATTTGATGACGTCATCGAATAATTTTTTCAAATCATAGAGATCTTTCAAAAACACATAAAACCTAAAAATTTCAAAGCAATCGATGCAAGCGATTTTGAAATATTTGAGTTGGAAAAAAAATAAAAAGAATAATAAGAATAAGAATAAGAAATAAAAGAAACCGTAGAAAAACAAAAGGGTCTTCTGTTGGAAACGGAAGACCCTAATAAAAAGAAACAATAGAATAACAAGACTAATAGATAATAATAATAAACTAGTAGACTAATTGTTCATGGAACAATTAGGAGGTCTTTACACCATTCATTTGCCCTCTTGGTTTGTTTAAATCTTTTGCGGGAAATCTGTAAATTTGAAAAAAAAAATGGTTCTGCACAGTGGTACCGATCCGAGTACCCTTAGATTATTAGGCGAGAGGGCTGCCGCTACGCTATGTCGCTTGTTACTTGACTGAAAGTGAAAATTGTTGAGTTGTGTAGTCAATTTGGATGATGATAGAAAGAAGAGATGGAGCGTTCTTCCTTCCATCTGAAGTTGATACCCCAACATTGAGAAACCTTTAGAATAGATAGGAGCCTAGGTTGCTGATAGAAATGTAAACACGGATTTTCAGTGAAAGTTGAGCATGAATTTATTAGATACAAATATCAAAGCGTTGAAATTTTGTTTCTCGGGATGATGTTTCAATGCCGCTGAGGTGGATAACTTTCTTCAATAGGGTTCATTTCGTTTGAAATTTGGCAGGCAATTAGATTCAGGTGTGAGGAACAGTCCCATGAATTTTCGCCAAGTTCTACAGAGTTTTACTGGAGCTGGAATTTTTATTTGGAGGCGTAGCTAAAACGCGGTCTGGAGTCAAATGGCAGGCAGTGTTTCATCCTTTCAAAAAATTCTGACAAACGGTTGTAATTAACACTTTTTTAGGTTTTATTTTAAAAAGGATTATTAAATTTCAAGTGCAAATATTGAGGGTCAAGTTCATATAAGAATTCAATCCTTGTATAAAAGAAGGTGGGGGGGGGGCTAATTGTACATAAAACTAAATCTGTTACATATGTTGCATATGCTTATAACTCATTAGTTCTAAAAGGTCAAGGTCAAAGGTCAAAGTCAGGTCAAAGTCAAACCTAAAAATAAGGAGGGGGGGGGGGGGGGGTTAAAGAGCTAATTGCACATATAAATGAATCTGATATGTATATGTTAAATATACTTGTAACACATCAGTACTTAAAGGTCAAGGTCAAGGTCAAAGGTCACACAAAAAAGGGGGTGGGGTGGGTGGTATTTTTTTAAATTTCGTATGTGTTTGTAAAATCAATGAAATTGAAAGGGGAATTACTGCCAGAAGGGGAAATTTGACCCTTTTGGGGTCAATAGATTGAAGAAACTTCTAAGTGTACTGAAGACATTGGTAAAAGTTTCAAGTCTCTACCTGTTATGGTTTCAAATCCTTGCCTGCAATTTCACAGTCACTTACCAAGACTTAAACATAAGAGAAGATTAGCAAAGGTCGATTAAAATTCGCCATGACAAGTTATAGATCTCACATTTAAAACTAGATGCTGTCATTAGACAGTAATACCCTCACCAAGTGTTTGCCCCTAAATAACACTGTTTTGTCAAAGTACAAGTTTTAGTAAAAACAAAGGCTACATGCAATTTCCAGTAATTTTTAAAAATTATAATTTTCATAGAGGATGAGATCCCATCCCATAAAACTCATGAGAAGCCTTTTATGTACGATTTGGGGTTGAACTATTTGCATTTGTACTAATTTTTAAAGTTAATCAATAACGTTTAACATTTCATGTCATAGAAAGTATGGTCTATATAATTATTACAAACAAAATTATGCCCCTCCCCTCTGCGGTTGCCGGCTTCAGATTTGCTTCTGTGTGCCAACATCTTTGTGTGCATGGACTTTGAGAAGGGGTGGGAGTGAGTGGTCTAGACCCTCCTCCTCCCTTGAAAATTCCTTTATATCACTGTAATAGTAAAATTACCAAACCCCAATCCGCCCCGCCCCCCGCAAACACAATTACATGTATTACTCTGATCCCCCCACTTTCCTCATGGATAAATAAATATACATCAGAATTTTTTTTATAACAACGAAAGCCTGTATATGTAGTTGCAACAAAGAAGATTGTAAACAGTGCAAAATAAATGACATACATGTGATTATATTGCGCAATGACTTACAATGCTGAACTGCCAGGACAGAAGATAAAATTACTGATTTAAGGTAGCTCCAGACTCGTAAAATTCTCTGAGGAAAGTTGAAAAACCGAACCGATTTCGACTTAATAGACTTAAATTTCATCAATTGTTAGAAAAAATATACATGTCATCACACTTTTTGAGATGCCAGATAAACATAAACTAAAGCATATTTTAGCATTAGAAAAATGTATTTTTTTTCTGTTAAAAGTAAAATCTTGAAGGCAGAAATTTGTTTTTCTTGTTTAATTTTAATGTCAACTTTATCAGAAAGCTAAAATTACAAAAAATTTTTAAAATTAATCGTTGGAATAAGAAAAACTATAGCATTTAGACATACAACTGAGAGAAAAGTCAGAAAAAGAGTTATTTCCCCTTTGCATAGATAAAATATATAAAAATTTGGAAATTTAGTATAAAATTAAGTGCGTAAATATCTTTAACCTACCAATAATTCTAATTACATCCATGTGATTATATTCACATAAAATAAATAAAACTATCTTGCACAATTTTTAAAGAATTCAAAGTTTTACAAAAAAGTGTGACGTCACAGAACACTGGATCTACTTTAAGCTGGTATAAAACACATGTCAATATTTATGTGGATAAAAGTGTGTTATAATCAAAATTCTTTCATGATAATGTTTAAGAATTTTAAAATTTTACAATACATATATTTGTCCCCCCCTCCCCCTCCAAAAAAACTAAGTTTTTAATTTTTTAGAAACTTAAAAGCCCCAGCAGGATTTGAACTCTTTACTTACGGACAAGTAGTTAACACTCTAACCCACTGCACTTCACTGTTAGGTAACATTATTTTGGGGGAAAATATTACATTTATACTTTAATGTTTATTTCAATAGGGAGTGCATCACAATATGCAGGTGTCCTGTACCACATACCTTAACTTAAGACTGAAATGTGTGCTTTACATATTCATTCACCTAATAAAATAGTGCAACAGGTTTCGATGAATATTTCAAGTCATAAAAATACATGCATGTTACAAATAACTGATCTTTGTCTCAAGTTACTTACACAACACAGGTCTGCAGGCCGCATTAGCAGGTACTAGTTTTACCCAGCTCTTTGGTTAGATGTGTAATTTCTCGTGGTGTACATACCGGTATGTGTTTTCCATATACAGAAAAGGTTTATAAACACGCATAAACGTTTCTTCTGTGATGATCAGCTAAAGGGATTCCTATATTGTGCTTAATTGGATTATCATTATGATGTTGACCAATATAGGTAAGCATAATACATGTAGTAGCATGTACAGTATTATGAGACACCGCCATAGGTATAAGTATTACTTTCACTTTCTAAATAAGTGATCTCCCTTTGCCAGCATACTGTATCATCATCTTTTAATATTTGAATAAGCTTATCATCATTACCTATCCTTTCGCATTTGTACAGTTTCTGTCATTTTAATTGCAAAGGTTATTTTTTCATTTGTCAGACTTACACTATTGAGTTGACCCCATATTGACCCTGTGACTTTTTGTATTAAATTTGTGTATTACATTTAAGTAAGTTTAGAGACCTATTATCATGTTTATATGAGTTATAATAGGAAGGAAGGGGTCCTTTTTTCTTAATGTATTATGATGAATCAAATTTAATGTAGGCCATGGCCCTATGGGATTGTTCAGACCCCAAGAAACAGGAAAATACCAAATATCTTGAAAACTGTTGAGATCCTTCCCACTAAATCATATATCATAATTCTTGTGTCTAATGTCATTATGATGCATTAAAAGGTGTTAAGTATGACCCCCAGGTAATGTTTTTAAGGTGGAAGGCTACATCGTCACAATATGTCTGACATCCGTTTGAAACGCCATTTTGTTCCGGATTGATAGCATTATGTCGTGGTACAAAATAGCTATACACCGTTCAATTGAACTCTTTTAACGAGGGAGATCAGATAAGAATGTAATCACCTGATTATATATAAACGCTTAAAAAATTTGTCAATTCCCTTCGTGATTAAGGGTGCAAAACACAGTTTTATATGTAACGTTATAAGGATGTTTTCAGATGAGGGGGAAGCAAAACTGACCCCTATACAAATAAATTGTAAAAACATGTTACATATATATCTATATATCAATAGAAAGATAAAATTGTGAATTTTTTAAATATTTAAGAATAATGCACATGTAACTTAATGCTAGAATTTATTTGGCATTCAAAACATGCGGAAAAAAGACAAAAGGATGCCTCTAAATGCAGTACACCCATGCATTTTAGGCTCCCCCTAAAAGCAGAATGCAACCAAATCAGCAATTTTAATTTCTGTACATTTTCAAGAACAAGTCCTTAGGAATCGTTTGATAGAATTTTCAGGGTACATTCGCCAGCTTTTCAAAGAGCTATGTCACCCGCTAAAACATGTATGAAATTCTACATGAAATTCCAGATGTTTTTGGAGTTACCTCTCTTTATTTTAGAGTCTCACAAAATTAATTTTTAAAATTTTTCTACATACTCTTTTCATGTATTCGACAGATAATCCACTATATTATGCAATTGAGAATTTAAAAAATTAATTTTCATGTATACCGCATAAAAATAGCAGGAAAATCCCTACCCATCATGCTTTTCCCCAGAGAAAACCCCCTGGATTTTATACGAAACTGTGTTTAGCTACCTAAAGCTTTCAACTAACATTGATAATCAACTGTTATGTACAGAAAACGTGAAATCGAAATATGCTGTTGGCAATACATATTTGTCATGTCATCTGCAACAGACGATAATAAATATGTGACGGATTATCGATAAAGGTGACCAGATTTAATATTTTCACTTGAACCATATATGCATGATTAATATAAAACTAAAGTTCAGTTAAGTACCATCTCTTGTATTATTTGAAACATTTGCAGTATAAGACTTGCATTGAAAGTTTGACACTTAACTAATGTATTTTAATTGAAAAAGATATAGCTAGGTAGCAAGAGCAATGGAAGCCCGGATTTGCAAGCCAAATGAGGGAACGACAGAATCTTGAAAAAGAACATGTTTTTAATTACAACACGTACATGTGTATCACTATGGACATCTAATGTATGTATCAATATGCATGTGGTTGTTTATAATCTGTATTGTATATAAAAAAAAGTAAAAGGCAATGAAACTACTTACATTTTGTTTTAAAGAGTTAAATATAAATATGATGCATTCATCAAAAATATATTGTTTTCAGATTCAAACATTATCATAAGCACTACTAACCTTATTCCTACATTTTAGCATATACTTGTACCTTTTTAAAAAAAATTCTTCGTAATTTTTTTTTAATTTGAAAATTGGTCCCAAGATATTAGAGACCAAGTAAAATCAAGAAAGACAACTCTTAAACAGGATCTTTCAAACCAAGATTTTTGCAATAATTAAGTATTTCTTTTAATTTTTCAATTTCATTCAATTTCTTTTTTTCATCTCATTAACCAACGATTATTGTTTCTTTTTCAGATTTTTGTGGGATTTCATCCAGCAGTTTGCCTTAAAAGAATTTCTTAATATTTTAGTTTGATATTTATGTGGATTCAAATAAAAATCATACAAACTTCATTCATGATTATTTTGTTTTTCATTTTCAAACTTTATAACATTTCACTTTCATAAGAGTTTTAAAACAGAAATAATTAAAAATTTGACTTATAAGGGGTTATCTGGAAGCAGATTGATATATTAAAAATTCTCTAAAAAATAGAGTATTGTACTTTGAGGTCTATTATTGTTGAATACTGTGCATATTATTAGTTACAAATGCATGCAACAAAAATCTCCTACTCTTATTTGGTGTAGACACCCCCCTTAAACACACACCCTCTCTCTGAAATAAGAAATGATGATATATTTTGATAACTTTTGAGATCCCCATCACTAAACCATATCTATTCTTGTTCTTTGTGTCATTGCGCATCAAATGGTATATAGGTTATGCCCCTTTGGAGACACCCTGACTTTCTCGAACTAGAAATAATAAAGTATTTTATCTTCTTCACATGTAGTGTAGTGTTTGACCCATGTGGGTAATTCTTATCTTAATGATGAAACTGCTTTGTTAAGGCGACTTAACTGTTGCCCAAAATATATACAATATTTTCTTTATCTAAAAAATTACAAGAGGTCCATGGGGCCACATCACTCACCTGAGCAACTATGGGCGTTCAAAAGATATTGTGCCATATGGCCCTCGGTAGAATAACAAAAAAATAAATATTGTAAAGTATTCGAATTTTACACTTATTTTTGCATACACGTAATCTTTGACATTGTACCTTCATGAAATACTGTTTTTACACAGAATAAGAAAATCCTACGCAAGATATAGAACTAAATATTTGGTAGGGGTACACTGTTATATAACTTCTAATTCCCTGTATTTTCGTTCTGCCCCCCCCTCCCCCACTTAATAAAGCGATCAAAATATATGAGAGCATATAGGTACATTTTCTTCCTCAACTACTTACTAGTTTTTGTATTTTTTTTTAGATATAATAGTTATTGTATTTTATCAAATAAATCCAACATGTATATATGTGAAGAAGAAAATTGCACCTCAATGCGCTCAATTTCTCAAATTAAAAATATTTAGCAATTTAATTTGTTTTCTCCATTATAATTAAATGACTGTTGTTTACCTCGCGTAAACTCGTGACTTTTATAACTTTACTCACACTTGATTGATGAATACACTGGACTGAAAAATGTTGTCACGTGACATGTTAACGAGCTATAAAAATCAGTGTTACCGTATTGACAGGCACATCACTCTAATTTACTACGGCCCACTCATTATTTTCATTTTTATTCAAAAATAACAAATGGCTACAAACCAGGATAATTTTCCGATGTAATATTTTCTTAGGAATAGCGATAATTCTTTTATCCCCGCAACAGAAATGTGTCAGAACTATGGAAACTGTTTTAACGATGTCGTTTTTATTTACTCACATTTCACATTATTCATTGTATAAAGAGAAGGCCCCAGAGAGTAGTTATATTCAGCATATCATTCTTTAATTTTTTTGTGTACAAGTATTTAACATACTCTAATTCATATAGAATTACTAATGATCAACCAAAATTTCAGCGTCAATCATAGAAATATAAGCAAGATGAGCTCAAAATTTTGCTAGGTTTGAGTCATATTTTGTTCACATGAGTTTATTACATTCAGCTTAAGATTTTTAACTTGGTATTTCCTATTCGGCATTTCAAATAGAAAAAATGAATGGCCTCAGATCTGTGTACAAACATAGAATTGTGAGCAAATCTCTGTATCTTGCTTATAATTCGAAGCTTCACACTCAAATATGGTAAGTAAATAGAAATTGTAAACAATTAAACACAAGAAACATGCACTATAACAAATAAAGAACGCAATTTATTTTTCAAAATGAATCATATACATGTATATACCTACATATTTCCGTCAGCGATATTAAACTCTATTTAAACTGAATAAACTCGAGAAAATGCCGAGCATCTCAACAAAACATATTGCATTATTCTACCATTACGCAAAAGATGATATCGAATTACCGATAGCCTTAATGAATTGCATTTTAGTTCTTTCTTAATACATCAGATGTTGCTTAATTTGCGCAGGTAAACAGTAAACTGTTTGATTTACCGAAGTCTCTGATACGTAAAAATCAGGAAATACAAGCGACAGTTCCCAGGTTAACGCAAAGCATAAATGAAAACGAAACGAAAATCACAACAAGCTAACACCACCGTCATATGTGAAAACTGTCAACGCATTGAAATATCTAGCCTCAATTTACTTCAAAAAATCGGCACCAATGTATTCTGCATGTTTCAAAGATTCCCTTCGTACACGGACTGTTGCACAACAAACAAATTCATCATTGTCAGATCGACCCGTTTATCATATAGTGTCCTGGCTGCTTTAAACAAAGAGCCGCGTTTTAGAATTATAGAATACGAGTCTTGGTAAAATGGGTAAGCAAACCCGGGCCAGGGCAAAATAAAAGCCGGGGCAGATTGGCAATCGTCAATTCCAATTATTTTGCAGCAATATTTACAGCGAATACAAATATACTGGTCAGTGAATATCTTGAAATTTTAATGAGATTGGCAGGTTAATAACTGTCAATCTTTTGTTCTGCCCTGGCCCGTTCATGCCTACTCATGGATGCTATAAATTGCTTGAAACACGCCTTTTCTTTCTTATTATTTTCGTTATAACTCAGATTTGAAAAAGAATTAGCCCATAATTTTTGCAATTAATATTTTCCTTCCCATAAGGATTATTGATGCTAAATTACGTTGAATTTGCCTAAGTAGTTCTTGAGAAGATTTTTTAAAAATGCACCCCCTTTTTTTTTTCTTTTTTTTTTTTTTATAGTTTTGAGGTTTTCTCCGCTTTCAGTGAAAATTTCTCTTTCATTTCTGCAATTTATATTTATCTTTCCATAAGAATGCTTTGAGCCAAATTTGGTTGAATTAGGATAAGTGGTTTTAGAGAGGATGTTCAAAATGTGAAAAGTTTACAGACGGACAGACAGACGGACGACGGACAAAATGTGATCAGAATAGCTCACTTGATCTTTCAGGTCAGGTGAGCTAAAAAAGCAATTTCCAAAATCTGAATGTGCATCTAGAGAAAAATACCAAGAAATGATTTATAATTTGCTACTGTACACATGTAAGAAGAATCTGAATCTTTAGAACGTTACCAGGTTTGATTGGGGTGGATGGGGGTGGATGTGGAGGATAAACATTTAATTTTAATAATTTATTGTTATTAATTTTAACTTAAATATTAGTTATTGATCCCCAGGTAGAAAATAAGACATCTGATCATATCTCAATAGATCATTTGTCAATTATGCAAGATGTAATTTGATTTTTTTTTAAAGAAAAATATTTTTTACCAGTTAATAAAACTTGTTGTACCCCAAATTATATTTTGATTTTAATAGATCATTCGACAGTTAAGAAAAGTGTAAATTTAAGGGTTTTTTATTTGAAGCAAAAATAAATGGCCTTGCAAGGTTTTTTTTTTTACAAAAAAAGCGTGATTTTATTTACCCCACCCCACCCCCCATCTCATCTCTAGATCCACACATTGCACATCTATAGGACAGCCCCTATCATATCCCAAGGTATGATGTGTCTATTCATTAAATCTAAGAGGAAGTTCTGGGATATAGGTTTTTTATGGAGTGATAAACGTAAATTTTCTGCTACTATTTGACTCCCTGGATGAAATTTAAATTTTTAAAACCGTATTACACATCTATAGGACAGCCCCTATCTTATCCAAAGATATGATGTGTCTTATTTATCATAATGATTTATGATTTATAATATTATTTATTAATCATAAGAGGAGTTCTGGGATGTAGTTTTTTTAAGTGATAAATTTTTTTTGTCTTGTATAATCCGTTGTTGGTGGCAATGTACAAGGATGTATCGTGCAATTAAAGGATGCTGTAATCCAACAAACACAACAAGGTGATTTGTAAGCATGTTTAATATATCAACCAATGAATTGATTTGAACATATTTTATTGGGTAAATTACACAAAAGGATTGGAAACAAGTTCTTACAACTTACAAGTTCCTCTCCTTATGATAACTAGAGGTACTGTGAGCATGCTCAAATTGATACCCCCCGCCAAGAAAAATTTAATATTTAAACATTTTGAATTATTGGTATACTGAGCCGGATTTTTTCCGAAATTTTTTTTCCACACATTTTTTTTTTCCTAAAAAAATTCATCGGGGCAGGCCATTTTCAGAGAGACAGGGATGAGAGTCTAAAAATAGTTTTATGTGGCCTGAGACAGGCAAGCTTTGTGTCAAATTTTAGCTTCTAATATTTCCATTTATACAAGACATAACACAAAAAGAATTTAGCATTTTTGAAACAATGACCTTGAACTTCCTCAATTGACCTTGGGTCAAGGTCATGACACACCCATAGGTCATAAGCAATCCTTATGTGAAGTAAAAACTTCCAATGTTTCCCCAATAAGAAAGATATGGACCGGACACGAATTTTGCATATTTCTGCCAGTGACCTTAACCTTTCCCAAATGACCTTGGGTCAAGGTCCTGACAAACCCTTAGGTCATAAGCAATCTTTGTGTGAAGTAAGAACGTTTAATGCTTCTCCATAATGAAGATATGGACTGGACACAAATTTTGCACTTTTTCTGCCAGTGACCTTGACCTTACCCAAATGACCTTGGGTCAAGGTCATGACACACCCTTAGGTCAAAAGCAATCATTGTGTGAAGTAAAAACTTCCAATGTTTCCCCAAAAGAAAGATATGGACCGGACACGAATTTTGCATTTTTTTCTGCCAGTGACCTTGACCTTTCCCAAAAGACCTTGGGTCAAGGTCATGACACACTCTTAGGTTATAAGCAATCTTGTGTAAAGTAAGAACTTCCAATGTTTCTCCATAAGAAAGATATGGACCGGACACGATTGCACAGACAGACGGACGGACAGACGGACGGACGGACGGAACAGGGTAACAACAATATACCTGAACTTTCTTTAGAAAGTGCGGGTATAATTACATTCAACTTAAGATTTTTAAACTTGGTATTTCCTATTCAGAATGAACAAAAGCATGGCCTCATTTCTGTGAGCAAAGCTCTGTATCTTGCTTATCATTCGAAACTTTACACAGCTGAATATGGTTAGTAAAGAGAAAATTGTAAACAATTAAAACAGAAGAAACATGCACTATAAAGAAAGAGCACAATTTATTTTTCATAATATATATATACCTATATATTTCTAGCAGCAAAAACAATCTCCGTTTAGATTGAAAATGCAGAGCATCTTAACAAAACACGTTGCATTATAATCAACCATAACGTAGAGATCGTACCAAATTACCAATAGAATGTATAGTATTCATAATATAATATGTTGTACGTGCATCAGATTTTGCTCATTTTGCACAAGTAAACAATTAACTGTCTGATTTACAGAATTCTATATTCGATATGGGGATTCAATGTGTAAAAATTCCAAAATACGGGCGACATTTCCCCTCAACTTCAAGTTAAAAAGCATAAACGAAAATTAAATCACCGTAAAACCACGGTCACAAGTGAAAATGTCAACGCATTGAAAAATTTAACCTCAATTCACTTCACGAAATTGGCAAAAATATATTTAGCATGTTTCAAGTATCCCTTCGCACGTTAACTGTCGCACAACAAGCAAATTCATCTTTGTCAGTTAGACCCGTTTGTCATGCGTCAACATTCAAACATGGCTGCCTTATACAACGAACTTTTGTTTTCGATATGGAATACCGAACCCGAAGTTATAAAGTGATTGACAGCGATTATCTCTTTATTTTTATTTTCGTTAATTACTTAAATTTGAAACATAATTCGCCGATAATTTTAGCAATTTATATTTCCTTTCCATAAGGATTATTTATGCAAAATTACGTTGAATTTGACTTAGTAGTTCTTGAGAATAAGATTTTTTAAAATGCACCCCCTTTCTACAGTTTCGAGGTTTTCTCCGTTTTAAATAATGATCGGTCTTTCATTTCTGCAATTTATAATCACCTTTGTTTAGGGATGCTTTGTGCCAAATTTGGTTGAAATTGGCCAAGTGGTTTTAGAGAAGAAGTTTAAAATGTGAAAAGTTTACAGACGGACAGACGGACGACGGACAAAAGGTGATCAGAAAAGCTTACTTGAGCTTTCAGCTCAGGTGAGCTAAAAACCAAATGCTTAACAAACAGTTTTTCTATTTCAAATACAGCACATTTAAGATTTAAGATTTTAGTCCCCTAAAATCTCTAATAACGTCATCAATGGGTGTGGCAATAAGATTTTTTACAAACTAATATTGTTACCATCAACAACTTTGCTTCTAGAATGCTTTACAAAATGTTGTTCGTTTATAAGGTATGTGTAAGAGACTTACCGAGTCTCTTGGCCCCTAACTGAAGGGGCCAGCCCCTTTTTGAGTTCATTCAAAAGGTCCCACGAATACTAACATTTTTTTTTGCTTACAACCATCTAAAATTATTGTTCATTTTTTAGATACAGATGATTGAATATTGTCATCAACTCTTGACCCACGGGCCATGAATTTCACAATTTAGGTAGAGGAGTTAGTGGACATTATAACCATGTATTCAATTGTTTACCCACATGTGTGGGAGTTGAGAAGAAGTTTAAGATATAAACATTTTTACTATATGGCCATCTTGGCCCCACCCTAGAGCCTGAACCCCTGACAAAGGGGTTATGAATTTTACAATTTTGGTAGAGGGGTTCATGGACTTTATAACCAGGCATTTAGTTTTTAACAAATATATATGGGAGAAGAGAAGACGATTCTCTAAGATTTGATACAGTTTTACTATATGGTCATATTGGCCCCACCCTCGAGCCAGAACCCCTGACCCAGGGGCCATGAATTTCACAATTTTGGTAGAGGGCTTCATAGACATTATAACTATGCAACCAGTTTTTTCCTCACATGTGTGGGAGTAGAGAGGAAGATTTTTGAAAATTTGGCTTTTTTGCATATTTGGCCCCACATGTGGCGCCCTGGGGGTGGTACAGCCATGAATTTCACAATTTAGATTTCTCTTACCATTGAGATGCCTCACACCAAAAATGGTAACAATCAGTCTTGTAGTTTTTAAGAAGAAGTTAAAAATGTAAAATTGTTAACGCACGACGACGGATGAAAACGGATAGCAATAGGTCACCCGAGTTTACTCTAAAACAAGGAGGCTAGTATACTAGCGTTTACTTTGCTTTTAACAAGTCTACTTGTTTATTTAATAAAAATTCAAAACTACTTTTTTTTTCAAATGATAAGTCAGTACTGAAGTACTGACGGGAGTTGATTTTATCGACTATTATTAATCTTAAAATCAACGATATGTTATTTTGCTTGGTAAGTAGTTGATAATCTGTATTTAAATTACGCACATTTTTATAATATAAGTTCTTGGACTTTTCCAAAAAGAATTTCGAGAAAACCTCTTATGAATCATGTTGTGTAATATTTAAAAAATAAAAAAATTGATTCCATCAAACTATGTATCGGCATTCGAAATATTTCAAAAATTGTATGGATCCAACCAATAATGAACTCTAGTCTCGTTCAACAAGATGCTCGGCTGTCTCCATAATCTCCATCAAGTAAGAGATACCAGGTCACGTGATAGCTTGATGATGCGACCTCTTAATATAGACTGACTCTCTGCTTGTAGGAGATGTACAGAGACAGCCGATGGTCGAACGAGACTATATTGAACTCTGGCGTGGAAAAATATATAACTGAATAAAATTTCTAAATTGTTCGTACTATTTAAAATCTGACTATTTTCAAGGTATTTATTAGCTGCAGAACTGTAGCTCTCCGGGAAAAAATATTGACAGACCGCTCTGTCGATATTTTTTTCCTGGAGAGCTACAGTTCTGCAGCTAGGTATTTATAAATAAGTTTCCCTTTTTAAAAAATGCTTCAACGTACATTACATCGAATTTATCGATTATTTTCAAGAACTAAGTCTTGTCAGCCATAATGATTTGTGCTTAGGTCCAAACACTGTTTTAGTTTCGGTTTGCCAGAGTAACTGCATAGGAGAGTTAATTTAAAATCAACTCCCAAAAATACTCTCATAACTCTTTTGATCATACAACTTCTTAACTGCATTCTATTCAATGATTAAATACTGGATATGAACAAGTATAGGAAGATAACTTCATTGCGAAAAAGCATGGGAAGATAACTCCATGAACTGTTATACTCCTCTTCCCTGAACTCTTTTCAAATGCTTTTACAATATCTTATTGATAACTTTGATAGACAGCTTCATTATTTTTCTTTTCTAAACATGTGAATTAACTTATTTCTTTCCTTAAAATTCATGAGCAGAATAAAATAAGAAGACAAATACACCCCCCCCCCCCACCATAACCCTTGCCTTACATGCAGGAAACATAAAATATTATTAAAAATGACAGCTTAATGTTTTTTTCCTAAACATGCAGTTAGTTTATTTTCTGTGTCAGTGGATATTTTAAAAACATTTTATATACAATAACACTAAATCACAATTTTGGCCCACCCTGCATTAAGAACCCATTCCCTGTACACTATTTGAGTGTTTTTCTCCCTCCCTAGACCCAAATCCCTAAATTGGGAGACTTGAGATTCAAAATTCTGACAGATGGCTTTATTTTCTTTCTTTACATTCTGTCAGAAGAAATTTTTTAAACATTATATGCATTAACACTGTATGGCCATATTGCCCCCCCCCCCTTACGACCTGAACCTCTGACCCAGGGGCCATGAATTTTACAATTTAGGTAGAGGAGTTTGTGGACATCATAACCATGCATTCAGTTTTTTCCCCACATGTGTAGGAGTAAAAAAAGAAGATTTCCAAGGATTTAATACATTTTCACTACATGGCTAAATTGGCCCTGTCCTAGAACCTTAACCCCTGTACCTGGGGTCATGAATTTCACAATTTATGTAGAGGAGTCCGTATACTTCATAACCATGCATTCAGTTTTATTCAAATATATATGGGAGTAAAAAAGATTTTATAAGATTTAATACATTCCCACAATATGGCCAAAGTGGCCCCAACATAGAGCCTGAACCCCTGACCCAGGAGCCATAAATTTCACAAATTTGGTAAAGAGCTTCATGGACATCATAACTATGTATTCAGTTTTTCCCTCACATGAGTTGGGGTAGAGAACATTTCTTTTGAAAATCTTTTTTTGCATATTTAGTCCCACATGTGGCCCCCAATGGGTGGTAGAGCCCTGAATTTCTCAATTTAGATCCCTCTTAGCATTGATTAATAGTAATTTTACTATTGCGGTAATATAAAGGAATTTACAAGGGGGGCCTGGACCCCTCAATCCCACCCCTTCTCTAAATCCATGCACACAATGATGTTGGCACACTACAAAATCAAATCTAAAGCCGGCAACCGCAGAGGGGAGGGGGCATAATTTTATTTTGTTTGTTATAATTATATAGACCATACTTTCTATGACAATTGAAATGTTAAGATTATTGATTAACTTTAAAAATTAATTCACATGCAAACAGTTGAACCCCAAATCGTGTGTATTATGGGATAGGATCTCATCCTCTGTGAAAATTATAATTTTTAAAAATTACTGGAAATTGCATGTAGCCTTCGTTTTTACTAAAACTTGTACTTTAACAAAACAGTGTTATTTAGGGGCAAACACTTGGTGCGGGTATTACTGTTCAATGACAGCATCTAGTTTGTAGCTGTAGATAAGTTTACAATCAAATATGTGCTAGAACTTGTGGTTATGATGTTGTTAGGGGATTAATAGGGCTTTTACCTTTCTGACTCAGGGCCTCAAATTTTAGTACAAATGTACTGGAAAATCAGAGAGAGAGAGAGAGAGAGAGAGAGAGAGAGAGAGAGAGAGAGAGAGAGTTTATTTAATCAGAGATCGATTCAGTAAAGAAATTGATTATCTTTTTACGTGTTCCTTTTATATATCGATTATTTTTCTTTTTGTCTTTGGTTTATCTTTGCCGACAAATACTATGTGATAAAATAAATTCTGCTAAGTCAGCAAATAAAATAACTACCCCAGTTTTATTTCTACATGTAAACGATCAGTGTTAAGCAATCACTTAAAAAAATACGAAATTTAATGAATTTTGACCTTATGCTTAATCACTAAACAGGTGTAATAAATCCTGTTTTGGGGGAACATTATATGAATGTAGTACTTTGTGAATATTTATAAACTTAAAGACAGATTTTAAATGATTATACAATCCCCATGCACCGAGCAGTAATGATGTTTTTTTTATTAAACGTGAAAATTTGTACTTTTTGCTTCAACAGTGTATTTCCCCGATCAGTGTTTACACCTGTTTATTCCTAGGATCAAACACACAGACAGGTGGGCAGTTTTCACACCTTGTCGCAGTCACCAAGTCGTATGTATAATTCCGTGTGTATACTTTAGAGGCTTAATCCCAGACAGACAAATGATTTTTATCTGTAGATCAGGCCTGCTGTAGACATACACAAACACATTATATAAGCAACATTTCTAAATAAAGGCATGTATACATGCATGCATGTATCTATATATGTGAATTAAAACTAAACAGTCGTCCTCTTAAAGCCATGTGCATTGGTAAATGTTGTGTCAATACAATCATTGAGATGGCAGAATTTCTTCGATGCCGGTAAATCGACCCAACAAACCCTCATGCGGTCCAACTGCAGTAGTGCTTTGGCGGCATGTCTTAGATGCCTGCAATGCGACGACTGTCTGAATATAGCGAGCTAACAAAAAATGCTCTAAATTTGCACTGAAAAAAACCCCCTATTAATTTCAATATAATTAAAAGACAAAAATAAAACGGACAAGTTTCTGTCCTTTAAAAAAAGACTGCAATACGTGGACCATATGCATGTGATTCTAACAAAAACATGAAAGTCTTAAGATTATCAACGATTCCACCCACTCTAGCCACCTGCTTTAAAACACTAAATCTGTATGTTGTATTACGTATATGTTTAGCTCTGACTTTTTAACTGAGAATTTAAAGGGCTCATACTTTTTCTTTTAAATAATTATGATGTATATTAATTAAGATTGCATGTATATATAGTATCAGGCATTAGGCGAATTCTACTATTTGCGCATACATTACGCTTCTCACTACTTTGTTATCTATGCAGTGACAGCTTTGTGTAAATTAATTTCATATTTTGATGAATTTCTGAGATTTTAACTTATATACAGTTTCATAATTATTCAACCATCTATTATATACAGTCACATAATTATTCAATCATACTTAAATGCTTATAAATTTTAAATACGGAAGTACTCTAGCCTCTCCTACTATAAAAGTAAAGTTAAGCTACATGTGTATTCGGAAAACAACAAAACATTGCAAATTATACTATTTGATGCCTGTTGTAGTTTCGTCATAACATTAACTTATTTCATAATACATCAACTGACAGTTCATATCACATGCCGATCATTTCTTTGTTTCTCTATCATATACCAACAACTTAACAATAACAGCGCCTCTGAACTTATGTGTGCATATGGCATGGAATCCCAATCCCGAATCAGATAAACGTGTGCTAGCCTGGTTCCCTGAGCGACCCATTACGCACAGGAACCAGGCTAACTCATGCGCAGGCTGAATTTTCCCCATAGCATTCGGTTTAACATTGCTTTTTTATTTTCTGAGTGGACCTAAGGGGCCTCGCAAAAAACATTCAAATCCATCATTTTAAAGATAAAATCGTTAAACAAAACACGATTAAGAGAGAAAACACATTCGGCACTTGGGGACTGAACCTGGGTCGCCTGGGCACAAGTCCACTACTCTAACGACTGAGCTACGTGGACTCTCGCTTCAAGACATTGAAGCCCAAAATCTTGAAAGTGCATGGATTGATTTTAAAACAAATTTCAGATTCAGAAGTTTTGAGAACGTGTATATCGAATAAAAACATTTTAAAAAATTCAATTTAAAAAAAAAGAATAATTAAGGTCTTTCATTTCCTTCCAGTGACGACTGGAAGTGACAGCGGACGTTCGAATATAAAAAGGGCACTGTGGCCGTTAAATAAGGCACAAGCAAAAACATAAAATCTTTAATATCTCAGGACCGGAGGTATATCTCCCGCACTTTTCATTAAAGAAAATGAAACTCGACCGTTGACTAGAAATTTCTTCATCAGTAAACATCAACTACTCAACACATTGGCAAACAGAGATGAAAAGTGCAATGGACATTCCCTCAGAATCGGGGCTGCCACATCCGCTGCATCCGGTAATGACAACATGATAAAATGTTGGGAAGATGGAAGTCTGACTGCTATAACCGTTACATCCGTACAGATGACACATTGTGCACCAAGTCATTCATTGTGATAATAAATAAAAAAAATCCATGTCGATTACAAATGGAAAACTGTTTCTGTAATTCCCAAGGATCTGATATTCCATATGCAGTTCAATTGTGTCAAAATCCTCACTCATAATTACAAAGAATGTGATATTCCATATGCAGTTCAATGGTGTCAAAATCTTAACTAATGTGCAATATAGATATTAAAATAACAGTGTTTTCTTTGCAATTACATATTATACATGTCATACTGATATGGAATGATTTATAAGCTCTATATAAATTTTGTTTGTTTCTCTCATTTTATTGTGCATTCAACTTAAAACATGTGTATACTTTACAGTGTTTTTTTTATTGTTCTATAAGCTTTGTATATATGGTTTTTTCTCACTTTAATGCTGTGTTCAAATCATAACTAATGTATAATACAAAGTGTTTCTTTCTAAAACCATACATAGTATTTTCTTGCAATTATTGTACTGATATGGATTGTTTCATAACTTTTATAAGATATGTCCAGTAAAACTCGGTTATAGCGAAGTCCTAGGGACCAATGGATTTACTTCGTTATATCCGTAATTCGCAATACTACCTATAGCAAATTCACTATATACATGTTTTCTTTCACCAGACTACATTTTTTTCTAATTAAGGGTTAGATTAGAAATACACTTTTTTGATATCTTTAATAATCTGATTGTGAATTGAAGAATTTATCTGAAAGTTCAAACTATTATGCTAAGAGGTAGGTAATGAAAACTTTTTAAGCTGTTAAGTAATTCGTTATAAAAGTGTTAAATTTCGTTAATATTCACCATTACTGGACTCAAAATCAGTTTGCAATATCCGTAAATTTGTTATATTGGAAATAACCGTAAAATTTTGCAAATGTTTGTTAAAGGGACATGGTCACGATTTTGGTCAAAAATTATTTTTTCGATTTTGATATTCACAATGCTACCTGTGTCCCCTTAGAGGGCCCCATAATTGCCTTGACCAATTATTATTTTTAATTGAGGAGTAGGCGTTCGGAGAACACACCGATGGGGGTAATTCAATTTCTTTTGGGGACTCTCAGCTACCTCAAACACATCAATTATCTGTTTGTGATACCTTTATTTTAGGTATTTCACACATGAGTAAATAAGCATATGTTGTTTGTGCTACCTTCATTTTGGGCATTCCACACATGAGTAATTATGTCATGTGTTATTCAACCCCAAAGAAATTGCATTTTTAGCATACATGGTACATTTGGTATCAAGGCCATCTGCCACAAATACATGCATAAGGCCATCGGCCTTCTTCATTTCCAAGGCCATTGGCCAATCACACAAGGCCATCTGCTACAAAAAAGTTTCAAGGCCATCGGCCAATGAGATGTTTTAGTGTTTTATCTTATGAAGTGTTAACTGTGTGTGCAATATCTATTCCTAATATTTAGCATTGATGACGTGTATAGCTGAGTAGTTCTCAAAAGGCAAATAAATACCTCAAATTATTGTTTATATAAAAGGTACATTGTCCATGTCAGTTGTATTCTATTACAATATACTGTCAGTGCATTTGATAAATGGAATAACAGTCATGACTTTTTTGGGGTCTTTTCTTCAGGCTTTTTACATTTTGATTTCTTTCATTGTCTCTAACAAAATGTTCATATGTTCATGAACAGTATTCTGTTTTCATGCAGAGGAAATTGATAAAGGAGCAGGCTTATAGAATTGTGCAAATCAGAATCTTTGTTGCAACTTGCAGTTGTAATATGGACCAATTTGAAAGCGTCATTACTGAACACGAATTACTATATTGGTTACAGCATATACTATTAGGTAAGATCATGTTATTAAAGTAGAGAGCTCTTTATCTAAGGTTAAATGTATAAATTGATAGGAAACACTTACATCAAATTGAATTCCAATGTAGTTGACAGCTATTTCTATTCCTCTTGTAACAGGGTCAACTTTACCAACACGATCAAAAATTATGTTTATCGTTGACTGCAAAAAAAAATGACAAGTAAGTTAGTGCTTGTGAAGAACATACAACTGTATTGTCAAGAACTCTTTTTACTATATTGAAAGATAAAACAAAAAGTCTTTTTTGATTGATATCTAGATTGGATGCTGATCAATGGCTCCTAGGAAAAGTATGAAAATGTGAAAAACTCAACTGATCTTTGAGCCTTCTGCCAAGCTGATTTAAAACAAATAGCTGTGTTCTGGTGAATTTTAAATGTAGATTGTTCTAGGTCTAAGATGCATTATTTAGGAAGATTTGATGATTTTAATTTTTTTTTTAAATATGAAAATAGAAGTATTTGGTAACTTCAAATAATGATTTCTGGGGATAGGGTACGGTCACAATATGGGGAGAGAAAACCAAATCTTTAAAAATCTTATTCTAAAAGTAAAATGTATGTATAAATCATGCATGCATGTCATCAGTATATATGTTCATTTAAGATAGACATAATGATGTCAGTTAATCGAAGGTATCAATTGTGAGTGAAGCCCTTCTCAGCACGCGGGGTTATAGGGGTAATTACCTGGTTATATAAAAAAAAAATTTAAATGACTACTACTTATGGACACCTGTTCATATAGAAAAAGTAGATAACCTTCAGCAAAAATTTTATTTACTTTTTTTAAATTGTTGAATAACTTTTAGGAAGAAAAAAATTGCAAATGCAGATCACACGCAAATTTGCTAAAACTTTATCTACGGTAAAAATTTCCAGATTTATGGTAATATTTAAGCGATAATCTTTTTTGTGTTTTAAGTTTTCCGCTCCGCTTTCCTTTCCGCGTTTTAGCAACACCCCATGATAATGGATAGAAACCAATTGCAATTGGTTACCTGAGTCAAGTGAAAAAAAAAGTGAATTTTAAATGACTATACTAATGTTGCGTTTTGGTATAAAAGGCAAAGAAAACAATATTAGCATCCATTATGCTAACAAATTCATTTTCATTTATGACAACAGTACACACATATTAGTTTATATACTTTATATGCAATATTTTGCCAAAAAATCTAATATCTTTTCATTTGTTAAAGAGAAAAAAACACAGCGACAGTAATTCCCTTTGCAGTAAATGAAAATAGCCATGCAAAGTTCTGTGGATAAACACATGATAAAACCTTTAACATGTTTCTTATGTGAGTCTTGACAGATTAGTTTTCCTAACTTTCTTTTATGGTACAATGTAACTCCATACCCCAGAAAATTGATCCCACAAGACTATGATTTTCTATAATGAGCTTGCATTTTTTTACCTTGGATAAACCTCGCAAAACATTTATCATAATCCGCAAACTTTTATTATTTAAATGTAAAAAGGAGAATTTAATATAACAATTTCAAAATTGCCAAAACACTATGTCTACAATCATGAGAATGATTTTAAATCTTAATTGTAATACATAAATGCCCTATAGGGTCACTTTATCAATTTATTGCCTGATGTCAGGCATATCTAAGGTTTAAAAGTTACATTCTCCGAAACAGTGCAGACAATGGGATCAAGCAATATCATGATATTTTACAATAAAGATTAACCGATGCATGTTTAAGGTGTCAGCATTTACATTCACAATTGATGAAAATGTTATATGGGATGTATTAAATCCAGCGAGCAAGAGTTTTCAAGTAAAAGGGATGTTCCCCATGCAGTGCACGTGTATAATCCTGATTTAAAAATAGATCAGCATTCCACCATATTTGAATGGTGAAAAAAGGGGGTAGGGGGAGGGGGTCTTTGCAACAAGTTGTAACATATTGCCTATTACGATACAATGTAAGTAATAATTGGTGGTGGATTATCATTATTACAAGAGAGTCATCAGCTTGGATTAAAACAAATATATATTTATACAGCTGGAATGTTTACTGGAGGATCTAAATTGCCAAAGCGGGTTGCGACCCGATTTTCGTTCAGTTGGGCGATTCATTAATCTTAAAAAGGAGTCAAAACTCGCGGGTCTTACTAAATGCACATTACTACATTTAACAACTACTAATCAAGTGTGTTTGTTAATTCGATATATTTCTTCCAAAGCATCTGATCCAAAGTGTAATATACATGTATGTAGCTGTTACAAAACAAATGTCAAAAAATTTATTTGAACCCCTCCACATGGATCCCTGCCAATGGATGAGTTCATTCACACATCTCAGCCGTTGCGTGAATGGTAAAGCAAAACTTCGCGCCATAATGTCTCATTCATAGTTTTTGCGCGCCGATTAGTGGACGAGTCCGTTGGGATCATGTGAATACCACAGAGCACACCGTGCTCTGTAAACACCACAGGCACGTATGTTACAACGCACTTTGAAAAATTTCGCACTTTGAAATTTTTTTTTCAAAGTGTGTTAATTTTGGGACCAAGTCAACGCACTTGGAAAAAAATATTTTTTTTTCAAAGTGCGTTGATATTGTCGATATTAACGCACTTTGAAAAAAAATGTTCATGGTTTAGTGAAAACAGTTGATAGTTTTATATACAAAAAAAGATTGTTTTAACCTTGTTCAGATTAATGTGAAATATTTAAAAAAGAACTCATTGCATTCTCAGCTAGCTTGATAAGCAGTTTCTAGATGAGAATTTTTTTCTTTTCTCCTAAGCTATTAAGACAATGTCAACAATTAACACCAAAAAACTTTGGGAGGTTTGAATTATCCAATATCACATAAACTTCATTGCATAGCAACTGCATTTCCTTTTTTGAGTATGCAGCAAATTTACCTCTTATCTAGTATACTAGGGCTATGCCCGAACGAATATGATTTATATATATGAATAATGGAGATCAATGTTTTATATATTTCAACTGGCTTATTGCAAATATGATGTGAAAACAAGAGGCCCATGGGCCACATCGCTCACCTGAGGAACAATAGGTATGATAAAATCAGCTTAATGGAGTCATAATACAAACTATTTGGACAATGTACAATACATGTAGATCCTGTATCAATAAAATCCATTTTCCCCTGGATATTCTTATGTTTATAATCATTAGTCCCTTTTCTAACAGGATGATTTTATAGTCATATCATATGTTGAGTATTGCAGTTCTCAAAAAGATCCTAACAATAGTTTATATATGGGATATAAACGTACATCAACCTCTGAACCTTCTCGGGAGGCCAAAGAATTGTCCTGGGGCCAAAGTCTTAACAAGAATCATCTGGCTGATTAGTTTCTGAGAAGATTTTTAAAGATTTACCCTATATATTCCTTTGTTAAGCTTTGACCCCCCACTGTGGCCCCACCCTACCCCTGGGGATCATTATTTTCACAACTTTGAATCTACACTACCTGAGGATGCTTTCACACAAGTTTCAGCTTTCCTGACTGATTAGTTTCTGAGAAGAAGATTTTTAAAGAGTTACTCTGTTTATTCCTATGTAAAACATCGACCTCCCATTGTGGCCCAAACCTACCCCCAGGGTTATGATTTTCACAAATTTGAATCTACACTACCTGAGGATGCTTCCACACAAGTTTCAGCTTTCCTGGCTGATTAGTTTCTGAGAAGAAGATTTTTAAAGATTTACTCTATATAATCATATGTTAAACTTCGACCCCCCATTGTGGCCCCACCCTACCCCCAGGGGTTTTTATTTTCACGACTTTAAAACAACTTTGAATCTACACTACCTGAGGATGCTTCCACACAAGTTTCAGCTTTGCCGGCTAATTAGTTTATGAGAAGAAGATTTTTAAAGATTTACTCTATCCTTCATTAAACTTCGATCCCCATTGTGGCCCCATCCTACCCCCGGGGGTCATGATTTTCACAACTTTGAGTTTACACTACCTGAGGATGCATCCACACAAGTGTCAGCTTTCCTGGCTGATTAGTTTCTGAGAAGAAGATTTTTAAAGATTTACTTTATATATTCATATGTTAAACTTCGACCTACCATTGTGGCCCCACCCTGCCCCCGGGGGTCATGATTTTCACAATTTTGAATCTACACTACCTGAGGATGCTTCCACACAAGTGTCAGCTTTCCTGGCCGATTAGTTTCTGAGAAAAAGATTTTTAAAGATTAACTCTATATATATTCCTTTGTTAAACTTTGATCTCCCATTGTAGCCCCACCCTACCCCCAGGGGTTATTATTTTCACGACTTTAAAACAACTTTCAATCTACATTACCTGATGATGCTTTCACACAAGTTTTAGCTTTCCTGGCTGATTAGTTTCTGAGAAGATTTTTAAAGATTTACTCTATATATTCATTTGTTAAACTTCGACCCCCCCCCCCCCCCATTTTACTTTTTTAATCTTTAGTTTTTAAGATCTGTGTTCAAACATAGAATTGTGAGCAAATCTCTTTATTTTGCTTATAATTCGAAGCTTAACACTTAAATATGGTTAGTAATAGAAATTGTAAACAATTAAACACAAGAAACATGCACTACATGTATAACAAATAAAGAACACAATTTATTTTTTCGAAATGAATCATATATATACATGTATATACCTACATATTTCCGTCAGCGATATCAAACTCTATTTAAACTGAATAAACTCGAGAAAATGCCGAGCATCTCAACAAAACCTATTGCATTAATCTATCATTACGCAAAAGATAATGCCGAATTACCGATAGAATGAATTGTATTTCAGTAGGCACCTACCCCTACATCAGATTTTGCTTAATTTGCACAGGTAAACAGTTAACTGTTTGATTTACCGAAGTCTCTGTTTGATTTAACACGTAAAAATCACGAAATACAGAAGATAGTTTCCAGGTTACAAAGCATAAATAATGAAAACGAAACGAAAATCAGAACAAGCGAACACTAACGTCATGTGTGAAAACTGTCAACGCAATGAAATATAAAAATATTGAAAAACAAAAATCGGCACCAATATATTTTGCATGTTTCAAAATTTCCCTTCATACGCGAACTGTTGCACAACAAGCAAATTCATCATAGTCAGATCGACCCTTTTTCGTATAATGTCATGGCTGCTTTAAACAAAGAACCTCGTTTTAGAAGTATGGAATACGAGTCTGGGTAAAATCGGTATGCAAACCCGGGCCGTGGCAAAATAAAAGGCGGGGCAGATCGGCAATCGTCAATTCCAAATACGCATTATTTTGCAGCAATATTTACAGCAAATACAAATATACAAGTCCATCAAATATCCAGAAATTTTAATGAGATTGGAAGATTAATAACTGCCAATCTTTTGTTTTGCCCTGGCCAAGTCTTGCCTACCCATTTTACCGGATGCCGAGCCCGAAGCTATTAAACTGATTGAAACACGCCTTTCCTTTATTATTATTTTCGTAATAAGTCAGATTTGAAACAGAATTACCCCTTAATTTTTGCAATTTATATTTTCCTTACCATAAGGATAATATATGCTAAACTACGTTGAATTTGCCTCGGTAGTTCTTGAGAAGAAGATTTTAAAAAATGCACCCCCCTTTTTCTACAATTTCAAGGTTTTCTCCGCTTTGAAAACAGATCGGACTTTTATTTCTGCAATTTATATTCGCCCTCCCATAAAGATGCTTTGTGCCAAATTTGGTTGAAATTGGATAAGCAGTTTTAGAGAAGAAGTTCAAAATGTAAAAAGTTTACAGACGGACGGACGGACAGACGGACGGACGGACAGACGGACGGACGGACACACATTAGGCTATTTATTGGGTTCGTCAAGTCCAAGTTCTGTTGGATATTGCTTATTGGATATGAAAAAACCGTACATACGAGAGTGTAGTTTTTGGGTTGTAACTGTTTTAATCTAATTGGGTAAATATATTTAAGTGTCCACATTTATTGAATTTATTTTTCATTTTTGTTTATTCATTCCAAATTAATGCTTGTTTTATTGTTTGTAGGTATATTGTGACAAAACTGCAAATGTTTTATGTGAGGCAAACTATTTTTTTGTGAAGTTGTTTTGCTAAGATAAAAAAATATTATTTCCTTCTACAATTTACCTTAAAGTGCTTCCTACTGAAAAGCATGTTATTCATTACAAGAAAACTAAGCAAGTCTTATGATAAAGTCCCATTCATATTTGATACAAACAAGTAGCCAACAGGTACTGTGGTTTCATTAATATTCAAGGGTATCAATTTTAGTGGATAAAGTGAAAATCATAGTTTCAAGGATTTGTAAATTCATGGCCAATGACCCCATCAATACAAAATGTTAATAGAAATTGCATTTCAATGAACATTTAATTTCGTGGATCAACTTAAAAACGAAATCCTTGAAAATTGGTATTCAACGAATATTGATGAAACCACAGTATTCTACTCCTGTCCAGCTTCTCTTGGTTACCTGTATCCTATCAATGTAAATATAACCCAACAAGAATTAGAAACCTGTCCAAATCTTCTTGATTACTTGTTTTCCTTAAATGGAATGCAACCTAATAAATATTGGACACCTGCCCAAATCCTCCTGGCTATCTTTCTTTCTTAACTGGAATACGACCCAATGAAAATCGGACACCTGTCCAAATCCTCTTGGTTACCTGTCTTCCTTCAATGGAATACAACCCAATAGAAATAAGAAACCTGTACAAATCCTCCTGGCTACCTTTCTTCTCCAATTGGCATACAACCCAACAATAATTGGGCACCTGTACAAATGTTCTTGGCCACCTTTCTTCCTTAACTGGCATACAACTCAAAAAGAATCGGACACATGTCCAAATCCTCCTGGCTATCTTTCTTCCTTTACTGGAATACAACCCAACAAAAGTCGGACACTTGTCCAAATCCTCTTGGTTACTTTTTCTTCCTTTACTGGAATACAACCCAATAAAACTTGGACACATGTCTAAATCTTTTTGGTTACCTTTCTTCCTTTACTAGAATACAACCCACTAAAAGTTGGACACTTGTCCAAATCTTCTTGGTTACCTTTCTTCCTTTACTGGAATATAACCCAACAAAAGTCGGACACTTGTTCAAATCCTCTTGGTTACCTTTCTTCCTTTACTAGAATACAACCCAACAAAAGTTGGACACTTGTCCAAATCTTCTTGGTTACCTTTCTTCCTTTACTGGAATATAACCCAACAAAATTCGGACACTTGTCCAAATCCTCTTGGTTACCTTTCTTCCTTTAATACTAAAATACAACCCAATAAAAGTTGGACACTTGTCCAAATCCTCTTTGTTAACTTTCTTCCTTTACTTGAATATAACCCACTAAAAGTTGGACACCTGTCCAAATCCTCTTGGTTACCTTCCTTCCTTAACTATAATACAACTCAACAAGAATTGGACACGGTCCAAATCCTCTAGGTAACCTATTTTTCTCTAATTGAAATACAACCCAACAAGATCTGGACACCTGGCTCTCCAAATCCTCTTTGTTAACTATCTTCCTTAACTGATATATAACTTAACAGATATTTGGAACATCTGTCGGCATTTTTCTTCAATATCTGTTCTCCTGCATTAGAATACAACCCAATCAGTAGAGGGCATTTATATAGCCCTTGTTTTGTACTGAAGATTCCTAATTAAATACGAGGAATTTATAACCACATTGAATCACAAGAAGCAAATCTCACGGATTTTAACATTTCGTTTTTATTTTCCAAAAAACAATTGGCATTCATAAGCATTATAAGCATTAAATAGTTCAAATATTTTTTGAACACTACATATCTGGTCTAGAAACCTTTACAAATATCAATTTATGATAGGTCAAGGTACATGTACCATCATTTTGCAACTACCTGGCTGTTATGCAAATGACAATTTAGCAATTAACAATTTTTCTAAGCATGGATCTTAAATAATTGCAACATGGCCACAGTTCAAGAAAATTCAAGCAATATAATGAAAATATTTTGTCCACACACCTTCAATTCATCTACCACAAAGTATATGTAATTACCAAACTAAGAGGTGTCAACTTTCTTTTGTTTTTGTCTTCAAAACACAGAAAGATAATAATCTAGGCTTTGATACAAAGATATATTTATGACAAAGGGCAAACGGTGTCTTAAATAAATCAAGTCCTTAGTTACAAAAATTGGCAATCAGTTCCTTTAATAAAAGAAGTTCTCATCAAATGAATAAAATCCATGAAAATACTACAAATAATTTTATACTACCATACTGCTAAATAAATTGCAATCTTGGAATAATTTGACTTGATCAAACAAAATTCTCATCAAATGTCCAATTAAATGAAAATGTACTTTTGAATGATAACATTCTCAAACTGATTACATCCTTTCTAAAAAGATACAATGCATGTCTTTCTCACAATAAAAGAAATTACCATTGATTCAATTTCAGTGAAAAGTATGGTAAACGGTGATGAAAATGAAAACAAATTGTCTCAAAACTAAAAAAATAAAAATTCACTGTAATAAGAGCAAGGAGGAAGATGAAAACAAACATCATTACATAATTAAGTTTTGCTGTAGGTTTTAGATCCAAAAACTGTCAAGGTGGTTTTATTTTTTATTTTTTTTTTGGGGGGGGGGGGGGGCAGACTCCACACTTTCTTCTTTAGAGTTTCCCATAGCTTATTATATTAGCTCTGCTTTCCTCTATCCACATATTGCAAGTTATTCTTCCTGGAGTGGTGATCGAGATCAGACATTCTCTGAAATATTCCTTAACCTCCTCCAGTTCAGCCTCCGTCCATTTCATTCATGCTGCAATGAAACAAATTTGTACGTCACATAAAATATGTTAATTAAATAAAGATAGAAAATAAAATAACTCAAATCATATCTTAACAAGGACTGAAACACACACTTGGCCTCATTTACAATTAATTACTTTGCACACAAAGTTTGACTGATAATATCCTGTTTGGATGGAGTTTGAAATTAGAAAAGTTAATTGAAATAATAGATTAACTCAAATCAGTCATGTGGTATGATATGAAGAAAAAATATATTTACTAGATGAGGAGGTTTTCTTTCCTCGAAAAGATGTATCCTCTTATTCATCTTCCTGTATGTCTTCTTCTTCTATCACTACAAGAAAGTTTTATTCAATTAATTGCAACTAAAAAGTGCTTTTTTCCCAATTTATCAAGTTCCAGAAACCAAATTTTCAAACACCTTTACAACAAATGGTTTACATCTAACTGTTCATCAAAGGAATATAATTATGATGGTGTAAACAAGCAAGCAGTAAAAAAATGTTCATTACAATTTTTTTTCCTTTGTCTGCATTCACACTGAAATATTGAGAAAATTAAATACAGGAATCCATTTCTCAAAACTTTTGAATTAGCAAATTAATGTGCTTTTCACTTGAAGATAACATGCATTAAGATGTTTCTAAGATAAGAAAAAAAGCACAAAAAATATTACATACACTTACTTTTTTTCGTCAAGGAACATGCTCCTGGCCACCAAACACCCCCATCCAGGAGAAGAGCTACAGCATCTCCTGAAATACAAGGAAATCGATTAAAAAAATTTTCATAAGGCTTGATCATTGTGTCATGCTTCTGCTTATATTCAAGCCAAGGTTACATTCACTATTTATTTGATGTACACCTGTCAGTGTTCTAACCATAGAAACCAAACTTCTTGTTTCTTTATGGCCATTTAATCTAGAGTTTAAAATGCAAACACACAAATACACATGAATTTACAAGTGTAAGATACCAACAATCATAGCAGCTTGGTCCTCACAACACGCTACCGCCATGTTCTTTACCTTCAATTTACTACAGAAAGTAAAATATTTAATGTGGCACGTATCATTATATGCTCTTACCTTAAAATTAGCACATCTTTTGTTCTCTTGGTAGTTGATCCACCTGTGCATAATAAAAATGCAAATATATCTCTATATTTATACTTATAATGGACTTACTGATTCACGATATCCAACAAAAAAATTGGACAAGCGATTTATTAATATTATTTTACCCAACAGTGTATTCATCATCAAAAATATACAAGATGTTAGCATAGTATAAAAATTCATAATCCACATTTACGATTTCTCACTTTCATAAATAATATAGTTTTTAATATATAGCCTGGTATAGTGTTAAATCTAGGATTTGAAAAGGGCATGTTAAATAATGGTGAAAAGGGCACTTTTCTCTGCGGTAAATATTATAAAACCTTGAAAGAGGCACCTTTTTTTGCGGTAATATTATAAATCATTAATCCTTGGAAACAAGCGTATTTTAAGGAAAATTTTGCATCGTAATCAAATGTGACCTCAATATCTGTAATGAAACAATATTATTGTACAAAAAATGATTTGCTTTTGCATTCACATATTAAGTGTTATTCAATATTTTATTTTCATTTTTTTTTCTCTCTTACATTGATTTACATTTATTTTCATCCCTTAGAACAGTCTGACTAGTTTTAAAGTATAATGCATTAAAAATTCTTTATTTCATTTAGGCTATATGTAAACTTGAACACATCTGTATTGAGTAATGAATCATAGGACATGTATAATGTAGACAATATTCTCTTTTGAGAAGTAGACAGGCATAGCATGAGTGTAGACTATGCCTGTCCACTTCTCAGTCAAAAGAAAATAAGTAGACAACTGATGGCAAAATTATTAAACCCTTTTTACCACAGAAATTTGGATATTGAAATTGTTATTTTAGACTTTTTAAAAATCAAGTGGCATTAAAATCTGCAAAACAATATTGCAATCTTTTATTATGAATTAAGTTTCTGCATTCTTCAAGAAGTGTAGTTACGTTTTTTGGGAAACAGAGAAAATTCTGGTTAATCTGACGATAGCTTAAAAGCTTAGAAAAGAATAGGAAAACTTCACATCTAGTTTTTTATTAAAATGTTTCTTTAGTCAAATCATGGTTTTAGATGCCTCGGTGTTGAAATTTCAAATTATCTCCATAAAATATATTCTTTTGTGTTAATTCTATTTTTTAGATAACCTTACGATGTCTCAGTGTTAATCTAGCTTGTACAATTGGCCTACTAATTTCAAGGAGATAATACAGTTGTTATTTATCAAATTATTGCACCAGTAATTAGGTGTCAAATCACCCATTTAACAGGACAGCTGTGTATACCCCCTCACCTTGGGCCTCTCTATAGTGTTTAACTGTATTGTCTATTGTCTCAGGTCACTCGTGCGTGAAGTCCAGCAAGTTCGGGTTTAACTTTGCAAAAAACAGAGGCTAGGACAATGGTGGTTTTGAATTGAATTTACTTTCAATAAAAAGGGCATCCGCTATTCAATGTATGTTAAGACGATCAAGACAGAGGAAATTCGAAATACACATAAGTCCTTTTATTACTATAATTATCCGAATGTAGTTCAAAATTGATTAATAAAGTAAAATATCCTTATGTTTGACAAAATGTATCAAAGCAAGACTTATTTTTAAAGTGTGAATAAATCAAGAAACTTACTTTTTGGATCTTGACCTCGTGCTCACTATGCCTTGCAGACGCCATTGTTGTTGTGTGTGATATCAAACGCTTGAAAGAACAAGATTAACGGAGGTTGCTTTTCGGAACTCTCGGGAGTTACTATGACCGCAGCTTAGCTAAATTTAGTGTTCCGAAAGTATGATATAGAAGCGAATACATGGTGCGTCCATAGAAGCAACTTTTTCAGACACTTTATTGGACAAGTCGCAATGTCTAAGTTTTGTTGGGTACTAACTTTCATGTACCCAATTAAGGCATTTTAAGTAGATTAAGCGACACTTCCTCTTGGGTATACCCAATAAGAAAAAAGTACCCAATTAGTACCAATTAAGTATAAAAAGAACCCAATACATGCACTCTCGTAAACACGGACGGACAGACGGACAAACAGACGGACGACAGACAAAATGTGATCAGAAAAGCTCACTTGAGCTTTCAGCTCAGGTGAGCTAAAAATGCTGCTTTTGCATGCATTCGCTATTAAACATAAAAACCACATTTTCCATTCTAGTATGTGATGAAATATGCTCTTCTTGGGAAATCTTTTTTTTTTTTGGAAACCAAAGGCCTGTCTCGCATACGCTTACTTATTGTGCATTATTGAATGTGTTTGTGAAATTTTGACCTTAAGGGCCCTTTCCTTGTGACGGCAGTCATTTATTCCCTTATAATGATCATGATGATAGAAACTTTATTTAAATAAGACAGTTTTAAAACAACCCACAAATCACTGCCCAATTTACAGCTATCAGGTTCCCCTGAACACTTGCTTCTTCTAAATCATGGCTCAGATAATGGCCCTCTTGGGACAAATGAATTCAGCCACATTTGTCTTTGATCTTCACGTAAGTTCCTAAGAATTTATCATTGACAACCAAATTTTTGCATTGTGAGTGGATTGAATACTTTAAAACATATATGACAAAAAACCTGCATCTGGATGTATTTCTATATATTTTTTTTTTGCTTTAGAGTGTTTACTTTTAATTAATTAATAAGATTTGTAAGGATTACCTCCCTTAGTTTTCAACATCAGTGTACAATTATATATAGTGTAAGGAAAATGAAAACTGTCATAAAATCATTAAATCTGGTCTGATCTTAATAAAAATTGCAGGTGCACATCTTCAGATGGTGTTTGGCATATGTAATATGTAATATATGATTTTCAGACTATTTTATGCCATAGTAAAAAATTCTATAGGGGAACAAAGTAGCATCTACAGACAAGACTGACAGATGGACAGATGGACAAGGTAATTCCAATTTACCCCCCTAAACTTTGCTTGAGGGGGTATAACTACTTTTAACAGGTGGCATTTTATTCATGAATTATCAAAAAATTAAAATCCAAGTTATATGCACATATCTGATATATTTTCAATTAATCTGCTAAACAACAACTCCTTATCTTGAATATGAAGGAAGAGTTATCCATACAATAGGGGTACCCCAAGTGTAATATTTTGCCACAAAAATAAGTTCAACAGGTGTTTTTTATTACATCCCTTCTTTGATTTGACATATAATTTCACACCATATAACATGTATAAATATAAGGAATTCACTAATTTCCAAGAGATTCGTAGCACAGTTGAATGCCTGATTGCACAATTATGTATTAAATAGTCTACGATTTGGTGTATTACAATATGATAATAAACGAATAATTTTATAAGTTTTGTTTATAATGTATCATAACACCGACAACTTTAGTTTAAATATTAGCCGATAACTGGTACTTTGTTAATGGACATCAGGTTCTATATCTGGAGCTAGCTCTACAATTCATTTATATAGTTATATCAACCATGCAAGTATGAAATAGTACTATTATCTATCAAATATGTGACCTGTTCCAAATAAACTAAACCTCGTCCAGCATCTAAAACCTATGGCTTTGGTTCAGCATCCACACCTGTGGAGTGCATCAGAATCACAAGATGCATCATCTATAATTCAAATCTGATAAAAATTGAACGAATAAGATTTGTCTATCAAAGGGCATTTTCACTAAAAACTTTAACCAGCGCAAAAACCTTAACTTCATCATGCATTCAAAACCTATGGCTCAGATTCAGCATTCAAGTCTGTCAAGTGAATAGGTATCATCCAAGTGAGTTTGGTGTGAACCAAAAATAACTAACTTAAGAATATATAGGGCACATGCTCTCAAAACTTTAACTAGCTCTAAAAACCTTAACCTCATTCAGCATCCAAATCATATGGCTCAGATTCAACTTCAAAGCCTGTCAGGTGCATCAGTTTAATGAGACGCGCCATTAATGCAAGTTTGGTGAAGTTAAATCCAGTTATAACTAAGATACATGTATAATCATTAGAGGGCACCCGTGCTCCCAAAACTTTAACTAGCTCCAAAAACCATAACCTCATTCAGCATCCAATACCTATGATTCAGATTCAGCTTCCAAGCCCGTCAAGTGCATCAGTATCATAAGACGGATCATCCATGCAGGTTTGGTGAAGTTAATAAAGACCAGCAGTAACTTAGAAATAAACAATTAAGGGCATCTGCTCCAAAAACTTAAACTAGCTCGAAAAACCTCATCCAGCATCTGAAATTCGTGGCCCAGATTCAGAATCCAAGTCTTTAAGTCTATAAGAAGGTCCAGATGCACCATCCATGGAAGTTTGGTGGAGAGTGAACAAGTAATAACTTAGATACAGGACCTGTTCCAAAAACTTTAACCAGGTCCGATGCCTACGCCCAAGGTATTTGACTCGGTGAGCTAAAAACAGAGAGAAAGAGAAAGAAGTGAAAAAGAATACACCTATTTGTAAAAACAAAACAGTATACTTACAATAAGTATTTTCCACACACAATAAATGGAGAAGAAATAACCCAAAAAGTTGAAATATTTCCCTTTGAATGTCTTCGAATAAGCTATTCTTTCCTAAAAAAAAAAAGAGTACATATCATTAATCAATTTCACAGAATTGTGCATATGTAGAGTAACAAATATATTAACTATTACGAAAGCATTTGTATAACATATACCTTGCTACCAAAACTTGTTTACAACTAGTGTGATTCAGTAAAAAGGTTCATTAGCAGACTAAGCATACATGTTTACTCTACCGATTTACGCAAAAGTCTACTACTTTTTAGCTCTGTCTCCCACCAATCGCTTTTACTAGAAAATCTACCGCTTTTCTTCAAAATACAAATGTACATTCCTTGTCTTGATAGATAGCCATTTTGGAAGCTATTGTGGTTCAAAAATCTTGTCAGGTTTGAAATTAGCGCCTGACATTGAATCAGAGGCACACAAACACTTTTAGTTAGGTAAATGATAAGTTTCAAGCATGTGTCTTACATTGAACGATGAAAGAATCCACTTTCAGTGTTTACATTAGTCACAAGACATTTCTATATATTCCTCACAAAGGGAAAAGAAGCTTTGTTCTTCTACACGTGGCTTCAAGGATGACTGAATATATCTTTAACTTGACTTGCAGCTTATTGCAACACTGCATGATTTATAATAAATATGTAAACATCATTTTTCATTGTACATACATGTGAATGCATGAAACATACGTACATGACTGAAGAAGATTGAATATTAAAGATCACCGGTTGCAGAGAGAGAGAGAGAGAGAGAGAGAGAAAAAATCAATTATTTTTATGCATGTGTACATTTATTTTCTGAATTATAAGAATGACGCACGCACGAGGAAGATAATCTTTGCTAGCCAAGGGTTTCAGATACTTTACGTTCCTCATAAACTTTAAAGCTACAGTGAACATGAAAAAAGATCGACTGCATTAAAAAAACCCAGAAAACATAAATATTATGGACACTGCTTGCACAGAGAATGAGAGAGAGAGAGAGAGAGAAGGGGGGAGGGAGAATGCCATAAAAAAGACAATTATTTTTTAAACAAGTACACTGTAATACATGCAGCTTTCCAAAAAGCTTGCCTGACAAATGAAAATTGTTTCATAGGAAAGATGTACAAATTAGGCTATCTTTTCAAAAATATATATCTTTTAATTTTCGCTGCTGTTCATAAATTCATAAATGGAACGTGTATAATCATGAATCAATTTAAATACATTTATTTTTTTCATCTAGTGCACGTACTACAATATATGGAAATATTCGCCCCGTTTTATTTTCGCCCATTTCGCCCCCGTTGTCAGCGGGCGAATTGAAGACTAGGCGAATTCAAATGTCTCAAAATATCTCAGTATCTTTAAGCATAACTTTGGGCGGGCGATTTCAAGACGGGGCGAAACCGTTTGCAACTGAATAAGGGCGAAAATATACAATACAATAATTTTACTTTAAGCTTGTAATGTGGATCTGGGCATTCTTTCCACATATTTCAACCGCTATTTATTATAATCATGATTATATTGTTGTTGAATGTGTATGCCCCTTGATGACCCTTTAATTGGTGAATAAACAAACATAGATTTGTGTGCAATTTTATTATTTCAAATTATTTTAGGATTGTTCATGTATCAAAAAATTGTAGGCTTGACAGCAGAAGAGAAAACAGACAAAATTTAAATTTTATTTGCTAAATAAAGATGCAAAACCAAAGGCCATTTTTGTCATTTCCAACCATAGGAATTTTTTTTGTTTTCAAATAAAGCTACATGTGTACACGTGGTATTCTCACGATCCCAATTTGGACTCCTCCACTAATGTGATATTAATTTATTACGGCGCGAAGTTCCATTAACATGTACTTTCACCCTCTGCCTTTCACCGAAAGGATTAGATCATCGCTGCCTTGAATGAACTCATTAATGAGCCCAACAATGGATCTATGGGGGGAGGGGGTCAAAGAAATAAGATGGGGCAATAAGAGGGCGCAAATGCCCACTTGGTTTAGTATTGAAACAGAATTTTGAATTTTTTCCACCAATTAAGTTTGCAAAATTTCTATCTATAGTCAGTTTTTAATATATTTAACAAAAAAAAAGAAAAAAATATTGTCGAAAATTTTGGTGGTATTGAACCCGTCACATATATAAGGTTAGCTTATGTCAAGTGCTCTAACCCCTGGGCCATTTCAGACACAACAAAGTGGGCCTTTTAATATTATGTCTGACTTTGGCCAGAACTACCGGACTTGTAATTTTTTTTCAAAACGTTCAATTGTTTGGATACAAAATGATATTTTTAATGTAAATGGGTCATCTCTCAACGTTTTTGTTGATTGAAATTGGTTTGTTTTCCAATAGATCTTAATTAGACTATGAGAAAAAAATATGGAGCACAGACCCACTCTTGAAGTTAAAAAAAAATGACATTATTTGCAGGTTTTGATACGTTTGAGTCTACATATTCCAAGTATTGAACATACCTATAGGTTAAAAATCAATGATTTGTTAAATATATATTGTTTTAAATGATTTTTAAAAATCCGCTCAGATTTATTGATACTTTAATTTTTCAGTAGCCTGTCCGACCGTGTATGGGCATTTTACATGCCTTATCCACCCATCTTCTTTGTTGATATATTTTTTTTTAACAACAATATATGTATATTATATTTTTTGATCGAATTGTTTAGGAAGAGTCAATTGTATGAATTAAAATAGTGATGCACACTACTAGTTATTGTTTAATGTACATTTAGTATGACACGTACATGTAAATTAGGTTTTTTTTTAAAATTAATGAAATTGATCAAAAAATCGGGACAAGCCCCGCTTCAGCGAATCAGTTCCTCCAGAAAATATTCCAGCTTTAGGAATATATATTTATTTCAATCCGAACTGATTATTTTTTGTTGATAATGATACAGCAAACTACATTGAAGCGTTTAATAGTAGCTAACTCCACAAAAGTTTCTACGTAATGTTTTGACTGACCTTTGTCCAATCAGATCGTAGCTGGGCGGAGTTGAGACCTTAACTTGAGAGAGAGAGAGAGAGAGAGAGAGAGAGAGAGAGAGAGAGAGAGAGAGAGTTAACTGGTTAATGGAGCAAATTATAGCCTAGATGAGGCAGATGAGCTAACTATCTGTCGACAATAATTATAAAGTGACAAATCAAGGTCTAGTATATCTTTTTTAATTTATGAAACTTTGAAGACAAATATGTCTATATATAGACAAGTTGCTGTCCTTTAAAAAAGGACTGCAATACGTGGACGATTTGCATGTGTTTCCAACGAAAACGTGAAAGCCTTAAAATTATCAAAGATTCCACAGACTCTAGCCCCTGCTTTTAAGCACTAAATTTGTACGTTGTATTACGTATATATGTGTATAGTTGACTTTGAATCCCAGAATTTAAAGGGTTCATACTTCTAAAATAATTATGATCTATATCAATGACGATTGCATGTATATGTATCAGGCATTCGGCGAATTCTACTATTTGCGCACACATTACGCTTCACTATACTTTGTTAACTACGTTATGCAGTGACAGCTATACTAAAAATGTGTCAATCAATTTCATATTTTGATGCATTTTTCTTGAGATTTAAACTTTTATACAGTGTCACAATTATTCAATCATCTATTATATACAGTCACATAATTATTCAATCATATTTAAATGCTTAAATAAGTTTAATCGGGAAGTACTCTAGCCTCGCCTTCTATTAAAGTAGAGTTACTTGTAAGCTACATGTGTATTCGGAAAACAACAAAACATTGCAAAGTATGCCATTTGATGCATGTGGTAGTTTCGGCATAACATTACCTCATTTCATAATACTGACAATTTAAATATCACATGCCGATCATTTCTTTAAAAGGAATACTTTGTTTCTGTATTGTTTACCGACAACTTTACAATTACAGCGCCTTTGAACTTATATGTGCATATGGCATGGAATCCCGATCTCGATTCAGATAAACCTGTGCTAGCCTGGTTCCCTGAGCTACCATTACACACAGGAACCAGGCTAGCTCATGCGCAGGCTGAATTTTCCCCATTGCATCCTGTTTAACCTCGCTTATATATTTTCTGCGTGGACCTCAGGGTCCACGCAATAATGTGAGGAGGTAATGTCAAACATTGAAGACTACGAATATTTAAGAAACTGTTTTTATTACAAGTGTTACCGTTAGTACTCTAATCAAAGTTTGCCGAATCTTCCTGGAATTAAACATAGGTTGTAAGTTTACTTTGTATAAAAACTTTCTTCATGGTTACTCAGTCTGAAACATTCTTTACCTTAGGACGAATTTGTCCGCCATTGTTTTACTTTTCCACTAAGCATCCACCTGCGTTGCCTTTCCTTTACACAACATCTAAATTCATCATGTTCATTCATTCGCATTTCAAAATATTTAATGTCCATATTCTCGGACTCCATGCTAGGAAATTTAGTTGGTTAGCTACATCATTCTTATCCATGTACATGTTAATTGTCGACGGCGCATGGCCAAAGAAATTTTCACAATAGTTCTTTAAAACGCTTTAAAGTTAACCAATATAGGATATATATGTAATTTTTATAAACAGACCTTAGTTAATTTGTTTGCAAGTTACTAATGATTATTCCTTCATCGGCACCACTTATAATTTACTCAATTCACTCTCTCTCTCTCTCTCTCTCTCTCTCTCTCTCTCATTCAAATCACGAGCGGCAATGTCTTAACTCCGCCCAGCTACGTACTAACATTCTACCATAATATACAACATCCCTGCGAATGTTATTGTCATTTAAATTTTAGACCACGTGTTTTTAATTGAACCTTTCATTTTCGCAGTAAAAATCGTGCCTCTTGTTTATAGCCTACAGTAGGGACTTGTTATCAAATATAAAATCTCGAGGTTTATTGATTTTAAACTTTATCTCCATTAATTGGTGGATAAAATATGTTCTAGAAATAAATGTGACAATAAAAAAAAGCAATAGTTTTTTCTGCTGTTGCATGATATCGTTAATTACTAATCAGAAACTCATACTTCATATGAAGCTTATAAAAATCTGGGCTTTGAAATATACACGAAAAAGGTTGCACCCAATGCTTCATTTTTTTCAGGGCTCAAAGTTGACTTTTGCAGAAAGTCGCCAAATGGCAACTTACTTTGAATTTAACTCGCCATTTTCAAATTCCAGTCACCAGTAGTAAAACTTTGTGTAGCATTAAGATATCTGCATATTTTCTCTCATTAAATTTACTGTAAAAAATTATAACGAATCATTATGTATTGTTGAAAACGTTTTTATTTATTGAACGTTTCACGTCTGGCAAAAAAAATTATACCGTAATTTCCATCCAATAAAAAATGACACATCATACTTATTATTGTAATATTTTCATCTTCAGATTTTCTGGCACTAGAAGTTTTCTTTTATATTGATTCTTGGGGGACAAGTCTTCTAAATCTCTAAAATTGATTGTTTTGAGTGGATACGTAGAAGAAATATCGAAGTTCTTTCACATTGGCATAACAAAATAAATTTACCTTCTCGTTATGTTAAAGTGTTGTGTTATGTAAAATGTCACAATCTAATTAAAATTAGACATATATTGATTCTTGAGAGGCAAATCTACTAACTGGATACGATCTCGTTACGAGTAACGAGTATGTCTTCCGGTCGATTTCTGAATTAAATGATACCATGAATAATTGATACAATTTCAGAATAACCCCCCCCTCTTTGCTTTCAGGTTATGTACAAAAATTCTTGTTACTTAATAAATGGAAGTGGCAATGGGTTTTCCAGATAAATATTGTTACGATCAACAACTTTGCTTCTATTATGCATAACAAAATCTTAATCGTTTTTAAGTTATTTGTAACAGAGTTCACGAGTAGCTTGGCCCCTAATTACAGGAGGCCAGCCCCTTTTTCATGATTTCTTTAAAAAGGTTTTAGGAATACTAACATTTTTTGTTCTTACACCCATCTAAAATTGTTGATCAATTTTGAGATACAAATGATTGAACATTTTAGGGCCAAGCCCTATAGATCCTTAATGGGGACAGATATTGGTGCTTTGAGTACCGGTAATGGAATCGATTAGAATCATCAATACAAACATTTTCTCTTCTACAATGCTTAACAAAATATTTCTCCTTCTCTAGATATATTGCGTATGACCATAAGTTGCTAACACTAGTATTCATTTCAGCTTCTAAAATATGTATCCATTAAGGCGAGGAATGAAGAAGTCTTCTTATCCAGGTTGATTTAAGTGCTAACATAAATTCTGTGTAATCGATCATCTTAAGCCCTCCGTGATTGTAGTCTTGAATGATTGTATTTTTCTTAATTTTATGTATATCTGACCCCCAGAGATAACTTTATCAGACTTTTGTATTAATTCATGGTCGGGTTTGGTAAAGTTAAAATCAAATGATTCATTTTGGGTACAATTAAAGTTTTTATATACTATTCTTCCAATCGGAGTTAATTTTCTTGATTTCCATTGTTTAACTGTTTGTTCAATTTCCAAAATTTTACTTTTATAATTAAGTTCTGGCATTTCCTGTAAGTTAACTGAAAATTTAATTCCTAGCAGATCAAAAGTTGTATTATTCCAGGTTAGTTTCCATCTAGAGTGATGAAAAACATCTTTTGAAAATTTGTTACTGCCTATCCAGACCATTTTTGTTTTCGTAAAGTTAATTATTAGACCTGAAATACTCGCAAACATATCTAATTTTATAAGAATCCCATTTAAATATTCAAGTGATCCATTTGTAACAAGCGATGTATCATCTGCGTATTGAGAGATTTTATATTCTTCTCCAGCTATTGTTATTCCTTTAATATCTTTGTTATTTCTTATCAAAATTCCTAATATTTCAGCACATAATAAAAATTGGGTGAAATTGGGTCACCCTGCCCACAGCCTCTTTGGGGTTTAAAATATTTTGAAGAGAATCCATTTCGTAAGGCACATGAATTTATATCATTATAAAATGTTTTAACCCAATCTTTGATAGGTTGACCAAAATTGAATATGTCAAGTGTCTGATAAATAAAATCCCATGATATCGAATCAAAAGCTTTTTCAAAATCTATCAACATTAGCAGACCAGGTATGGAATTTCGTTTTGTATAGGTCATAACATCATATACAATCCTAATGTTTTCACCTATAAATCTCCCTTTTATAAAACCTGTTTGATCTTTACTTATTAATTTGTCTAGAATTTTTTTAATGCGTTCTGCAATACAACCTGAAGCTATTTTATATATGACATTAAGAAGACTAATAGGGCGCCAGTTTTTCAAAAATTGTTTAGGTTTTCCATCTTTTGGTATGCAAGTTATAATCGCTAATTTATTTGGTTCTGAAAATTGCATTAATTCTTTAGAATTATTGATTGCTCTTGCAATAAAAGAGCTTTTATCTGTCCAGAAAAACTTGAAAAATTCACATGTAAATCCATCAGGACCAGGAGTTTTGTCATTTTTCATTTTTTTTTTAAAAACTAAGAATTTCAGACTTGGTTAATGGGCCTTCAATACTTTTAGACTCTGTATCGCTCAACTTTGGAAATTCAATTTTCTTTAATTTTGTAAAAAAAAAACGTTGATACAATAATTTTCCTTTTTTTTGTATAAGTTTTCATAAAATGATTTTGTTTCATCTTAAATTTTAAACTGGTCAGATACAACTTGTCCATTGAAATATTTGCTTGCTAATGTAATTTCTTGATTCTAGTGAAGTGAAATATTTAGAGGGTTTCTCTCCATCTTCTATCCATTTAATCTTTCTCCTAATACACTCACCCTGCATCTTTTTCTTTCTGATAGCTTCAACACACCTCACAGCCTTATTAGCATAATCGGAACCTTTCTGGTTTTTATATTCACGAAAGAATGAAAAAACCCGAGAAAGTCAAAACTTCGTATATCTCGGGATTTTAACGAGACCAGTCTCATACTCATGAAAATCGAGAGAGGAGTTTAAATGGAAAAAGTAAGTAAAAGTTTTTGTTTCTTATATTGGCAAGCTTTCAAATTATTTAAAGTTGCAGAACAATTGTTTATTAATGTGAAGTCGAAGTTTGGGGTGATTAGCCTTATCTCTTTAAATTTTGTTCAGCATGAAACAGTCTGAACAGCAATCCTCGATTTTGTCAATAATCTAAAACGTGCTAAGGAGTAGTCATTCGTCGGTAAGAACATCCTTACTTACCGTATTTTTCGGGGCATAGGCCGGTATTTTTTTCCTCCGATGAGCGAGCCCCGGCCTATCCCCCGGGATCGGCTATTCTTAGACTCAAAGTTAAAAAAATTTAACAGTAAAATATAAAATCCATGTACTGTTGTAGCAATTTATTATGAGGGTTGGTTTTTTTTCATCCGTTTGAACTATTGTTCGATAGTTGTCCCGTTGATAATTTTTGTAATGACATCGTGAGTAATAAATGTACAGTACTGTACAAGGTATTTCTTTACAACCCCAATCAAAAGAATTTTTTCCCACGTTCGTGTATGAACCCTGGAAACTATTATTGCGTAGTAAAAAAGAAAACAAAACCGGGTAGAATGTAATATGACGGAATTTTGGTGAATTCTTCATTTCTGCGTTCGTAGGAATCACTGGTCTTGGGTGTAGAATAAATCAAATGCTATGTGTTTTTACAATTAATTTTCTGTTGGATGAAATAACGGTATTCTGGTGTCGTGTGTATATACAAAGGTGTGAAACCCGTGACTAAAACACAGCCTGGGGGCACGTAGTGTACACCGTTACACTTCATTGCACTAACTGTGTTTTTAACATTACAACTTCTCTGCATAACGGCAAGTCACTATTTGATTAATTAATGGAAAGAACACAAATTAAATATTTTATGTTTGGTATTTCGTTTTCTCATTCATAGCGATTACGGGGGATAACTCTATTTGGATATGAAACCACGTGTTGAGCTAATGGACGCCATACCCCGTATTTACAAGTAGCTTTCAAAGTATAACTTGATTAAATGAGATTTAGCAATAAGGTATTAATAAAATATAACAGGTTTAGTAAAATATTATACTTAGTTCTACCAGAGAGAACCACGGAGGTTGGTGTTGCAATTAAATTTACACTATGTAAAATTACGATACACAACGATACACCGACGAATACGGAAGAGACCAAACAGCCACAAAACACAGATTAATTTTTAAAAATTGCTTGAAATATATATGTTAAGCAAATTTAATAACTTTAATTACTCTTTTGACTTTCTACATCGATATTCTGAGAGTATATACTTAATACGGTGACTTTCTTAATCAGCGGTCATACTTTCACTATAGTAATCATCGATTGAAAATCGGCTTATCCCCCAATTAGGCTAGTCTAAGGATTTTTCTTGAATTTTGTCTAAAAATTAGCAATTCGGCCTATGCCCAACATCGACATATGCCCCGAAAAATACAGTACATTGTTAAACTACTCAAAAACTCTTTTAAAAGCCTACAATGCATTAAGTCTAGTACAAGTGTTACAAAAATGTCGATAATTAATGGTCGTTGTGAAATGTGACTTGAAAGACATGTTTTAGTATGAAATGTGTATGCAGGTGTATTATAGTCAGTTTTTACACATATTGTTACGTAGCATACGTTAAAAAAATATTGTATGTTTCTCCTATAATATTGACTATTGAGTTTGTGTCAATCATGCTTTCAGTCATTTCCATACAGAATTTCCTCGACACGTAGTATGTACACTGTACATGTGGTTTTGATATCTGTATCTCATTCAAACTGTTAACTTTATGTCTTATTTATCTATTAACGATGAGAGTGTTTATGAATCAAGGGTCTGCATTTGTTATGTAAATATAACATTATACGATTGAGAGTATGAGATAGAGATAGACTCAGAGAGAGAGAGAGAGAGAGAGAGAGAGAGAGAGAGAGAGAGAGAGAGAGAGAGAGAGAGAGAGTGTGTGTGTGTGTGTAATTACTGTGTACCGTACATGTAATTGTTATTGATTGCCTAGCTTCCATGAACCATATATTTCAATAATGCCACATTGCACTAGAAATATTGCTGACAAAGATGTTAAGAGAGATCATGGAGAGAGAGAGAGAGAGAGAGAGAGAGAGAGAGAGAGAGAGAGAGTATGAAAAGCCATAACAAATTTTATAGTTATATGTCATTTCCCACTTAATGAGTTGTTATAGCTGTTATCATGGTAATGTTTTGACCATGTCTCAGATACTGCATGTGCCCATAAAAAAGTGTAATCTATGACACACCCTTTTGTTTGATAATGACAGCATTTAGCTTTGTAATGATAGCTAGTGTATCTTTTTTCTTCTAATCTACAGGTTTACCTGCGGCTTCCAGATGATCTGAAGATCAGGAATATAGAAAATATTGTCAATTTGATATTGCTAATGACCCAGTCAAGTCTGCTGAAGCCCAGAAGGTACTTCTTTGTCATGTAATAAACTTACAACTTGTTTTCCATATGTAGATATATTTGGTTTAAGCTGATTGAAAGCCAAGCAAGGTCATCTAAATAGCTACAATGTCTTGTGTAAAAGAAAGGTTTATATGGGCATCTTGTTGCAAATCTGCTTGATTATTAGCTGCAGATCTGTAGCTCTCTGGTTGAAAAAATTCGGATAGACTATCCGAATTTTTTCAACCAGAGAGCTACAGATCTGCAGCTACTTGATTATCTGTATTTTAAGGGGTGGGAACCTCTGAAAGGAATACCAGGAGTTTAAAAATATTATAAACTTTAAGAGATGTGTTTTACACTCTCTGAGAAAATGGGATTTGCAGAAATCCCATGAATTTCTTATGCTGGAAATATGTTTTTCAGATTAGTTTTTGTTATTGACGCAATTATATTTTGGTGTACATAGAATGTTGATAGTTGAAAGTCATACAGACAATCTCTCTGTCCACTGGATATCTAAATATCTTTGAAGTTACACCATAAGTCCATTGAAGTTACACATTCATTACATTTATCATGTGTGTGCAGAATTGATTGAGCCAGGTTTCCTGATGTTTCCTGATGTTGTCATATAAGTGATACATTGTACTGCTTTAAAAAGTATATATCACTTGTGACTTACTGGTATATTAGTACATATTTCATTTGTAAAATCATTTGACAAATTTAAGTGTTTTGTAGTACTGAAATGTTTTTATGGCTTTTAAAATTACTGAAAGTACATGCACATGATGCAACTATCTTTTGACGCTGTATATATAACAAAAAGAAACTGTCAGCTGGGTTTAAAATTAGTGGCAAAATGATGTAATACATGTATGTACAATATTAGAAAAGATTACATTGTTAGTAATTGCACATTCCATAAATAACTTCATTGAATATATACATGTGAGTATTTGATGAGTGCACAATGTTTGCAAAAATTACATGTAATTCTCTTAACACTTTATGTTTACCGGTATTCTATTTTAGTTTCCAGACCATGACATTAATGAATATTCCTTGAATGGAATGCATGAGGATTAGAATGGAACCTTATTCTGCCTTTTTACCAACTCACACCATCTTTTCAAGATTTATGGAGCCAACCACAGAAGAATTTGTTCTATACACATCATTCATAACATTCTTATTTATGTTGCATAACTTTAAATGTTACTGGATGAATTGTGTTCACATAATGAATACCAGCAAACTTTTTATCTAACATATGTTTTTATATTACATATTCATATACATGTTACATATAACATTTTTGGAAACAGCTATTTTTTTTAAATTGGAATTTAGCCTTACTATTTCATACAAGTTTTTTTTAAAGGGACTTGGACACGATTTTAGATCAAAATTTTGTTTTCAATTTCTTTATGGATAAAATGATTTACTTGCACATTTTGAATAATTGACCATAATTTGAATGTTAGAAGTCAAGTGATAAGATAGATACAGGGGTACGAATTTATTGTTATGTAAACAAAGCTCGAGTCTTATGTTTGTTTACAAATAATATAAAGTATGAAATTACCATACTGATTCGATGTGATCATAAATGATATTAATGATATTATTAATAGAAAAAAGCAACATTTAAATGAAACTTACACCAATAAAACACATATGTAAATAATAACAAGACTCGCGCTTTGTTAACAAAACAAAGAACATTTAATTCTTATCTTTCTTTTAACTCAATATTTGACTTTCAAAATTAGTATTATGATTTTTTTAGAATGATATATGCAATTTCATTAATTTATTTTTCATTTTAAGAAAATTCATTTTAAAAAAGATCTCTTACAACCTGTGTATTTTTTTTTCAGTTTACATAACACAGTGTATTAATTGAATGTAGTTGTGTAGATTTATACATGTACCTACAAGCAATATACATTTAATATTCACCAGGTACATGTACCAGCCTACTATATTTGATAAATAAATGTACTTCTTTCATGCCTTTTACTCATTGTTATATGTATTATTTATAATTAAAATATTTTGAAAACTTTTCTCAATTTATTTATTTTAGTAAGATTAAGAAACGGACTATAGTTAATGGATGTTTTCAAGAGTTGTCTCTCTTGGGGACAATAATGAATGGTCCCCAGGGTTCATGACCCTGAATATTGAGTAGGCTGTGAGGTGTGTTCAAGCTCTGTTTGTTTATTTGTTAGCTCTTCTGTGGAATAATTTATTACGTTTTGTTCTATATTTGTTATATATTTTTCAAGAGCTGACTTTTTTTCTTTATTTTCTGTTTTTTAAAGGTTGCATAAGAGATTGTTTTCCCTCTAATTTCTGTAAATAAACAAGATATCTGTGAGCCAATGCTCACTAGTGATACCCCCGCTCTGATGTGAATATGCAAAATAAGCAAAATCTACATTTAACAAAAAGGTGGCATCCGATTGGTACAGAAATATATCCCACAATATGGCATGCCTTAACAAACACTGTGTTAAAATTTCAAGCATCTGTGATAAATAGCTGCTGAGAAATCTTTGACGAAAATTTGTTTCAAAATTTTGGCTAAAAATAAACAAAGTCATTATTTAACAAGAAGTTGACGTCCGATTGATACAAAAATATATCCCACAATATGGCATGCCTAAACAAATAGTGTGTTAAAATTTCAAGCATCTGCGATAAATAGTTGCTGCGAGATCTTTGTCGGAAATTTGTTTGAAAATTTTGGCTAAAAAAAACAAAGTACTCATTTAACAGGAAGTTGACGTCCGATTGGTACAAAAATACATCCCACGATATAGCATGCCTTTACAAATACTGTGTAAAAATTTCAAGCATCTGCGATAAACAGTTGCTGAGAATTCTTTGACAAAAATTTGTTTGAAAATTTTTGCTAAAAATAAACAGTCGTCATTTAACAGGAAGCTGACGTCTGATTGGTACAAAAATATATCCCACGATATGGCATGCCTATACAAATACTGTGTTAAAAATTTCAAGCATCTGCGATAAACAGTTGCTGAGAATTCTTTGACGAAAATTTGTTTGAAAATTTTTGCTAAAAAAAACAAAGTCGTCATTTAACAGGAAGTTGACATCTGATTGGTACAAAAATATATCCCACGATATGACATGCCTTAACAAACACTGTGTAAAAATTTCAAGCATCTGCGATAAATAGTTGCTGAGATAAATGCAACAGAAATTTTTCAGCAAGACAAATTTAGACAGTAAAAACAATAACAATGTAAGCGACATACAGTCAATGTTACCTCTAAAGTTCACCTCAGTACACTTTCAATCAAAAATAATCGTGTGACGTCACAAACGTTTACACATTGATCCGATATATTTTTTCGGAGTCAGTAAATTTTGACCCACAATTCATAGTACCAATGGTTTCCAACCTCACGTTCCAACATCACGTTCTCCCGAGAATCAAAGTAGAACCTTTGAAAAGCTTATAAGATGTGTAATTTTAAGAACATCATGCTTTTAAAGTAAATAAAACAGTATACTTCGCATACTTTTATTTCTCAGGGGAGTTTTAAAGAGTAAGACGACACTTAATTAACCAACGTCAGCTTTGACGTAACAATAAGCACTGATAAGGGGAAATTACTCTAATTGAAGTTATTGTAAATCTGCTGAAATGACCAAAATCCTCTCAAAATCTTGTAAAGGCTAAGATAAAGAACAGCTGACGAATAAGGACATTTCTTCAGATACAGGAAACAGTTGTAAATTGCACTAATTTGGATGAATGCTCACAAATATTTTATTCACTATAATTACGGTAATTTCCTGAAACGTAACGTTATACGTAGCAGCGCCTTTTTTTAAAGGGGGTGGGTGGGTGGATGGCAGCCTCATCCAAAAAATCCTTGCAAGCAAAAAGAAAAATAAATCATGAAAATTCTAATCCTTCAGCTCTTTAGCAGTTCAATGGTTTCTTTATTTTCACTTCCATTTATTACATGCGGGGGGGGGGGGGGGGGGGGACAACACCATGTTCTTTTAACATGATAAGCAAATATTTTTAAGCGTAAATTAAAAATAAAATTAAACATTAATTATTTTTTTTTAAGTGGAGGGGCAAATCCATGGTAAGTCGATTTTCTATGTATAAATTGACAAAAATGAAAACATTTTAGCATGGGGGGAGCTCTATGATGAGTCAAGTTTTATATGTAAGTTTAAGAAAAAATGTCTACGGCAAAAAAAAAGGGGGAAATCAATCAATCAATCATAATCACAATCACTTTAAAAGAGGAGATGCAGTGCAATGAATATTTATATATTAAAATCTTTATTATTTAACAACATTGTATCTGAGATTAAACTATTGTTCTACATATAAATAAATAATTATAACAAATCTTATAAACTATGAATAATGAAAATTTACTGAAAAATAGGTATGTTTTATTTTTTGGCATTCAAATTTCAAGTTGTTAATTTTATTTTATTAATTTATTATAATTCATTGTTTGATCACATGCTGTGCTCGCCCCAACGGTCGCACTGTAAAACATATTATTTATTTTGCAGTAAAGGACTGCTGGGGAATGGTCTGAGCGATAGCTATTTTCAAATTTTACACATGGGGTCATTGCTTGTTAAGATTCTGATATTATTGTTTTATTGGATTTTTTCGTCTCCATGTATTTCTTGTTAATTCTGGATTGTTGCTACGGTAAAAATCCTTGAGGTTGAAATTGTCCATTAAATTTTAAACTTCTTTTCTAGAATTTGGATTATTTAAATGTAGGTAATTCATGGTATCTAGATTTTTGTTGAGTACTAAATTAAAGTCACCACCTAATACTAAATGTTGAGTAGAGTAAATATCTTCAATTTTATTTGAAAGCTTCTTATACAATTCTGGAGAGTCCGTATTGGGACCATATATATTCACTAGTATCAAGTTTAGGTTTTTAACTGTTACATCCAGAATAATATAGTTACCATTGTTATCGTTAAACTGATTGTGAACTTTTATTTCACAGTCATTGTTGAGTAGAATGGCTACTCCTCTTGAATTTGATATATAAGAATTAAAAAAAACTGTATAGCCCCATTGAGTCTGGATTAAGTTTTCGTTTGTATTTACAAAGTGTGTATCTTGTATAAAATATATATTATAATTTTTTGCCTTGAGATGGTTAAGAACATCTTTTCTTTTGTTTGTTTCTCCTAAACCTTGACAGTTTACAGTAAGAATCTTTAGTTGATTTTCTTTATCCATAATCAAAAAATAAGACTGAAAATTGGGTTAAACTGCCTCTGTCTGTGGGTGATTTAAAAAATCCAAGTAGTAGAAGAGTTGAGTGAGAAAAAAATAAACAAGAAAATATGCAGTTGCAAATTGCAGTCATGTTGTGATCCAGAGACTATAATTAATAGAGTGAGTGGGTTCTTTTTTTCCGAAAAAAAACCCCCCGATATTAGTTACGATAATCTACTGGAATGGCAAAAACCCAATTAATATCTCTTCTTTTTAGTGCACATATAGTACAGGTGTAAGAAAAACTTGTTGCCGAGTCTTTATTCTAAGTATTATTTTTATCAATAGTTCAAATGAGCTGTCAAGATACATATACTGAGACTTTCCTTAACACGTGTTTATGTAAATAACAAAATATTTCAGAAGAATATTTTAGATGATTAAAATTTTTTACTATGATTAAGACTTGTGCAAAAGTTTTCTTCGAGATGAATGTGGTGATAGGGGCTTGGGTATGCGATAGCATTGCAAATTTACCCCCCCCCCCCCCCCCCTAAAAGTAGATCATTGAAAAACTGTAGTAATATAAACTTAAAAAAATAATGAAAAGCACGAGCAAATAAGGGCCAATAAGGCACTTACTTCTATACAAATTACATAAAAAGAGGGCTTACCACTAGACTAGGCACTTTGTCGTGAGCCAAACATGTAAACCGGAAGTAGTATCTGCGAACTAATTTCAAAATTGGGTTGACAAGTGCAGAAAAAAATCCGGAAAAAGAGCGCACTTTTTGTGCCAATTCAGTTGTACAAAGTTGGTGATAAAAAGAAAATATAAAGGGGGATAAAACCCCAAAGACAAAATCAAAAGAAAAAGATCAATGTGCATCATTTTGATTAATAGTCCATAATGAATTTAACCACATGGAACCATATTAATATTATGATAGTATACTGTATTGTAAAAGGTATGAGACATATTTTATAAATATTGAGTAAAATAAGAACGACGTCTACAGATTGTATATAGTCATGTACGTAATGTTCCACGGAAGTGATTAAACATCAGTGTTAAAAGAGTTTAATCTTTTAAAGATAATTTTTTTAATGCACTTGCGCCGGTGTCTTTCATATGAGTGAACCCTCTCACGCCTATTTTGGATCCAAACCATCGCGACACCACGACTAAAGCATTTTGTGTCCCATTATCACACATGGTGCGTAGCAGTGCTCTTCAAGCCCCGTGTTCGCCGTCGTCGTCAGATTCCTCGTGTTGTATCCCATCTTTGCTTACAAAGCAATTTGCAATCACGTTATGGCTAGCGCTGGATATAGTAGGGATTCGCATTATTTCTACGAGTGATTCTCTGACTTTCTTGAATGAGTCTACGGTCGTTGCGTGTGAGGCGAACCGGTTCCCATTGTCTTCCATGTGGTTACCTGCGCTGATGGAGAGCTTCACTGTGTCACCTGAGATGACCTCGTTTGCCGTAGGGCGCGTACCATTTTATCCCTGTAGACGTTCCCGCTTTTGGTAAAAATGAGTTTGTCCCCCTTCAGCCGGGTTTCAATATTCTAATCGGCATATGATTTTTGCACTTCCAAAAGCTTTCTCCTTTGCTCAATGAGTTCCTCTGGTTGATGACTCGAGATTCTGATAGGTGACCGTTTATCTTTTAACACCTTGATCCTGCCCATGATCAGGTCTTTGTCGTTCTTACTATTTAACTGTACACACACAGGCCTTGGGTGTTTTCTGTTTGGATAAATCCCTCCCATTCTGAATGCACTTGTGATCTGAAGTTTGGCAACAATTTCGTTTTGGAGATCTAAATCAAGAATAAACAAATTTCTAACAATTTTCGCTAGACCTATTTAGTCAGATTTTTCCGTGCATTTTTCATTTATACCATTGATAATGATATTGTTTTCTAATGATCGAGTCTTCAGATCTAAAATTTGTTTCTCTTGTGTGTTGATTTTGAACTCTAGTTTTGAGATGTAGTCTTTCAAACAACATATTTCTCTAGTCATTTTGTCTTGTGAGTCTTTTAATTCAGTTATTGAATAGATAGTTTCGTTTGCTTGCTCTTGGACTTGTTCTAGACGTTCTTGGACCCCGCTTTTCCCCTGTAGTTCTTTTATTATTTCGTCCATATGCCGCCCTTGACTATCTAAACGGAACATGATGCTTGCTAGTGTACTCTGAATACTTGAAATGCCCTGCATAATTTCTCGCAACTGGAAGCCTTTCACCCCGGAGTTTTTATCTATCTCATTATATTGAGTGTCTTCCATTTCGTTCAGGGGTCTTTTTTTGGGGTTTATATTAACCTTTTGTTTACAAAAAGACAGTGCATTTATCAGGGAGAATGTTAACAACAGTTGAGTATCGCTCACCTTCACCTAGTGTCCGTCCTTTGTTTCCAATATTTTTCGATTTCCAAAGCAAGTTGCACACCACAATTCACAGTTATCATTCCAATTTTGAATATTGAATATTCACATACTAAATATTAGTTTTCAACTGTCTCACATACTTTTTACAAAAGGTTTTTTTGGAAAAATTCATCCCACCGAAAAACTCCCAACTTACATCTCGAGCATGCGCACGGTCTAGAATTATGACCTCTGGCAATCATCTGTGAAAAAATGGTCAAAATCGGCCGATTAGTTTCTGAGAAATCGCGTGCACAAAATTCGTGGAAAATTTTTTTTTTAATAAGAAACAGAACGAACACAATAAGGTCTTCCGTTGGAAACGGGAGACCTTAATAATAATAAGAAACAGTACGAAAACAATAAAGTCTTCCATTGGAAACGGGAGACCTTAAAAATAAGAAACAGTACGAAAACAATAAGATCTTCCGTTGGAAACGGAAGACCTTAATAAACAGTACGAAAACAATGAGGTCTTCCATTGGAAAAGGGAGACCTTTAAAATAAAACAGAACAAAAATAATAGGTCTTTTCGACCGAAAGTCAAAAAGCCCTAATAAGCCTTGTAGTTTTTAAGAAGAAGTGAAAATGTAAAATTGTTAACGCACGACGGAAGACGCACGTCGCACAACAGGTGAAAACGGATAGCAATAGGTCACCTTAGTTTACTCAAGTGACCTAGAAATAACTAGATGCAATCTGATTGCGAACAATGAGAGATCTTCTGTTTGAATGCACCTTAGAGCCATATTTGCCCATCCCTAACATCTGAACCCTAGTTCCATGGGCCATCAATTTAACAATTTTGGTAGAGGGTTTCATGGGCATCATAACCATACATTTAGTTTGTTCCCCATGTGTGGGAGTAAAGCAGATTTCTGAAAATTTGCCCATATTTTGCATATTTGGCCCCGCCTATGAGGCCTAAGTGTGATAAAGCCATAAATTTCAAAATTTAGATTCCTCTTACCATAAAGATGCTTCACACCAAAAATCATGATAACTGGCCTTAGTTCCAGTTATCAAGAAGTTAAAAATGTAATACACAATGCATGATGCACGACGAAGGACAAAGACCAATTGCAATACATCACCTGAATGACTCAGGTGACCTAAAAATCTTATGACAAATATTGTGCACTTTTGAAGACAACTAAGAGAAAAGTAATATTTACCTGTGCATTATGGAGATCTACAGACTCCAAAAACAATTGTTTTGCTAGCTCTTCATAGGCTTCAGTTTCTTGCTTCAACATTGACATATCTTTTTCAGTTGTTAAAAGAATCATACATCACATGTTCAAATGATTTCAGTACTTTTTCTCACAATTAAGACATAAACAACGTGTGGAAAAAATGACTCACTCAGGCATTTAGACAATTTCATTATTAAACGAGAACTTTTTTTTGTCTTCAACAAAAAGTAAGGGCTTTTCGACAGCCCCTTTTTCCTTTTTTATTAAAAAAAAATCAGAAAATCCACAGGATGAATGACCATCTTTAAGTTCTCCTTAGAGATAGCTTAAAGGTAGCTTAAAGACGATCTATAAGCCACCTTTAAGCTATATGTGTTGCTTTAAGACAGCTTAAAGAAAGCGTAAAGATGGCTTAAAGGCAGCTTAAAGAATATCTTTAAGCCACCTTTAAGGACAACTTATAGGTCCTTAATGTCCAAACTTCTTTAAGCCACCTTTAAGCTATCTTTAAGCCACCTTTAAGCCATTAAAATATCTTTTAATTCAATATTGTGCTTAATTTACCAACAAAATATATAAACTATATGATAATGATAGAAAAGGTATTAAAAATGGTTTTTGTTCTAGAAAATAAAATGAAAAAAAATAATAATCAAAACGCCCAAGACGAGAATTGAACCCGGGACCCCTTCATTTACCATCATCACCTCACTTCCTCTGCGCCACGGCAACTTACATATTTTCTGTGGTTTTTATATCCTATATATTAGTGGATATTGAATCAACGTATTCAATGTGTATTTTTTACTTGAAAAGATTTTGACTTCCATTCAAATTGTAACAATCAATTATATCTAATTTATAAATTACATGCATGCATATATTTAGAATGAAATACGGAAAAAATATATTATACCTTAATGGAAACAGTTAGGCTTACTAGTAGGCCTACTTAGTAAATTAATTTAAACGAGTAGATAAACGTTCATCTAATTCATAGCTAAATGAAATGCAAGGAAGAAGATGAAATCATTTCTTTTATTAAATGCATTGAAACTATTAGGGTATTAGTTCTACGCAATTTTCCCGGTTTTCATGATTACGGCGCCGTTCCTGTATGTTTAAATATTTAATTGTACACAAGATTTTTAGACTATCAATTCTATAACAAACAATATTACCAATTACGGGTGACGTATTAACTGCATGTGGCAATTGCAAATGATGTATACATATACTTGTACATACAATTGTATGATGAACCAGGCCGGGTATGCGACATATTTACTATTATACATATATTTAAACAATTTACCCCAATTTATGATCACTGGTACAGTAATTAATTAGCCTCTAGATTTTACTCTTACATACATGTATCTTTAATTTGTAGACATAACATTTTTAAAACCCAGAGTTAAGAAATAATACTTTGAAAATGAATTACAAATGTAAATAAACTCTTATCGTATACACGTACATACTAAGATTTCAACGCCTTTAGAAACCCTAACGTGCACCTGGGCATACGACACACCTGTTGTGTATATCTTGTATATTCTGTGTTAGTTCCAGGGGATTTCTTAAGTTGGACAAACAATAGACTCTAATTAGATAATTATACACAAACATGCATCTGGGCACACGACACAACTGTTGTGCATATCTTGTATATTCTGTGTTAGTTCCAGGGTTTTCTTAAGTTGGACAAACAACAGACTCTAATTAGATATACACAAACGAACAAAACTAGACAAACAAAGCAGTAATATCCTGCCCGATATAACAAGGGCAGTTGAGAGTCTTTTCATCTTTAACATATATCTGGCAGATCTAGAATTAGACCTAGAAGAAATAATTAAAATTGAAAAAAATACATACCTTAAACCGATTATTAAATTAAATCATGCATTTTTGGTTCATTATCTTTATTTTGTTTAATAACTGGATTAGCTGCAGGACTGTAGCCCCCGGTCTGAAAAAATTCGGAAGGACGACCTGGGAGCTACAGTGCCTCCCATATTAAAAAAACTGCAATTTACGGCGCACAAAAAATTGCACTAGTTTTGGACTTATTAACCTTATTTTCACACCAAATCTTTAAAAATAATTAGTACCATTAAATTCTTCAGCATATTTGCTACTGATATCGTCACTTTACTTGCCTCAGAGTTTCTCTTAAACATGATAACCGACCTCAGAAAATGAAGTATGTTAATTTACGTCGAAATCGAGAGTCGCCATTTTTAAATGTAAACAAACTTGCATCACTTTAATTTACAGGGCTGGTGATGGTGTTTAAAAGACTATCAGAAGCAAGTGAAGTGACGATATCTGTTGTAAAATGTCCGAGGAATTTTTTTGGATCAAATATTTGTACAGAATGTGTTCGTAAATGAGATTAATCAGTCCAAAACTAGCGCATTTTTTGTGCGCAGTAAATTGCAGTTTTTTACTATGGGATGCACTGTAGCTCCCAGGTCGTCCATCCAAATTTTTTCAGACCGGAGCTACAGTCCTGCAGCTATAACCGGATGAACTGAGAGAGAGAGAGAGAGGGAGAGAGAGATTTCACCGATTAATTTATAATAGGAAACAGACATAATTAAATATAATTTCATGCCCAAATTTAGTTACAGAGACTGCGCTCACCCCCACAATATTTTTGAATAATTTTGAAACCAAAAGAAAAAAAATTATAAAGAATTTTATAACACCAATCTGTGTCCATCAGAGCACTGTTGATGATAGCGATCTGTGTTAAATGGAGCGACAATTAAAACCGCCTGGAAGACCGCCCTCTTTGGAAATTATATCATCACTCGGATCACCCCTTTCCATCCCTATAAAAGACCTTTTGCATTTAATATATGTTTTTATTGTTCAGTTTGATCAAACTTGACTTAAAGGGAACTTAAAGATGGTTTAAAGACAACTTAAAGGGAGTGTAAATGCCACTTAAAGATGCTTAAAGTTGGCTTAAAAATGGCTTAAAGGTGACTTAAAGAAGTTTAGACATTAAGGACCTATAAGCTCAGCTTCAAGGTGACTTCAAGGTGGCTTAAAGATTGTATATCCTTTAAGCCACCTTTACGCCACCTTTACGCCCCCTTTAAGGACTTGCTTAAAGATTGTTTTTCGCCCTGTGATCACTTCTTATATATTTCCCATTTTTTTCAACGCCTAAGTTTTGCCTATTGCCTTAAAAAACTTTAGAGTAGTGCAATGTCAAAAGAATGATAACTCCAGATTTTTAAAAGTTGCTACACTTTTACAGGTAATTTCTATTGGAATATAAAAGTAAGTATTCATTTCTTGGTCACAAAACTTTGTACGCCGAGAGTATTTATATGCTTTACATTCTTACGGCAAAGTCTTTTTTAAAAGTCTTAATTGATCTTTAGGCCTTTAAAAAAAACCCTATAAGGACTCTAAAAGTGGCCCCTCGGACCATAATTTTGTACTCTTTATTGCAAACAATAGACCAAAAAGATTTTAAAAATCGGAAGAAAAATAAACAAGAGGCCCAATGGGCCACATCGCTCACCTGAACAACACTGGCTTTATATGGACGTTCAAAGGATACTGTGCCATGTGGCCCCTCAGTAGATTAGTCAAAAATGAATATTCGAATTTTAGACTTATTTTTATATATACTTAATCTTTGACATATTTACCTTTATGGAATACCATTTTTATCGGAAATAAGATCATTTGCAATATCTATACTACTATATTAAAATAATAGACTTTAATACCGAGAAATCGGAAGAGAACTGTCTTTTGTTTTCTATATTTAAAACATAATGGGTACTTGAAGATTACCTATTTGTATTCATTTTTTCTAAATCAAGCTTTGCTAATTAATAATCAATGAAAATTCCTTTAAAAATTCCGGAACTTAACTGGATTTTTTGGATTTTACAATCTTGCGCACGCGCATTACATTCACGCTAAATCACGGGAGGCTAAGTTTACTTTTCCACAATATCACATTTGCATGGATAAACTCAGAAACAATAATACAAATACGTGTAAATTTTCATTCAAAATTTGCTATCTATTCTGTTCGAATTCATCAAAGAAAATACAAGAGATAACTCTCAGTGCATTTAATATGAAAAATCGTGAGAGTTCCGAAAGTCAATATGGATTGTAAATTTGAAGCGAGTAAAAAATTGGTGAAAAAGTGTTGAATTCTTCCTTAACATTAATTAAATTTTTAGATGAAAGGTATTTACAGCCTCCAAATGGTTTGTTATGAATAATTTGACTGTCATTTTCAATGCAGCTTCATTAATTTACTCCAAAATCGTTTCGGAGCGATTCTGCAATTTTTTGCTACATTACGGGTATATGAGAGGCATTTTAACTGTGGTGAAGGCCTGTCCCGAGACACAGATTATTCAAACTATGCAGAGTGTAGTGAAATTAATAGCATTATTATAGGCTTAACAGCTGCTTAAAGCTTGATTATGTAAATGTCAACAATACGGTGTGTCGATGTATCAATTTCGTGAATGTCCGATCGCGATATCATATGCAAAATGTCAACTTGTGCACGCACGGGTCAAAGTATAGTAAATAACTAAATTTTCATTTGGTGTTCACTGTTAATTTCCAGTTCCCTTTATTGTAGCGCCCCCCCATCACTTTATAAAACGAGTAAAATACATGAGAGCATAAAGGTACATTTTCTCCCACCACTACTTACTAGTCATTGTATTTATTTTTAAAGAATCCTATATGTGAAAGAAGAAAATTGTACCTCAATGCACCAGAAAGAAAGATTCCTAAAATTAAAAACATTGAAAAATTTAATTGGCCTTCCCCATTATAAACGATTGTCGTTTACCAGGCATGAATTCATTTCGTATGGCGTTTCATATCTAAACTCACTTGACTGATGAATAAACTTAACTGAAAAATGTTGTCACACGTTAAAGAGCTATAATTCAAATTAATGTATTGGCAGGCATGTCGCTCTATTGTACCATTTATTTTCAGCTTTATTGCAAAATGACAAATGTCCACAAACAAAGATGATTTTTCGTTGCAATATTTTTTTAAGAACACCGATAATGTTGTTATCCTCATAAAAATAATGTTTCAGGACTATGGAAACTGTATAAAAGACGTCGTTTTCATTTACTTGTGTTCGAAAAACTATCAAAATTTTTTGTAGATTTCATGCAATTCATTGTTGAAAGAGGGGCATCAGAAAGTAGTTACAGTATGTCATCCTTTTAGCAAAACATTTCTATTGGTCAACCAAAATTTCAGCGTTAATCGTAGAATTATAAGCAAGATACATAGCTTGGTTTGTGTCATGTTTTTGTTCACATGAGTGTATTACATTTAACTTAGGATTTTTAAACTTGGTATTTCCTATTCAGCATATAAACTAAAGCATGACCTCTGCTTTGTGTACAAACATACAGTAGCATTGCACGCAAAGCTCTGTCTCTTGCTGATGCCCCGATGCTTGACTCCCATGTTAGTAAATAGAAATGTAAACAATTAAAACAGAGAAAAATGCACTAAATCAAAGAAAAAACTCAATCTATTTTCAATCATATATATATTTATATGTTTCTAGCAGCGAGAATAATCTTCGTTTAGATTGGAATTGCCGAGCATCTTAATAAAACATGTTGCATTAATCAACCATTACGTACAGATCGTCAGCTGATCGTACCAAATTACATGTACCAACATAATGAATAGAGCTCTCTAGTATTCTGTAATATGTTGTCAGTGCATCAGATTTAGCGAAGGTATATGTAAACAATCAGCTGTCTGATTTACACATGAAAATTTTAAATTCTAAAATAAAGACGATGGTTCCTCTCAAGTTGAAATATAAAGAAACTAAACATGCTATAAACGAAAATCAAAACAAGCTAAACTCACCGTCACAAATGAAAATGTCAACGCATTGAAATATTTAACTACAATTTACTTCACATAAACGGCACAAATATATTTTGGATGTTTCAAACATTCCCTTTGCACATAAACTGTTGCACAACAACTAAATTAACGAGGCCAAGTACAGAACGAGTACGCATGCTTTCGTGCAGCGTTTCATTGGTATTATGATGTCATCTTTTTGCTTTGTTGACGCCATGGCGTGATAGTTTCAATTGCAGATATTCAGCGAAAATTTGTTGAAAAAAGCTCGTTTGATGCGTAAAATTGATTTTATAATATTGTGGAATAAACATAAATGTATCGAAGTTTAAGCTATATTTGGGCTCGGGTCTAAAACGTGAAGAGGGTTCAGCAAGCCTAGCCCTCTCACGTTTTCTTAACCCACCTAAATATAGCTTAATTCATATATTTAAAGACAGTAACCATGTATTTTATATTAATGATCCTTAATATGTGATGTTATATATTTGTTTATTACTTAAATATGTTTGAATGTTTTGATAATACTATAAAGATCACCATTTTCATCTTTGGCAAATAAAAAATAGCCATTATCTAACAAACTTGGAAATTGGGCATACAAAAAACAACTTTGATAAGACCCCTGGAACAAACGTGGAGGTAAAAGGTTTTTTTTATTTGACCATTTGATGCCTTAAAGCAATAACTTCAATGTGTAAAATAGAAAAAGAAATCCATAGGGCAGAAGTTTAAAAAAAAAATATAAATCAAAGGCCGGAACGGCCACAAAGGCGTCGAGCTGACATTTTATAAAATGATATCAATAATTTGAATTTTTGTACTAATAGTCATATATCAAATAATACATATTAGAATAAAAAAAAGTAAATAATTTATGTTTTGCGTTCTTAAAAAAACAAAAATCACTATATTTCCATATATAATAGGTTGTGATGCGTTTATAATACAATAACTCATCATAGTTACAAAAATCAAAGAAATTTCAAAGTTAAAATTTTTTTTTATTTTCTTTCTGCTTTAAACAGTCTTTGAACAATTTTCAAGGTGAATACATTGATTACAGTGTGTCTCTAATTATAATAATAAAACATACTTTTATTTATTTCAATTCCCGTTTGAAACAAGATTACCTATGGTATGGTTGTTTATTTTGCTCGACCAAACCGACTGCATTATCGTGTTTATTTATTGCAACAAAATCACTAGATACGTTTATCGCTTACATTTATTTTGGAGGCCGTGCCCGATAACAAATAAATTTACATATCAAATTTTATTTCTATCGGGCACGGTCTCCAGTTATAATGTAATCGATAAACTAAAATAATATTTAGTAATGTTTACACCTTTTGTATTCATCCGCCATTCTTGAATAGGCAAATTTATACTTATGCAAAGAGTTATCAATAACCAGGGAGGCAAGGTTGGAATTTTTGTACACAATGTAGTTGAATAAATGGAATAAAAATCTTGTAATACGTTTAATATTATAAGGAACTTATTTTTTTGTGCGCATTTAAAAGGCGGTGCAGTGCATGAATTTTTGGACGATTGCCAATCCAGACGATCGCTAGAAGGCTGCCGAGCATTAGCTCGACGCCTTAAAAATGTGCAAAATTGATACATTTCAAGCAAAATCGCATAGAGTCCTATGTTAAAAATTAAACAAGAGCCCCATGGGGCCACATCGCTCACCTGAGCAACAATGGGCGTTCAAAAGATATTGTGCCATATGGCCCTCGGTAGAATAACAAAAAAATAAATATTGTAAAGTATTCGAATTTTATACTTATTTTTGCATACACATAATATTTGACATTGTACCTTCATAAAATACTGTTTTTACACAGAATAAGAAAATCCTACGCAAGATATAAAACTAAATATTTGGTAGGGATACACTGTTATATAACCTCTAATTCCCTGTATTTTCATTCTGCCCCCCTCCCCCACTTAATAAAGTGATCAAATATATGAGAGCATATAAGTACATTTTCTTCCTCAACTACTTACTAGTTATTGTATTTTTTTTTAAATATAATAGTTATTGTATTTTATCAAAAAAATCCTACATGTATATATGTGAAGAAGAAATTGCACCTCAATGCGCTCAATTTCTCAAATTAAAAATATTCAACAATTTAATTTGTCTTCTCCATTATAATTAAATGACTGTTGTTTACCTCGCGTAAACTCGTGACTTTTATAACTTTACTCTAGTGCTGAAACGAATACCATAAATCAGTATTCGAATATTCGTGAGTACTATTCGATTCGTATTCGAATATTCGTAGACGTCATAGACAATGTATTAAGCATATATGATAGTTTGTATTACGATGTGGGTGTATGTGTAGACTGCTTAAACATGTCAGTTCGAAGTCGACACTTAATGCATTAGTATCCATTGAATTGGGTGCGCATTTAATTTTTAAGCAAATAATAATATACTGATTTTTAAAAATTTCCATCAACTACAATCAAAAGATTTATTACTTCTTTAATAATATACTGCAGTCCTGACTCCTGGATGAGACCGATACGTAACTTCGTAAGTCAGTCCAAATATTTCCGCCATGTTTGATATAGTATTAAACAGAAAACTGATAACGCTCATAACTCCGGAAATGTTCTGTTTATTTAAAAAAAAAATTATATCGAGGTATCTTTTAGAAAAAACTTTCGATATACCTTTCGATATTAACTCTCCGTAGCTCACACTCGTTCAAACAGTTAAGCAATTTTTTCCTCAGCGTCTGACATGACATGAATTGAAAAATCCAGAATGTTTGTCTCCGTTCGATGTAAACCCTGGCTTTACTTTCAAGGTAAACAAGCATGGCGAAAGTGTCTATACTGGGTTAAGTAATAGACTCTACCAAGCATGGCAGTCAAAGATGGCTTTATATTTACTTTCGTTCCGAGTAAAATGAAATAACACGATGCTGCATAGTTTACAGTGCTTGATATGGGTGTTTAACATGTGATCGAATATTCGAATGCTATATATACATTCGAATATTAGAAATTTACTATTCATTCGCGAATATTCGAACATTCGTATCAGCACTACTTTACTCACACTTGATTGATGAATACACTGGAATGAAAAATGTTGTCATGTGACATGTTTAAGGTAGTCCTATACTCTGCACTAAATTGGCTCAATCATTAAAAGCTTAGCTTTAAATGATAAATATACATTCTAGCAATACATATACAAAAGAAAATGTATGTATGTTTACATGCTAGTTTGTTTGTTATCACCTCTCAGACGGGTGTACCCCCGTGCAAAAATTGTTGACAATTATGAAATTTGCCACACATCCGTTTTTTCTTAAAATAATTACCAATTTTGGGAAAATTACAACTGAACATACAAAATAGAGTATAAATATTTATTTAAGCCATATCTCATAAATAATTTTGCGCAAACTTTTGTAATAAGTATGTACGCTTTATGGACCTGATGTATCAAAATAGAATACAAACAAGAGGCCCAGGGGCCACATCGCTTCCCTGAGCAACAATTGCCTTAATTCTGATCAAATTAGCATTACAGTTTCAAAATATCTTGACAACTAAGTACAGTAGATCTTGCTTAAAAAAAATTGAAAATCTGCCAATTTTTATCCACCTCTTTCTTTTGGTAAATACCAAGCCCCTTTTGTTGTTGTACCTGTAAGAAGATTTTTCTCTATTCCTATATACCCCCCCCCCCCCCCATTTTGTGGCCCCACATTTCTCTAGGGTATCATGGTTTCATCAAACTTATATTTGCATAACCTGTGCATTCACACTAAGTACTGAGTTTTGGACCGAAAAACTTTCCCAGAATATTTTTAAAGATTTTCTCTATATATTCCTATGTAAAAATTCAAACCGCCATCACGGACCCGCCCTAACACTAGGGACTGTGATTTTAAATTTACAATACCCGAGGATGCCTCTACACAAGTTAAAGCTTTTCTGGCCAAATGGTCTTTAAAAAGAAGATTTTTAAAGATTTTCTCTATATATTCCTACGTAAAAATTCATCCCCCACTGTGGCCTCACCATACCACTGGACTATTATTTCAAAAAACTTGAATCTATACAATTTGGAAATGCTTCCGCTCAGATTTGGGCTTTCCTGGCCTAATAGTTTTGAGAAGAAGATTTTTTAGAGATTTTCTCTATGTATAAAAATGTATCCCCCATTGTGGCCCCGCCCTACCCCCAGGGACCATGATTTGAACAAACTTGAATCTACATTATCTGAGGATGGTTACCTGCCAATTTGAGCTTTCTTGGTCAAATAGTTTTTGAGAAGAAGATTTTTAAAGATTTTCTCTATATATTCCTATGTAAAACTTGATCCCCCAATTGTGGCCCCACCCTACCCCCAGGGACCATGATTTGAACAAGCTTGAATCTACAATACCTGAGGATGCTTCCATTCAAATTTGAGCTTTCCTGGCCTAACAGTTTTTGAGAAGAAGATTTTCTCTATATTATATATTCCCATGTAAAACTTGATCCCCCCATTTTGGCCCCACCCTACCCCTGGGGACCATGATTTGAACAAACTTGAATCTACACTATCTGAGGATGCTTCCCTTATAATTTGAGCTTTCCTGGCCTAATAGTTTTTGAGAAGAAGATTTTTAAAGATTTTCTCTATATATTCCTATTTAAAACTTCATCCCCCTATTGTGGCCCCACCCTACCCCTGGGGACCATGATTTGAACAAACTTGAATCTACACTATCTGAGGATGCTTCCACTCAAATTTGAGCTTTCCTGGCCTAATAATTTTTGAGAAGAAGATTTTTAAAGATTTTCTCTATATATTTCTATGTAAAACTTGATCCCCAAATTGTGGCCCCACCCTACCCCCGGGGACCATGATTTGAACAAATTTGAAACTACACTACCTGTGGATGCTCCCATTTTAATTTGAGCTTTTCTGGCCCAATAGTTTTTGAGAAGATTTTTAAAGATTTTCTCTATATATTCCTATGTAAAACTTGATCCCCTTCTTGTGGCCCCTCCCTACCCCCGGGGACCATGATTTGAACAAATTTGAATCTACACTACCTGAGGATGCCTCCACACAAGTTTTAGCTTTTCAGGCCAACTAGCTTTTGAGAAGAAGATTTTTGAAACATTCCAACAAATTTTCAATAATTCTCAATTATCTCCCCTTTAAAGAGGGCCTGGCCCTTCATTTGAACAAACTTGAATCCCCTTCACCTAGTGGTGCTTTGTGCCAAATTTGGTTGAAATCTGCCCAGTGGTTCTTGAGAAGAAGATGAAAATGTGAAAAGTTAACGACGACAACGACAACGACGACGACAACGACAACGACAGACATCGGACAAATTGTGATCAGAAAAGCTCACTTGAGCCGCCTTTGGCTCAGGTGAGCTAAAAATGCAATGCTAGTATCGCGTTTGGTAATTTTTTTACTATTTTATGGACTCAAACTTAAATTCATGGTGTTAATTCTATAGATTGACATCTTAGAAAAAAGATTTGGTAAAATAAATTATATGTTGATGGATTACTTTTCACGCTATAAGCTCTAAACCAAGTAGACCCTGACGAAAAAATCCGTAAAAATCACATTCTGCTACAGTTTTCTGCCTAGATCTGTCAACAATGTTAGATATCATTTAATCATTAATTAATTGACGATTGATTAAATTCGAAATAGCTTCTGTCTCTAAATTTAAACAGGTTTTAGTAAAAGAAAAAGAAAAATTCGAGGGGGGGGGGGGGGGGTGGGGGTGGCGTCAAAACAAAGGAGATATAAGCATACCTGAGATCCTGGTTCATCAAAAACTTCGTTTTTCATTTTACTTTAACAGAATCGAGTTTCTCAACATTAATCATTTCTATCTCTCATAGAATACATATATTACCGTTCTAATTGCTTATTATTGCCATTGTTTACAACAGCGATGTAGACCAAAATCAATACCGGGTATCAAACACGCTTTGTAAAAGTCGAACCTGTAAAATCCGTATTATGACGTAGTGCGATGCTATAAAAATCAATGTTACCATATTGACAGGCACATCACTCTAATTTACTATGGCCCACCCGTTATTTTCATTTTTATTCAAAAATAACAAATGGCTACAAACCAGGATAATTTTCCGCTATCATATTTTCTTAGGAATAGCGATAATTCTTTTATCCCCGCAACAGAAATGTGTCAGAACTATGGAAACTGTTTTAACGATGTCGTTTTTATTTACTCACATTTCACATTATTCATTGTATAAAGAGTAGTTATATACAGCATATCATTCTTTAATTTTTTTGTGTACAAGTATTTAACATACTCTAATTCATATAGAATTTCTAATGATCACAGGATCTCCGTAATGGTGCAAAATTAAGTTTTTAATGCGGCTGACTTCGGTCTGAAAAGATCGATTTTATATTTGTCCTCCTTGAGATAAAATGATTTTTTAATTCAGGTTGAACAAATTAATCGTATATAAATCAAAACCAGATAAAACACATCAGCATGTTTACCAGTCGCCTTTTTCAGCATACATGACAGTTCTCGCGTGATTTTATGGGATGTACGCTTGGAGTTTTGATGGGCTTGATAACGTAAATGTCAGTGTAAATAATTGATCTTACCTCGTTATATCACTAAAGCATCATTTAAGGAAATGGTATATAATGGAAAATTCATATTTACCACATTAATTATGTTTATAATAGGGGAATTCCTATATTCAGTTCAAGATCCGCTCCTGAATTCTCATTGGCTGTCCCAAAATAAAACCGGTCAAGGTCAGTAGACATGGCGGACAAATTCAACTTTCGTTGTTGACATACAAGAAAAGTAACCGATATATGGACTATACTTGATAATTTTGGATTAATTTATGCCATAGACATCTACAACGTTTGAGTTCAGGTAAGAAATGCAAATGTTATTGTCATTTATAAACGATTTGAGACGAAATCGTTGCGGGAGTGAATCACTCCCGCACTTGCACCATTACGGAGATCCTATGGAGTTGTAGCCCTCTCCCAAAAAAATAAAAAATAAAAATCGGGAGAGGGCTACATTATTGCAGCTAGTCAATTCCAATTACGCATTATTTTGCATCAATATTTACAGCGAATACAAATATACTGGTCAGTAAATATCTTGAAACTTTAATGAGATTGGGAGAATAATAACTGTCAATCTTTTGTTTTGTCCTGGCCCGGTCATGCCTAACCATTTTACCAAGACTCATGGATGCTATAAATTGCTTGAAACACGCCTTTTCTTTCTTATTATTTTCGTAATAACTCAGTTTTGAAACAGAATAAGCCCATAATTTTTGCAATTTATATTTTCCTTCCCATAAGGATTATTCATGCTAAATCACGTTGAATTTGACTCAGTAGTTCTTGAGAAGAAGATTTTTTAAAATGCACCCCCTTTTTTCTTTTTTTACAGTTTTGAGGTTTTCTCCGCTTTCAATGAAAATTTTTCTTTCAATTCTGCAATTTATATTCATCTTTCCATAAGAATGCTTTGAGCCAAATTTGGTTGAATTTGGTTAAGTGGTTTTAGAGAAGAAGTTCAAAATGTGAAAAGTTTACAGACAGACAGACGGACGATGGTCAAAATGTGATCAGAATAGCTCACTTGAGCTTTCATCTCAGGTGAGCTAAAAATTTTGAGATGACCCCTTAAACAAACGGTGTGGTAAATGTCTTATTTTTTTATTTTAAAATAATAATTATATCAGTAGAAATTCATGTAAAAAATTTCATTCAAAAATCTAGGGCAGAAAAAATTAGACCCGGCCTCCTTAAATTCATCTCCAATCAACTTCAAGATGGCTGCTTCTAACCTCTAAACTGGTTTTCGATATATGATATATTGAGCCCGAAGTTAAACTGATTGACCCCTATTCTCTCAGTCTAATTATTATTTTTGTAAATTACTCAAATTTGAAACAGAATTAGCCCTGAATTTTTGCAATTAATATTTTCCTTCCCATAAGGATGATTTATGCTAAATTACGTTGTATTTGACTCAGTAGTTCTTGAGAAGAAGATTTTTTAAAATGCACCCCCTTTTTCTACAGTTTCGAGGATTTCTCTGCTTTGAATTAAGATCGGTCTTTCATTTCTGCAATTTATATTTGCCTTCCCATAAGGATGCTTTGTTCCAAATTTGGTTGAAACTGGCCAAGCGGTTTTTGTTAAAAGTTAAATGTTAAAAGTTTACAGACAGATGGACGGACAGACGGATGGACAGACTGATGACGGACAAAATGTGATCAGAATTGCTCACTTGAGCTTTCAGCTCAGGTGAACTAAAAAGTAACAGCAAAAGGGCTGTTTTGAATGTTGACCCCTGCATATCCCTAGTTTTTTTTAATTATGTACCTGGTCTGTGCATTGTGTGTGTCATTATACTATTGAAATATTGTAATGTTTACTTTTTGAGAAAACGAACGACAATTTAACATTGAAACTCCCATAGACGATTTTCATCAACTCATAAAACCGGAAGTACTCCATATTTTTTGTTGAGAGTTAGAATATATTTAACTACTCCTACGTTTACATTATCAAGGCATCTTCTTAAAATTTCTTAGGTCATTTGAATTTTTTTGTTTTTTTATCCCCCCTTTTCTGAAGTTTGAGGTTTAATATCTCAAAAACAATAAAATATAGAAAAACGTTTACACGGACAAATTTGTACAGCTTGACAAGATACATCTTATTCTATTATTTGAATGCTAGCTGTATCTCAAAAAGTAAGCAATATATTGCGTTTCATTCAATTTTTAGTAATTTCCTTGTAAAAACCGGAAGTAACGGAACTGGAAGTCCAAAACCTTACATACACGTGTCATCAACAATTGCTTTAAGACAGTTGCATAATTGTTTCAATATGTCTTTCGGTTTTTAAAAACTTGCTGACACAAATCCTGTCGAGAATAATATTAAAAAAAAGATGAAAACAATAAGTCTTTTAGACTGAAAGTCAAAAAAGCCCTAATAAAAGAGAACAAAAACAATATGTCTTTTCGACCGAAAGTCTCCAACAAAAAGTGAGGGCTTTTTCGAAAGCTTTTTTATCCCTTCTTTATTTAAATGTAAAAACAAATTCATCTCCAATCTATTTCCAAATCTTTTTAACGCCTTGGTATAAACAGTTGCTTAGATAGGAACTTATGAGCAGTGCAATGTGAAAAGAAAGATAACTCCAGAACTTTACAAGTAGCTACACTTCTAATTTCCAGAAGAATATTTTTAAAAATCATTTTAAAGTAAGTAATCATTCCTCGGACACAAAACTTGGTATGCCTACATAATTAATACTCTTTATTCTTACAGCAAAGCGAGATAACTCTTTCTAAAAAAAATTGAAATTTAATAAGTTGTAATCTTTAGGCCTTTTAAACCCCTATAAGGAGTCTAAAAGTGGCCCCTTGGACCAAAAATTTTAGGTTGTACTCTTTATTCTGAACAGTAAACAGAAAAAAAAAAATCAAAAATTGGAAGAAAAATAAAATAGTTACCTTAAGATCCCTTATTCTTTCGAATTGCCAACCCAAAAACTTATCCAACTGCGCATTCTGTGTATCATTTTACAACTGAAATATTGTAATATTTACTTGAAAAGGTTTTGAGAAAACGTTTGATGCATGATTTTAGTTTAACACTGAAACTCCCTTAGACAATTTTCATTGACTCATAAAACCAGAAGTACTCTATATTTTTTATTGAATATATTCTTGGAATATATACTTCTATCTAAACAATGTTCAGGTGTCTTAAAAAATTCCTAAGGTTTTTTTTATTATTTTTATTTTTCATCCCCCGTGTTCTCAAATTTGAGCCCCAAAATCTCACAAATAGTAAGATATAGAGAAATGCCCACACTTAGACAAGACAAGATACACCAAATTCTTAAATTTGAATGCTCTAACTTAAAAATTGATTAAGATATTGTGTTTCAAAGAATTCATAGTATTTCCCTTGTCAAAAACGGAAGTGGCGGAACCTGAAGTCCAAAACCTTACATACACGTGTCATTTTTAACTGCTATAAGACTATTTCATAAGCGTTTAAATATTCCTTTCTGTTTTCAAAATATTGCTGACAGAAATTCTGTCGAGAATAAGAATAATTATTCTGATGTTTTACATCAGAATAACAATATGTCTTTTCGACCGAAAGTCAAAAAGCCCTAATAAAACAGAACAAAAACAATAGGTCTTTTCGACCAAAAGTCAAAGAGCCCTAATTAAGATGTTTTTTAAAATTAAAATGAAAAAAAAAATAGAATGCACTTTGAAGTTTCTATTTTTTAACAGGAATATAGGTGCATTTGAAAGTACAGTGTACATGTATAAATATTTAGTGATATATAGGATTCTTTGGATGAATGAATCAAGATAATAAACCTTTCCAGTGCCTTTAATGTGTTAAATAATAAGATATGTATTGGTAGATAAACATGTCACCATTCCACAAAATTAAAACATAAAATAAGGTTTGTTTTAAAATAAAAATGAACAAAAACAGACTTCTAACAACTGTTCCCTAATGGTTTACAAATATTAAACAAATACTAATGGTTCAAAGTTAGACACATTAAGGATGCTTACTGGTGGTCATTTTATTCTTTTATTTAAATCAAAACACTGTGAGTTGTGAAATATACAGAAAAATTTTCAGAATCTAGGTTACTGAAGCATTGAAGTGAGGGGATGTTTCAAAAATAGTTCGAACCAGAAGTATTTGATAAAGCAAAAGGTTTATCACACAAATAGTTTACACCCACATATGAGATAATTTCCATTCTAACTTCTGTGTCTATCCAAATTAAGCATGACTCATTCTTCTAGCTTCTTACATACTTATTGAATATCACATGCCTACCATCAACTAATCAATCTATATTGTTAAAAAAGCCTTCACTCTCAAAGGATACTCTCTGATGATCCACTGCCCGAGGTGACTTTAGATATCATTCCCCACAATCCACCTTGACTTTTGTTAATGGTTGCCTGCTTCAGTCGTTCTTGCCTAGCTAGTGCTATTCTAAGAAAAAGATAAAACGATCAAAAGATAAACACAATCAGGAGGTCCATGGGCCTTAGTAGGTATCAGAGTATAATACAGCATTGTGGAAGATTCACAGGGGGTATTTTGATACCGTAAATCTGAAAATTTTTAAGTCTGTAAATTTTTGCGAATCCACGTGTTAAAGCTATAGATTAATTTTTACATTTTAATTTTTTTACTAATTGTCAATGGCACTCAAAATAAATAGCACTCAAACATTAAATGGCACAATGTTAGCTAACCTTAAGACATCGTATATTATCGCCGCCTCTAGGTTTCTCACAAATCGTATATGTCGAGCGAGCAAGAATGAGATGCCCTATCACAAGTATGTTTCAAATGACAATCTTGCATTTAGTATAACAAGTGTATAACTTATATATATTTTTATTCTTGTGCATATCTCAATATTACAGACCCTGAAACGCACTACTACACCAGCTGTATGTTCCATGCACGCTTCTCACACGCTATACCGTTTGTGCGATATGATACATTTCTCGCATGGTGCGGTAGGCTTCTTGAACGATACGATACTTTTTTTTAGATGCTTTCCATACGGTTTGTACGGTTTCTGTAAGATATGAATTTAAGTTCTAACAATCGATGATTATAATTTTTTTATTAAACAACTTATTCACATTAATTGCAAAGTATTAAGAATTATCACAAGTTTAAATTAATAATATATATCGTCAATGACAATCCTAAATATGGTCTCATAGACAAATACCCGCCGGATAATGTAGCTGTTTGCGGGAACGGGCGAATTACACCAAATGTTGTTTACTATTGATTATTATACCAATCGGTTTTATATATCAGGACTTCTTGCATTCTTTTTTAGGATGAATGGATAAACAATTAAGAAACTACTTTTAAAATCTATGTAACTATCACTTTACTCTTGTAGGTTTTCGTCTTACAAGCCCCTCTATATTTTTTTTAGAATTAAAATGCACGCACACATTTCAAGAAAAAGGAGGAATAAAGAGTAATGTGCTATGTAATGTCTGTTTAAAAACGATTTTTGTTAAGTCACCTGAGCCGGGAAATTTTGCTAATGATCAAAAGTTCCTGTTTTTTCTACAATAATTCATATCTTAATTTTCCCCGTTGAAATTACTTTTTTCAATTTTGTGAATGAGAGAGAAAGATTTCAGAGATATGTTTTTAATTTGACACGCATTGATTTGAGAATTCGTACAGAAAGAAACATTACTTTGTATGATATCAAATTAAATTACACTGTACATCACAGCGAGTTTATCCATTGATGAATAAATAATTTCTACTAAGGTTTAACCGTGGCAAGCATTATAACAATTGGAAACTAGTGGGTATTGTTTTTTTTACAAAAAACACATGTCTCCCCTTTTTCCCAAGGATTGTAATATGGGGCAAATTTAACAAGTGAAAAAGAATGATGTCAGCTATATGTTACCCAGACCCAGACAAAATTTTTATACCCGCACTTTCTAAAGAAAGTTCGGGTATATTGTTGTTACCCTGTTCCGTCCGTCCGTCCGTCCGTCCGTCCGTCTTTCACGTTTACTTTCTCAAACTGCTCTCACATCTTATAAACCAGCAAACTGAACTTTTGGAGTTTGATTTAGGGTATTATGTTGTTTTGTAAAAAGGTTTCAAAAATTCTCTGTTAGTCCTTGGGGTCAAATAATTGGTAAAAAAATGCAATTTTTTCACAAAAAACCTTCTTCCTCGAACTCCTCCTACATTTTCAACAGTAGGCAAATCATCTCTTGGAATATGTTTTAGGGTATCCTATAGATGCGCAATAAAGTTTCGGAATTTTAAATTTTGTCCTGGGTGTCATTTAATGGCTGAAAATGACGTGTTTTTTTTTACCAAAAAAACTGGTTTCAAAAACGTCTTTTTTGGGGGGGGGGGGGGGCAGTAGCCAAATGATCTTCTAGAATATGATTGGGGGTGTCATATTGAAGTGTGATCAGGTTTCAGAATTTTTTTTTGTATAAGGAGATCAGTGGGCAACAAAAAATGGCGTTTTTTTGCTCCTCTTACAACTTTTGGAGTAGCTTCGTCATCTCTTTTAAAAATTTAAATTTCATCCAGGGAGTCAAATAGTAGCAGAAAATTGAAGTTTATCACTCAAAAAAACCCCATAGATCCTAGCTATATATATATAGAACTCCTCCTAAGATTTAATGGATAGACACATCATATCTTGGGATATGATAGGGACTGTTATATAGATGTGCAGTAAGGTTTTAAAAACTTAAATTTCATCCAGGGAGTCAAAAAGTAGCAGAAAATTGACATTTATCACCCCAAAAAAATTTTGATCCTAGAACTCCTTTTATGATTTAACGGATAGACACATCATATCTTGGGATATGATAGAAATTGTTCCATAGATGTGCATTACGGTTTTGAAAAATCAAATTTAACCCTGAGACCCATTACCTACATACCTTTTTATTTTTAAACCCTTTAAGGATCAAGAATATATATGGTTAAGGGGTGGGGATCTCAACCGTTTTCGATATATTCGTGCAGACTTCCTGTTCGAGGGGGGTCATGACCACCCCCAGGGCCCATGACCTACATACCATTTGATGCCCCTTAACACAAGGAGCAAGAATATATATGTTTTAAGGGTGGGGATCTCAACTGTTTTGAAGATATTAAGGGACTTGCTGTTCGAGGGGGTCAGGACCACCCACAGGGCCCATGACCTACATAACATTTGATGTCCCTTGACATCAGAAACATGAATATATATGGTTTAGGGGTCATGATTATAACAGTTTCTGAGATATATGGTGCATTGTAATTTCAAATTACTGGGGAATGGGGATGACCCCAGGGGTCAGATCTAATAAACCCTATATATTGCCAGTAACAGTCAATATATGATTATGAAAACCCTATATCATTATCTTTGTCCGTTTTCAAGTTACCATTTACAACAGAGTCTACGATTCTTCCTACAAGGTTTAATGTTAGACCCCACACCCTTTTGACCCCCCCCCCCCCCCCCCCAAAAATCTACCCAAAATGAGAAAAATCAAACCAGGGTGCACAACTAGATGAGAAAAATCAAACCAGGGTGCACAACTAGATATGCAGGCCTATCATATCCTAGAGTTTTGTAATTTTTGTTAAGCCATCTCTGAGAAACAAGTTCAGAGCAGGAAAGAAGAAAAAGAAGAAGACGAAGAATAATAATACATGTATTAAGAACCGTACAAAAACAATAAGTCAAGATAATTTCAGGAAGAGCACTTGGGATCATGACCTACATACCATCTGAAATGCCTTGAACAAAGAAACAATAATATAATATGTACATGATATATGATTCAATTTAAGAACCCAGATATAATCAATCATCTATGTTTTGTAATACTTCCTCTGTATATATATACATGTATTAGTTTGTGTTTTGTTCTATTATAATACTATTCATGTTCATGACTGTAGTATGGTTTAGTCTTATTTTGAATTACATTAAAAAATTGTCAAATACATGACTTGGAACCCCCATCCCCAAACAAACTCAAATATAAACTGTCCCCCCCCCCTTTTATTTGTCGAATGATCTATTAAAATCAAAATATAATTTGGGTGTCTAAAAACTTTTATAAACTGGTAAAAAATGTTATTCTTAATAAAAATTACATTACACCTTGCATAATTGACAAATGATCTATTGAGATATGATCAGAGGTCATATTTCTACCTTGGGATCAATAACTTAAATTCATTGACAAGTTGAAATTATTAACAATTAATGATTCAAATTATAAATGTTTATACTCCACATTCACACCCCCCCCCCCCCCATCTAACCTGGTTTTAAAGATTCAGTCTTCCTAATACATTCTTACATGTGTACAGTAGCAAATTTTAAATCATTTCTTGATTGCTTTTTCTCTCCTGATGCACATAACATTTTGGAAATTGCTTAATTCAATTTTTAAAGATTTATAAACAAAATGTTATATGCATTCGCCTATTTGGGACAATTGTAAAGTCTCTTAAACAAAGCAGTGTCATCATTAGGCTAGGAATTACCCACATGGATCAAACACTACATATGAATAAGATAAAATACTTTATTACCGTAATTACGTAACACATAATAAAATATATGGATATATAGGAGTTGAGATCGACTCAAAATTTGAATTTTTCTTAACATGATTTTGAATGACAACAGTTGTGAATGGAATTGGAGATCATTTTGGAGAATAAACGGGTATTGAAATTAATTCATGCACAGGATCATGCGTTTGGCAAATAAAGTGTCTTACAAATGTTAATCTTAATGTTAAAGCTGCTTGGTCCGATTTTCATTAAAACAAGTGTACGCTTTTAAACAATACTTATGCTAATTATATGTGCAATGTTAATAGATGTTGCAATAGTTTTCCCGGTCAATTAAGCCATATTTCAATGAAAAATAATGTTTATGTTGAAACCCGTTGAATCCGGATGTTGTGTATTCCGCCATGCTGTCAAATCCGGCGACATTATTCAGCCCCTTCAGGCTTGACATTTTCCTAACATTTTTGTTTAAAAATGTTGTGCAATCCGGATTCTGTCTATTCTGTAAACTGCCGTGGTAAAAAAAAAACCTGACTGCTTATTACCGTCTTCCTTGGAAGACGGTATAAAGAGTTGAAATAATTTACAGTCTCCGGGTTGTCCACTTCCTTTCCTTTGTGATTGGTTGAAAATACATGATGTGAAAATTTACATTTACTACATTGGTTGAAATACTGTTCGGCGCAAGGGAGATAATTTTCTGATGATCTTTTCCACGTACGGCTTAACAAATTTCGTAGATTTCAAATCTTAAAAAGTGAGAAAACGAAAAAGCAATACAAATTGCTATGAATGCAGCCTTTGGTTTTCTGGTCCAACTAGTTGAAAGTAACATTCTATCCCATACAAAAAAAAAGCACTAAAAAGTTATACCTATGAGCCCTTAAAAAAGTTACAAAAAAGTCATAACTAAGTTAGCACAATTTGGAACCATCTGATCAATTATGGTTCCAAATTAGCATCAAAAAGTTATACCTATATTGTAACTTTTTGCTTAAGTACAAAAAAGTCATAACTAGAGTGTAACTATTGACAATTTATTTTTTTCATAAAAATAAATAGGTATAAAAAAGTTATCAAAAAGTTATAATAAAGTTATCATTTAGGTACAAAAAAGTTACAAATTAAAGTTACAGAAAAGTTATCATTTAGGTACAAAAAAGTTATACATATAGGTATAGAAAAGTTATCATTTAGGTACAGAAAAGTTATAGATGTAGGTACAGAAAAGTTATACATATAGTTACAGAAAAGTTATCATTTAGGTACAGAAAAGTTATAGACGTAGGTACAGAAAAGTTATACATATAGTTACAGAAAAGTTATCATTTAGGTACAGAAAAGTTATAGATGTAGGTACAGAAAAGTTATACATATAGTTACAGAAAAGTTATCATTTAGGTACAGAAAAGTTATAGATGTAGGTACAGAAAAGTTATACATATAGTTACAGAAAAGTTATCATTTAGGTACAGAAAAGTTATAGATGTAGGTACAGAAAAGTTATACATAAAGTTACAGAAAAGTTATTGTTTAGGTACAGAAAAGTTATAGATGTAGGTACAAAAAAGTTATCATTTAGGTACAGAAAAGTTACACAGAAAAATTACAGATGTAGGCAAAAAATATCTATCTGTATCATAAACTTCAGATAAAAAAAAAAACCCAGGTACATGTACAGGTGTTATACTGATGAAAAAAAAGTCCCTAATGTTGACATGAACTTTTCATCAAATTGTTTTTGCTCTTGAATAGGAATTTAAAATCATATCTGTTCATGTGAGCAGAAGAACACAAGTCAATGTTTATGTTAATCAATATGTTTACTGAATTATATTTACATCTAATGAGTATGCTTTCCTCCATTTCTTATGGAAACTTATAGTTAACGCCTTGTTTAATGATTGGTCGAAACCTATAATGACCTTAGAAAAATCATTGAAATAATCAGGATATCAATGCAGACTCACATTCCCATTGAAGACAACTTGGCTGTTTCTTTTAGCTAACGTACTGATGCACATTAAAAATAATATAGTAAATTTAACTTACTCTTTACAAACAATTTATTAATTTGTTAAAAGAAAGATGTAAATATAAACAATATAATGCTTTCTTTGACGATTCATGCAGGTAATGAAGGGAGCAATGATTGCAGAAAAAATTTACATAACTCGCTAATGCGGGTAATGTATTTTTTCTGCAATGTCGCTACATTCATATCCCGCATATGTCACCAAAAAAGCATTTTATTGTTTACATAATTATCTCAAATCATTACAGACCCTATATGCAAGTTTTTTAAATAAAGCAATAATCTAACATAAAACCATTTGGGATTACATGTGTGTCTAATGTTCTTGCTAAATTTGAATAGAAAGTTTGAAAAACATTATTTTGTAAACCAAAATTTGACCAAAACCTTCATAATAAAATCATGTTTTAGGTTAAATTCCTAACATATACTAGCATGATTTTGTTCCAAACATACTAGTATGATTTTTAAAACAGTCCTGGTTCTAGATGATACCAATGACCTGCAGTAATTTATCAGCAAACAACTGGATCTGTTTCTTGAATCTGTTGAACTTCCTAAAAAATATAAAAAAGAATGTTTCATTATGGCAATTTCTTACTACATGTACTTTCATTGTAACTGTTAAAATCCTTGACAACTACCTTATACTTAAAACAGAAAATTATATAGCATACCAAGTTGAATATATATGTGACCAGCACCTGGCAGGTGAAAACTGGTTTCTGTTTACATGGCTGCTTGTATTTCTATGGGAACGGTTGCTCTTGCATATGATCTCTTTCATAGTATTATCCTCGTCCTCCATTAATCTAAAAGAAGGCAATAATATTTAAAACATGATACTGTTTGACAATTTTCAATATATGTAGCATAAATTATTATTAAATATCAGTAAAACTTTTCAATTCTCTGTTGACCTAGTACCCCCCCCCCCCTCTAAAAAAAAAGAGTCAACATTGATACAGCATGCAGTTGCCATTATATTCTCAGATTTACAATAATTCATTTACTAAAAGATACACATAATATATGGTTAAAAATTTAAAATCTGTATATCTTTACTTGATAAACACACACACTTACTTTTTTCATCTTGTATTAATGATGTATCTTCAATCTGGTGTACAGTCTGCTAGCTGGACTTGGTTGGGATTTTTTCTGCAATACAATGATACTCTTTTTAAAAGAGTCGGCCATAATTTGATTACATATAGAATGTACATCACTAGATATACATGGCTGCATAGACTTTGATATAGATGATAAAATCATGCACTTCTTAGTAGAATTCTAGAAATATTCCAAATGTAATTCATTTCTAAGTGCAAAGCAATAATAAAGAAATTGAGATAAGTAAACACAAATGAATTATTTAAAATGACTTGTTTGTACATCAGACTTACCCTGAATGGAAATGGTCATCCACAACTAAAGCCATATCATCCAGGTCTTAAGCATGTCTATCTTTATGAAACCACTGCTTGCAGTTTCATTACTACATACAACACGCTGTGATTCTGCATATTTCTTGAAAAAATCAGGAAAATCTTCACAACAACTCCTGTCTTCTTTGCCCATTTCAAAATTTGATGGCGGAATGGCAATTGTCCAATCAGAATTCACGAAAGTCAAAGTTTGAAATTTTGGCCAATCACGATACAGCCACGATTAATACCGGGATAAATCTTTAAAATTTATTTTGGTTAAAAACAATATTATTTACTTAATATTATCTTAAGAATTCTGCATTTAATTGAAACAAATTTTAGTAATATTTTCTTTCCTTACAACCTGTTAGTTTATTAACCGATCATCAAAACTGGGCATTTCCGGTCTCAAGAGCCGCCATTTTGAATAATTTGAGGGAATTTTAAAAACTAAATCAATTTAAATACCAATGCATTTTTACAATTGATGAATATGTAAAACCAAAAATTATAACACCTTATTTAAATAAAACATGTTTCCCAAAGTTTATAACACAGTCCTTATAGCTATGTGCTGTTATAAATTACGATGAGAGATAGGCTTGTACTGGGAAAACATACAGATGGAAATAGCAGTACTGTTATTTGTTAACAGCATGTCTATTAATCAAATATGTGAATAAATATGATGAACCCATCTCATAATAACAAACAATGCTACCACCCCTCTCCAGCCCCCCCCCCCCCTTTCTTCGCATGCATTCGATGTCGTGGGAAAATTCTGAATCAATTTCTAGAAATCTACTCTATTCCTTTCTTCATGGGGTAGGCCATGAAAAGTTGGAAAAAATTTCAGTGATAATATAAAGTTGATGCTACCCCTTAGTATTTAACAGTGTTTAAACGAAATCGTAATATGTCTAATGATGTTCAAGAGACCGATAACAAAATAATGCTTGCAGGAGCAAAATAAAAAACGTCTGCTGGTCAAAACACACACATCAACTTTTTATCTTAAACAAACATCAGTGTCATCACAGCACGGACTAAGCATGACCTCTTTAGACACCCTTTACTGTTAACCTGGGATGTGTGTGCGTTCAGGCGGAAAGTGATTTCCTGTTTCTGCCTTATAAAAACAATAAAATTTTGGACAGGTGTTTGTGTTGCAATTGATGGACTGGATTCCCGTTATAATGGTTATGTCATTGTTTTCAAACAACTCTTAGTGATTTTACTACCCAGTGTGTGATCAACCTACATCTACCCCCCCCCCCCCACTTATCGTGATTTTTATAAAAAACAAAGATATAACGATATTTTATATTAGTTTTTAGATTTATTGTGATAAAAGTCTACTTTAGACTTGAACCTCTTGGATAAGATACTCTTAAATTTTTAGTGTAAAAATGACTAAGTCCAAACACATTCACAAATTGACTAAGTTCAATGTAGGTACATTTTAGTTATACTGAAAAGTTTCTAAGTTCAATGTAGGTACATTTCAGTTATACTGAACATTTTCTAAGTTCAATGTAGGTACATTTCAGTTATACTGAAAAGTTTCTAAGTTCAATGTAGGTACATTTTAGTTATACTGAAAAGTTTCTAAGTTCAATGTAGGTACATTTTAGTTATACTAAGAAATTTCTAAGTTCCATGTAGGTACATTTTAGTTATAGGGCAAAAAGTTTAAGTCCAATCTAGGTACAAAAAAGTTATAACTTTTATGTGCCTAAATCTTAGGTACATAAAAGTTACACGTTAGTTACAGAAAAGTTATGACTAAGTGTAACTTTTTTTTGTATGGGATAATATCTATTGAAATTATTTGTTTTTCTTTTAGAATTGTTCATTTAAATATTTATACAAAAATGTAAAAAAAAAAAAAAAAAAAAAAAAAATTGATGCGGTATGCCTAATATCGGTAAAGTTATTTGCACCTTAGATAGATAAATGCAGTGGTATAACTTTGATTTTATCAAAATAATACGATTCTACGACTCTACCTAAGACACCCCTGCGAATGTGTTCGGAATGTTTTCTTTATCGTTGCTAAGTATGTAATAAATCCAGAGGTGCTCGATTGAAATTTCACGAGACTTCACCGAGATTTGTTCAGTTCCTGTGAAATTTCGAGCGGAAGTATAAGTGCTCGGATAACATTCTCATAATACGTAAGTACTGGTCGATTTTCATATCATATCCTACTTTGATTTATGTTAAAACATCAACATCTTTTAAGATGTATGTCTTATTTCATTATCTAGCGTTTTTTAAATTAACGATGATACTCGAAACAGAGTTATCGTTCGTGTTCATCCACGTGTAGAAAGGTTGATAATATAAACATTGGGTTGCTTAATAAATTCATAGCCATGTTTAATGCTTTGCATGAAAACTTAGTATATCGAGCCATTTTCAAGGAACATTCTGCATAAAATAGCACAGTCTGTTTCACTATTAGTGTTATTACTAGGTCAGTTGGGATCGAAAATTAATTCTTAGAGGGGATGTCTACTACGCATGTTAATTGTCGCAACAGCAGAAAAAACTATTTTTGTATTGTCACATTTATTTATAGGACACATTTTACCCACCAATTAATGAAGATAAAGTTTAAATTCAATAAACCTCTAGAATTTATATCTGACTACAAGTACCTAGATTCTCTAAAATAGACTATAAACACGAGGCACGATTGTTACTGCGAAACTAAAAGGGTCAAATAAAACCATGTGATTTAAAATTTAAATGACAATAACATTCGCAGGGGTGTAAGATCTCTTTCACCCTATAGTCGGTCTAAACTAACAAGCTCGGGTACGCAGTTCTCAATTTTAGACACGCAGGCTTAAACGACACATGACACAAAAATGTTTGGATAAATCCACTCGCCATGCTATGTAGAGGAAGGTGACATTTTTATAAAAAAAAGAGTTAAACTGTCTTTGATGACTAACTGCTGTTTAGGGTTTGTTCTAAAGACGGTAAGCTTTTTTAAACAAGAGGCCAATGGGCCACATCGCTCACCTGAGGAACAATAGGTATGATAAAGTCAGCTTAATGGAGTACTAGTCATAATACAAACAATCTGGACAATGTACAATAATACATGTAGATCCTGTATAAATAAAATCCATTTTCCCCTCTTGGAACTCGGATAGCCCTGATTGCTGCCAATATTTACAAGAGCAGACTTTAATCACCGCTCCTGCACTTAACGTTACGCAGGCAGGGATGACCGCACACCTACGCAACTCAACAGGTACCAACGTTAACGCAATCAGGGATGACCGCACACTTGCGCCAACAGCTCAACCTAACGCAAGCAGGGAGTGCAGCACACTTGCACTAGAAAGGCCAGAACACCAACAGGGATGACCATACACTAGTGCCCCGCCGCAACCACCACCAATACAAGCAGGTATGACCGCACTCTTGTATTAATGCTATACAGGGCAGGAATGACCACACACTCTGTATCGTAAGTTAGAAAACACGAAGATTAGATAGAGCAGGGATGTCAATCTATCCGTACCTGTTCAAGTTTAACCCCAGACAGTCGCTCGTCATAGTGTAATAGACACTGTCACTATATATGTGCAGGCCTAAAATAATTCATAGTATCTAAAAATTGGAAATCAAAAATAAACAAACTAATCTGGCCTAAACCAAAACTACTTATGCAGAACAACTTATATACATTGCAATTGAATATTTATTATTGTATAAAAATAATCATCACAATAATTGGTTAACAGTGGATGCATTAATCAAAATAATCAAGAATCAATAAATCAAGGGCAATAACTCAATACAGTAATACAAAAAGATTCCAATGAAAAAATACCTGCCTGCTTTAATTTTATAGTCATATCACATGTTGAGTATTGCAGTTCTCAAAAAGATCCTTTACAATTGTTTATATATGAGATATTTAGCTACATCAAACTCTGAACCTTCTTGTGAGGCCGAAGAATTGTCCTGGAGCAAAAGTCTTAACAATTATAAAGAATCATCTTGCTGATTAGTTTCTGAGAAGAAGATTTTTAAAGATTTACTCTATATAGTCCTATGTAAAACTTCGACCCCCATTGTGCCCCACCCTACCCCCAGGGATCATGATTTTCACAACTTTGAATCTACACTGCTTGGGGATGCTTCCACAAAAGTTTCAGCTTTCCTGGCTGATTAGTTTCTGAGAAGAAGATTTTTAAAAATTTACTCTATATATTTCTATGTAAACTTTTAACCCCCCCCCCATGGGGCCTCACCCTACCCCCAGGGATCATGATTTTCACAACTTTGAATCTACAATACCTTAGGATGCTTCCACACAAGTTTCAGCTTTCCTGGCTGATTAGTTTCTGAGAAGAAGATTTTTAAAGATTTACTCTATATTTTCCTATGTAAAATTTCGACCCCCCCCCCCATTGTGGCCCCACCCTACCCCCAGGGGTCATGATTTTCACAACTTTGATTCTACACTACCTGAGGATGCTTCCACACAAGTTTCAGCTTTCCTGGCTGATTAGTTTCTGACAATAAGATTTTTAAAGATTTACTCTATATATTTCTATGTAAAACTTCGACCCCCAATTGTGGCCCCACCCTACCCCCGGGGGTCATGAATTTCACAACTTTAAATCTACACTACCTGATGATGCTTCCACACAAGTTTCAGCTTTCCTGGCTTTCTGGTTCTTGAGAAGAAGATTTTTGAAAATTTCTCGAAAGTTTTCATTAATTTCTAATTATCTCCCCTTGAAAACGGGTGTGGCCCTTAATTTTCACAACTTTGAATCCCCTTTGCCTAAGGATGATTTGTGCCAAGTTTGGTTGAAATTGGCCTAGTAGTTCTTGAGAAGATGTTGAAAATGAGAAAAGTTTACGGACAGACGGACGGACAGCTTTCAGCTCAGGTGAGCTAAAAAGCTAAACTTGTAATTAGTGAGAGTTATCTCCCGTAGTCCGGCCACTTATCGTTCGATCGGCCTTCTGCAAGATAATTAATGCTCAATTATCGACCAATTTTTCTGTCTTTGCTATTGATTTAAACAAGTAATAGCTTTCCAAAAAAGCTTGCCTGACTAAACAAAATTATTCAATAGAAGCATGCAAGTATCAATTATTAATTAGAAATGAATTTTAATTTTCGCTGCTGATCATAAAGGACTATGTGCGGTATGGTCAAATATCTGCCCCCAATTTTAACCAATTTTTAAATATTGTCCAATTAAATTCAAATCTTCATAAATCATTGTACAGTTGATGACTATAACTAAAATCATGATTTTAGTCACCATTGTCCATTTGCTATTTATCTATGACGTCAACTAAATGACCTAATTCCCGCAAATTTGTAAACAATTGAAAATATTTCCAATTTTGCTTTATAATTTGCATTCGGAAGTATAGAGCGCAGGTCTGCTCAAGTAAGATTTTAACATATGTTTTTCTTCTGATAAATATACACATTATACTAAAAAATGGTACATGAGCAAGCCTGCGCTCGATGTTTCCCAGTCGAAAAACCATCGGAAAACACCCATATTTTGCTACAAAACATCAAAATATCAAAATTATGCAATCTTCATGACGTCATTTCTACATTATGACGTCACTGTGGTGATAATCTTTTGCACCCTTATTTTAAATATGATTCTATCTATATTCCACCTTATTTTTAAAGCTCTTTATAAAACTTTAATTTTGGGGGCAAAAAATGCATAAAACCGCACATAGTCCTTTATTAACGGAACGTGCAAATTTAAGACAAAATGTCAGTCTTTTCCTCGATCTAGAACATGTACATATATATATATATCACTTGAAATTCATTTATTTTATTAATTTTTTTTTTTAGGAATGTGCACATATCATTTAAGTTTATGTAAGCTTGAAAGCTGGAGAGTAAGTAGCCGTTTTTTTTAATTGTACATGTATTAGTTATATTAAGATGCAAAATCAACTGAAAGGCATTTTTAAAAATTTCCAACCATGTGAAATAAGAAAGGGTATACAGACACGTTCTGTTTTTTAATGTTGTGTGTAGGCAGCTTAATCAAAATCATCTTGACAAGCAATTAAAAAGGGGTGAATTCTCAAATTCATGAAAAAACCCTAACTGTAAGTTCAATTTAATTAGAATTCCTTATTTGCAGTTTCATTTATTGCATGCTCCTACAAAAGTGGAGGGGGGACAAATCCATGATATTTCCATTTATTCTATAAAGTTAAGAAAAGTGCCAGCTGCCAAAAAAGTGAGGAGGGGGAAGCAGCCTCCCTCAGCCCAACTCCCGATGCTACGTGCCTGTGATGTAAACACATGGTGTGCTCTGGGATATTCGTATGATTCCAATTAACCATGATTAACGGACTCGTCAACTCGCTCGCAAAAACTATCAATGACACATTATGGCGCGAGATCCTGCTATTACCGTTCACGCAACAAATGAACTCATCCATTGGCAGAGAGCCATGGGGAGGGGGTCAGATGAATTTTTTGACATTTGTTTTGTAACAGCTACATACATTATATTATGTTTTGGAAGAAATCTATCGAATTAAGAAACACATTTGATTAGTAATTGTTAAATGTAGTAATGTACATTTAGTAAGACACGCGAGCTATGATCCCTTTTCAAGATTAATGAAATCACCCAACTGAACGAAAATCGGGTCACACCCCGCTCTGGCGATTTAGTTCCTCCAGTAAACATTCCAGCTGTATAAATATATATTTGTTTTAATCCAAACTGATGACTCTCTTGTAATAATGATAATCCAACACCAATTATTACTTACATTGTACCGTAATAGACAATATGTTACAACTTTTTGCGATGACCCCCTCCCCCTTTTTTCATCATTCAAATATGGTGGAATATGCTGACCATTTTTAAATCAGGATTACACACGTGTACTGCATGGTTTTACTTGAAAACTCTGGCTCGCTGTTGTTATTACATGCCATATAACATTTTCATCAATTGTGAATGTAAATGCTGACATCTTAAACATGCATCGGTTAATCCTTTTTGTGAAATATCATGATATTGCTTGTCCCATTGTCTGCACTGTTTCGGAGATTGCAACTTTTAAACCTTAGATATGCCTGACGTCATGACGTCAGGCAGCAACTGTAAATATAGATGCAAAGAAGCAACTTATTTCAGTTTATACCATTAAGTCTTGTTATAAATAAAAACGCATTTTTGCCATAATTAGATTATAGTTCACCCCATTTTTTCAGGCCGTGATTCAAAAAAATGCGGGAGTAAGACAGCCAATATCACTTTCATCCCCTCATTATGACTCGAAACGTTCTAATTTCAAATCAGGCACCAAACAATGACGAGAAATGGAAATATTCGACGGATCTAAATGTTATAATATTCTTATGATAAAATTTCGTATTTATGGCAAACGTACCGTATATACTCGCCTATAAGTCGGATTTTTGGGAGTAGAAAATTGAGTGAAAAGTGGGGGTCCGACTTATAGGTGAGACATAGTAAAAAAATATTCACAAGAGAGAAGTAAGTTATATTTCTTTTTAAATGATAAACAGATAAATGCATTGAACCTGTGTTCATCAGGAAAATTCAAGCAGTCAGTTTTTCACACCTAAGGTGGTGATAGATATAGGGGTCATGTCACCTAAAACAACACAAGCCAACACCCCAGTTTAAGGGGCTAATTACCAACCTAATCAGTCAGTAAGGAAATAAATCACTATCATCAAATTTTCAAAAGGACTCTGACTATTTGAATACTTGGTAGTTTTGAAGCTATTACCAACTTGTAATTAGTGTTATAAAAAATAATGGCATTTAAAAATCAAAAGTTATTAACATCATAGACCCATGATAGAAATAGTCTAGAAGCAATTATGGGGTGAAACAAGGACAATTCTTTTTAGAACTCAAAACATGTATGATAAAATGTGGTATTATATTGAGAGTATCTGTACATTAATTGTCCTGAAAAAGTGACCCGACTTATAAGGGAGTCAACAGCAAAATCTTCAAATTAAAGCTGGAAAAAGGCAACCGACTTATAGGCGAACCGTACTTATAGGCGAGTATATACGGTAGATTAATTATTTTTTTTCTCCTACAAGATATAAGCGCACTTGTGTTTTGTATCCATAACTTTTAGACTCCTTTTAGCCAAATCTGTCAAATATCATGGTCGTTTCACCCTCTTGTTGCAAACCAAGCTGAAATGTTCAATCGATGCGTTGTTGAACGAAAACCTGACTAGAGAAACTTACTGGATGGGCCGTCTAAAATTATTGATTTTAATGAGAAATTTAGAAACTTTTAGATTTCACAATGTGTAATTTTTGTTACGTTACAGGAAAATTGTCATTTCATGCACATATAATTTGTCAATCCCCATGCAGACTGCAACTTCACAACAACAACCAGCTGACACTCAACAGGTCTCTTCGCAAGCCACTGTAACACCTGACCATTCCCTACTGGCAACAGGTTTAACATTGGGTGTAGATTCCAAAATTAAGGCAAAATTCCACGCAAATGAGTTTATCAAATTTGCTGTCCTGTTGCAAAATGATTTTGATCATGATTAGACAGACAAGTATAAATCGGTTGATAAAAATGGTGAGCTCATTTTTGTTAAGGCTAACGAGAGGGGACCTATCAAATCTATAACTAAATGGGTAGAGGCGTTCCACATATTTGTCGCAATCTATGCAGAAAAGTTTCCCCACGAAATTGGAAACTTAATGACGTACGCACACACTGTGCAAAAATTTGCCGACTCTTGTGGGGACTCTGCTGCTTTAATGTATGATGAAAAGTTTAGGCGATGGCGCGAAAAAGAACCTTCATTATGTGCTTGGGAGAAGAAAAATATTGAGCTATACCATGAAGCTTTAGTTTCTGGACTAGATTTTAAACTCAAGTACAAGAAACAGCCCTTTCGTGCCCAATCCAAGTCACATAACTACTGCTATTCCTTCAACAATGTTGGCTCGTGCACAAAAAATAACTGCCCCTCATCAACATGTTTGCTAGTACTGTGCGGGAAAGCATCCGCGTCGACAGTCTCCCAAACAAACCTTTGCAAAACAAAATGCTAGAAAACCCGCCAGCACCTCTAACCAACAAGGCTCCACTAAGTGATAGGGATATAAGCATCATTACACCAATTCAAGTTGACAAATTGGCCAGTTATCTTGACGGCTATGATCCATCTTTAGCCCAATTTTTAATTAATGGGTTTACCTTTGGTTTTAGAATCCCATATCAGGGGCAACATTTTTTTAGAGTTTCTAGAAATCTCTCTTCTTTGAACAATAATGATGGAATCCTTTAAAGTAAACTCATCAATGAGTTACGAGCCCACCGTATAAACGGACCTTACCCAAATCCACCATTTCCTAATATACAAGTTTCACCTCTTGGATTGGTACCCAAAAAGGCTGTCGGTGAATTTCGTTTGATACATCATTTATCTTATCCCGAGGGTACGTCTATAAAACACAACATATCTTAAGATTTGTGCACAGTACAATATCAATCAGTGGAAACTGCTATTGATATAATTAGACAATTGGGAAGGGGTGCGTTGTTAGCAAAGACAGATCTCGAGAATGCTTATAAACAAATCCCTATCCATCCCGATGATTTCGAACTACTTGGATTCATGGTCGACAATATGTATTACTACGACAAAACATTGCCTTTTTGACACAGCTATTCATGTAATCTTTTTGAAAAATTCAGCTCGTCTCTTCAATGGATCCTTGAAACAAAATTCTCTATTATACATTGCGTGCACATCCTAGACGATCGTCAAAATGTTACAGTGCTCTGCTTGCCTTTTATCAACTACTGTAAATTCCTAATTTTACGCGAGTACTTAATTCCGCGATCCGACTGTTCTGTATCAAATCGCGAGAACTTAAAACCGCGATCCCACATTGCGTTGGACTTATTATTCGCGTCTGGTCTTGTTAACTAACAGTAAAAACCGAAACCGGTGTAATGTTGTATTCCGAAATAAAAAGAGGTATCTTTCTTTGTTATTGATTAAAAGAGTTATCTTTCATTGTTTACTGTTCTTGAGGTTTGGTCAATCACGTGTGAACATGAGTACTTTTTATGCAATTAAATTCACTCCAATACTTCGATAAGATGACTACTCCGTCGATCAAGACGTTTTTTTCTCCGCAAAGAAAAGCTTTATTACCTGTTGCAATCTCGCCATTACAAGAGACTGTTAACAAAAATGTGGAAAGAGAATTAGTTTTATCTTCTGTATCACCTGCTAGTGAATCAAGAAAAAGGAAAAAATATGGGAATTACTCGGGAGAACTAAGAGCCAAAATTGCAAGGTATGCCATCGACCACGGAAACACCGCAGCAGCGCGCCACTTTTCGTCAACACTTGACTGAAAATAAATGAAAGTACTGTCCGTGGCATGAAGTCAGCCTACGAAAAAATGAGAAAGATAAATGAAAAGATGAAAATAGCAACCACTATTACTTCTATTCCAAAATCTCCCAGAGGACGCCCGTTGAAGTTAGGCGACATGGACACTGAAGTGTGTGACTATATAAAAAATCTTAGAGTTGCGGGGGGTATCGTTAATTCGAGAATAGTTATAGCTGCAGCTAAAGGCATCATAACAGCTAGGGATAAAACCCAACTATCCGAATATGGCGGTCCGATTTTCTTAGATAAACCATGGGCAAAATCAATTCTTAAACGGTCAGGTATGGTGAAAAGAAAAGGGACAAAGGGGGTTAAAAGTCTTCCTGGTGATTTTGAGCAAATAAAAAAGGAATTTTTGGATAGAATTCAGACAGCTGTAAAAACCCACAATATACCAGATTCACTTATCATTAACTGGGACCAAACCGGTTCAAATTATGTACCAGTGGATAATTGGACAATGGACTTTGAGGGATCCAAGCAAGTAGCGGTATCTCATATTGACGATAAACGCCAAATGACCGTTCTTCTTGGCATCACGAAGTCCGGCTCGCTTGTTCCACCTCAGCTGATCTACCAGGGAAAATCTGACTCCTGTCACCCTGTGTACCCCTTTCAAAATGACTGGGATATCACGCACACAGAGTCTCACTGGTCCACATCGGATTCAATGGACAGGTAATTAAATGAAACAAAGTTAAATGAACTGGAATTTGCCCCCCCCCCCCCTCCTGCAATCCCCAACCATTTTCTACACTTACACGTTATTCATATTTATTTTATTTACAGGTATATAGACAAAGTTGTCATTCCATACATCGAAAAGATCAAAGATCAGGATGACCTTCCACTGAAACAACACGCTTTATGTATCTTTGATGTTTATGCTGCTCATCGGGGGGAGCAGTTTCTAAACAAATTACAGAAGAATAATATTCATGTTGTGTTTGTCCCTGCCAGTTGCACCGACCAATTACAACCGTTAGACTTGGCGATTAACATACCGTTTAAAAATCACATGAAGGCCCAGTTTGAGAATTACTATTCAAACAAAGTTGCGGATCAAATGAAAAAAGGTGTGAAAGTGGAAGACATTAAAGTTGACCTGCGGCTATCTGTCGTTAAACCTCTACACGCGAAGTGGGTGACGAAATCAGTTGACGAGATATCGAAAAACATTGAACTTATCAAGAAAGCGTGGGCAATAGCCGGAATCGAATACTAGTAGTGACTCAAGAATTGATCAATATAATCGGACGTTTTTATGCATCATTTGTTTTTAACCATGACAGTGTTGTGTCTCATTACAATCAAAACGTTTTAATTTACGCATTGTATATATTGTGCCTGAAATGAGAGTAAGAGTTATCTCTCATGTAATGTCGTCAGACTAACGAGTACATGGAGTCTTTTAAACACACACAATAATATGAAATGTATTGTAGATAATTGATGTTTTATTTAAACGAATGCTTTAAAATGGTATAATAATCATACATAAAGCGTGAGAATTACCTGGTTAGGTAGAAAAATCAGGAATCGCGAATTTCAAATCCTTTGAGTTCACAATTGATAATGATAATAAAAGCGAGATTTTAGAATCCGCGATGGGGGCTTCTCGCGATTTTACGCGGATATAAATTCCTCGCTTTTAATTAGGAATTTACAGTATCTAAAGACATATTGGCTTACCATAAAATTGAAAAAACTGTTTACCCCACCACAACTCTCACATTTTGGGGTCTGGAACTAGATACTTTGAACTTTGAAATTTGATTACCTCAAGATAAATTAACTCAATTGAAATTCGAAATCCAAAAATTCAAAGCAAAGCGTTCTGCAACTTTGAAAGAACTGCAATCTTTAATTGGTATGCTCAATTTTGCTTGTAGAGTAGTTTCTCCTGGTCGTACTTTTTTGAGACGTCTTATAGATCTAACAAATGGCCTCAAAAAAACCATATCACCACTGTCGACTGAATCTACAAGCACAAGCTGATCTGCATGCCTGGGGGGTGTTTTTGAACCAATTCAATGGCAAAGGTTTCTTTCCATCTGGCATAACCCATTCTTCATCTTCATTGCATTTTTTTACTGATGCTAGTAATGCCGGATTTGGATGCACCTTTCGCACAAAATGTTTTTACTCCGAGTTTGCTCCTGAATGGTTAAAGTACCACATTTCAGTTAGAGAATTTTGAACTATTGTCATTGCATTGGAATTATGGGTACCTCTTCTGAAAAACTGTACTGTTGTATTACATTCTGACAATATAGCAGTTGTGCATGTGATAAACAAAACTACATCAAAGGACCCTAATCTTATGCAATTGATGAGGCGTTTAATGATTCTTTCATTGCAACACAACATTCATTTCCATGCCAAACATATTCAAGGAATTTCTAATACAGCCGCTGATTTACTATCTCGCTTGCAGGTGAAAGAATTCAAAGCCCACTTTCCACATATGGACAACGAGCCAACTCCAGTTCCTTCAGCATTAGTGTGGATTTGACTGAAACAGCCAACTTTTTGGTCCGCAACTCTCTGTCTGAATCAACATGATCAGCTTATAAAATCAGCTTATTTAACATACAAGTGTTTTATTGAACAATCCTTTGAACATCATGCATCCCCTCTACCACCCTGTGTTCATCACCTGTCAGCATTTATTGCGCATTGCTACCTGAAAGGATTTGCTGCATCCACAACTTCAACACTGATTTCGTCACTTAGTTTCATTTTCCAACTTGGTTACTACACAGATATTACACAACATTTCACCATTCATAAAATGCTTCAAGTATTCCGGAAATCAAAACCATCATCTGACTCACGGCTACCTATAATCCCAACAATTTTGAAGAAAATAATTCATGCTTCTGAGTTTACTACCATCTCAGCTTTTACTAAATCCCTCTTTCGGGCAATTTTACTTTAACATTTTGTGTTTTTTTACGAGTAGGAGAGATTACATAAACAAATGCTCCAGCCCAGCATTTTCTTCTTTTTGGAAATATCACGTTAGGATCCGATAGTCCATGCAATAGGTATATAGATATAAATATACCTCACTTTAAGCATTCTAAAGCAAACACAACTAATCTACGCCTGCTGCAAAATACGACGGATCCTTTAGTTTGCCCATGACAAGCACTTCTACATTACCTAAATCTTAGGAGACATTCCTCACCATCGGAGCCGTTATTTTCTTTCATGGATGGTTTGCCCATATCGCGTCAATACTTCACACAGCAACTGCGTTCGGCTTTAGCTTTTTGTAATTTGGACTTGCACCTTTACAAACCTCACAGCTTCTGCATTGGGGCTGCTACTACAGCTGCCTCACAAGGGTTTTCGGAATTACAAATTCAGAGCATGGGTAGATGGAACTCTGGTGCTTTTAAAAAGTACATTTGAATCCCTACACTTAAGTTTTGATTGACATTCGTTTGAGATTTGACATTTTTGAGTTAGATGGGCAAGACAGGGGCTTCACAATCCTTTCATCTAGCAACCATTAGACAGGGGCTACTGGTTGTGTTTTGAATGTCTGTGCAATTATTTTACTTTGAGTCAGGGGCTCAAATAGTCAATTTGCTTGTACATGTTTTGTCTTTTGTAATAATAGTCTTTATGTTGAAACCTTTTTTAGTTTATAGTAAATAACAACCATTAGACAGGGGCTACTGGTTGTGTTTTTGACTTGTCTTAATTTGAGTCAGAGACTAAAACACTCAAATTTGCTTGTACATGTATGCTTTTTCTAAAAATAGTCGTTATGTTGAATGGTGTTCCTTTTTCCACCAATTAGTAATTTTGTTATAACCTGGTACAATTTTTCTTAACCATGCACTGACATTTCTGTTCAATTGCAATGTGATTTTTGGATATGGGGCGTTAACAAGATTGTCTATATTTATATATATATATACGGGTATATAAATCTATCGATGAGTGATATAGCCTATCTTGTTAAGGTGGCAGATGAACATCCCATATCATTACTTATATAGCAGGTACTTTATTATCTATTTCTGCCAAGGGTCTAAAACTTTGCTGCATACTAATTTACTAGTCACAATCTCAGGATATTGTGTGATATTTTCAAGGTTTTTTGTATGAATATTGTTCTTTGAGTTAAATGTCATTTATTGGAGGAATGCCTATTTTCTACTTGTCACATCACATAACATATTCGTTTCGTATTATATTATGTTGTGACTTTGACTATGGGATTATGTTTCATGCAACTTTTATGCAATGAATTCTTCAATAAATGACCTGTTTTATTCTTTACGAAAGAGTTGAGTTTTGTATGTAATAGTATAGATGTGAGCAGGCAGGCATAAAACACATTTATGTCCATAAATAGTTTATGCATGTTGATCACTTTATTTGTATGTTTTTGTTTAGCACGTGGTATTGTTTCCACTACTGTGTATTTTAGTTTAGGCATGCGCACTGGCAAGTTATGCATATTAGCTAGTCTGCGCATGCGTAGTCATTGTTCATTTTGTAAACATCCATGATTGTCCACTGTTTGCTACCACCCTCCCCTCCACCTTTTTATTGTACATCATTTGTAAGGCAGATGAACACCCCTTATCTTTACTTATATAGCAGGTACTTTATTATTTATTCCTGCCAAGGGTCTAAAACTTTGCTGCATAATAATTTACTAGTCACAATCTCAGGATACCGTGTGATATTTTCAAGGTTTTTTGTATGAATATTTGTATGTTCTTAGCAAGTATGTTCTTTGTGGTAGGTGTTTGTTTAGTTAGCTATACTAGATGTTTGGGTATAAGACACAATAAATTTTTTCCTTCCTCTTAACTCTTGTTAATTGTTTATAAATGTCTTTGTATTGGTCACAGCAGGACACTTTCATTTCAAATTCTCTTTTCTCGGTTTTATAATAATCTTCCACAGTTAAAACCTATAAAGATTCACTACTGTAATAGTCATTCATGTGAGAAACACTTCTCCTACTTCATTTAAATCAACGTTTAAACATTTAGATTTCATTTATTCACTACTCTACATGTCATTAATGTTTAACAGAGGAAATTATGGTGAAATATCAAAGAGAGTCAGAGTTTTTCACAAGCTCTCTTATCCGTCCCAAAACTTGGGCATTCCGTCAGCAAAATTTGTGTCATATCTTTTAGGCACTATGATCCGTAATCAGTAATTTTGTATTATGTTTAAAGAAAATTTGAAACTGCGTAGCGAAGTACAATTGAAGTTTAGAGTGAAAGTGATCATCTGTAGTCGTGGAGGCGAAAAGAGCACTGAACCTATAATCAGTTTGAGTGCCATCTATAATAAGGGGTGGGTAATATGGAGTTTTATTTGCTATTACATCATGACTATTATCAATATGACAATCCTCACTGCTATGCACAGAGCTTTACTCCAGCTTCTTGATATATACTTTGATACACTCTTCATTAAAATGATATTTGTTCTGTGGAGCAACAGCACTGATATAGTGTAAATGTACATATTATTCTGTGCAAGGCTTTAAATTAAATAAACATGATTTGTGATTTATACATATTTTTAAACATGCATAAAGAGTCTTCATAATCAATAATTACCTTTATGCTTTTTAAACAATTTTTCACAAATCTTGATGAGCATATTTATGCTTGGACAATGGTTTTCATCTTTAATGCTTTATTGAAAACAAGAGGCCCAATGGGCCACATCCCTCACCTGAGCAACACTGGCTATATATGGGCGTTCAAAGGATACTGTGCCATGTGGCCCCTCGGTAGATTAACCAAAAATGAATATCCGAATTTTAAACTTATTTTTGCATATACTTAATCTTTGACATATTTACCTTTATGGAATACCATTTTTACCAAAAATAAGATCATATGAAATATCTATACTACTATATCAAAATAATACACTTGAATTTTTGGGCTTTAATACCAGGAAATCGGAAGAGTACTGTCTTTTGTTTTCTAAATTAAAACACAATGGGTACTTGAAGATTAGCAATTTCTTTTTATTTTTTCTAAATCAAGCTTCGCTAATTAATAATCAATGAAAATTCCTTTAGAAATTCCGGAACTTATCTGGATTTTCTGGATTTTACAATCTTGCGCATGCGCATTACATTCACGCTAAATTACAGGAGGCTAAGTTTGCGTTTCCACAATATCACATTTGCATGTTCACGCTAAATTACAGGAGGCTAAGTTTGCGTTTCCACAATATCACATTTGCATGGATCATATAAACTCAGAAATGATAATACAACATGATTGTGTAAATTTTCATTGAAAATTTGCTATCTATTCTGTTCATCAAAGAAAATACAAGATATAACTTTCAGTGCATTTAATATGAAAAATCCCGAGAATTCCGACATGGTGTGTAAATTTGAAGTCCACTTTGCTCCCCATAAACCCTTGTCGGATTTCATTACGAAAACTCGGTGATGTGGTGGCGCTATCTAGCGAGCAACTTGAGTTGCGCCCCTTGCATATTTACATTTTAGTCGAATTTAACAGCAGGTTATATACACAATACAGCATTAATACAACTTGAAAACATGTTGACTACCGAATATCGGAACATACAAGGTTGTATGCATGATAGTAATCTCACAAATTGAAGCATTGTAGTTCTCGAGAAGAAGACTTTTTAACATGTTACCTTTCTATTTCTATTATAAACTTTGACCCCATCTTTGGGCCCCAGTATTGGTCCGGGGGTCACAATTTTACCAATTAGGAATCTACATAAGCCAAGGATGCATGCATAGAAATTCCACAAACTATAACATTGTAGTTCTTGAGAAGAAATTTTTTAAACGTTTCCTTTATGTTTTTTAAAATGTTAAAATTTTGAACCCTCTTGTTGCCCAATCAATTGCCCGGGAGTTATGATTTTTACAAATTAGCATCTACATTACTTAAGGATGTACATGTATGCATAGTAATATCCCACACAGTTGCATTATAGTTCTTGAGAAGAATATTTTTAAAACATTTTCCTATATATGTTAAAATCTAAACCCCTCCTGGGGCCCCACTTTTGGTTCGGGGGTCACGAGTTTTACAATTTAGAATCTTCACTATATATATACAACCTTTCTTGGTAATATTGGCATTTCTGGTGCAGTGGTTCTTGAGAAGAAGGTTTTTAAAACATTTTCCTATGTATTTCTATGTTAAACTTTGAACCCCGCCTGGGGCTGCAGTTTTGGTCCGAGGGTCACGATTTCTACAATTTAGAATCTTCATTATACCTATCAAAGGCCGGAACGCCCACAAAGGCCTCGAACTTACATTTTCTTTAAAATAGGCATCATTAATTTAAATTTCTGTACCAATAGTCGTATATCAAATAATATCAGACTAAAAATATTTTGTGTAACTATATTCGTACATATTATAGTATTTATTGCCAATCAGACAGCATACAAATACACATAAAACATGGGTTCATCAACAAGATTTCACAATAGTCCTCGCCATGCACTGGGACACATCCGTCCTCGACCAAGGATCCCGCGAGATAGAGGTCCGTGCACGCGCTGTCTGAGTTAGGTCGTACGTACAATAAGTCCATTAATACCACAATATGCAACTATATTTTTATATGCAATTTTAACATCACATGTGATTTTATACTTGGTATATTTCCTTTTAAAATACGTAGTGATGCATTTGTAATACAATGAATCATAACTCATCATGGTTACAAAAATCGAAGAAATTTCAAAGTTCAAATATAAATTATCTTCTTTCTGCTTTAATCACTCTTTAAGCAAATTTTACGGGTTCATCATTTGTATACAAGGGAAACACATTAACAGTGTTTCCCTAATTATAATAAAACATACTTTTTTTAAAATTTAATTCCCGTGTGAAACAAGATTATCTATGGTATGGTTGTTTATAAATAAATCCACACCACTTGCGTTGATCTGCCGTATCTATAATGCTCAACCAAACTAGCTGCAATATTGCAACAAAATCACAAGATAAATTTATCGCTTACATTCATTTTGGAGACCGTGCCCGATAACAAATCAATTTACATATTACTTTTTATTTTTATCGGGCATGGTATCCATATTAAACTAAAATAATATTTAGTCAATTTTTACACCTTATCGTATTCATCCGTCATTTCTTGATTAAACGACTTTATATACTTATGCAATGAGTTGTCAATAATCAGGGAGACCCGGTTGGGTTTTTTTGGTGCACAATTTAGTTGAATAAATGGAACAAAAGTCATGAAAACATTTTTCCTATGTATTTCTATGTTAAACTTTGACCCCCCCCCCCCCCCTGGAGCCCCAGTTTTGGTCCGGGGGACACCATTTTTACAATTTAGAAGCTTCACTATATATACAAGCTTTTGCGTAAAAATTGGCATTTCTGGTGCAGTGGTTCTTGAGTAGAAGATTTTAAAAACATTTTCCTATGTATTTCTATGTTAAACTTTGAACCCCACCTGGGACCCCAGTTTTGGTCCGAGGGTCACGATTTTTACAATTTAGAATTTTTACTATACATACAAGCTTTTGTGTAAAAATTGGCCTTTCTGGTGCAGTGGTTTTTGAGAGGAATATTTTTTAAACATTTTCCTATGTATTTCTATGTTAAACTTTGAACCCCGCATGGGGCCCCAGTTTTGGTCCGAGGGTCACGATTTTTACAATTTTAAATCTTCACTATATATACAAGCTTTTGTGTAAATATTGGCATTTCTGGTGCAGTGGTTCTTGAGAAGAAGATTTTTAAAGACACGCACCCTATACTCACTGTTTCGCATTTATCTCCCTTTTGAAAAGGGCTGTGCCCTTTATTTTAACATTTATAATCCCATTTCCATAAGGATGCTTTTTACCAAATTTGGCCCAGTGGTTTTTGAGAAGAAGTCGAAAATGTGAAAAGTTTACAGACGGACGACAGACTACAGGTGATCAGAAAAGCTCACTTGAACTTTCGGTTCAGGTGAGCTAAAAACCAATGCCTTATTTGTAGCTCCGATGCCTCTTTAAGATTAGAAGAGTAAACTAAATTACTAACCTTTTCTTCTTCATCAGAATCATATCCATAGTTTGCATCAATCTCTTTTCTATATTCTGTACATCTGTTTCAGTTACTGCTCTTTAAATGAAAGTATGAAATTATAAATAAAAGTACATGTAACTGGAATCAAAAATTATTTACATAACTAACACAATTTTTTCTGCATACACAGATTGTTAAAAAGTTTTCAGGCATTTTGGAACCAAGAAAAATAAATAAAGTTAGAAATCTAGCATAATTGCTGAACCTGACATACCGGTATTGTAAAGGAAAGAATGACCCTAAGAGGACTTACTTTCCTACAACTTACCTCATATTAGATATACTAATAAATACACCAAATAAGTTGAAGACCTAATAAAGTTGAAGACCTATATACTGTACACAGGCTTAAAAAATAGGCAATCAAAGAGCTAATTCACTTATATGAGGCATTACTTATTTGAAACCACCATATTCATATCACATGATAATCATAGGTTTTGATCAATGTTATGTTATTATACATGCACACAAAAAATTAATGTTTAATGTTATCTTATACAATATGATACATTTGATATGACTTTTTTCAGTGATATCATGTAAAAATCAAAACATATAAATTATTTTTTCATATAGTAGTTCATCATATCTTCATTCAATAATAATCATATACTATGATACAAAACTGAGCCATAATTGTTTCTTATGATTCCAGGATTGGGGTAATGCTAAAAGTAATGGTAATGTATTGCAATACATTACATGTTTTGAAAGTAATTTTTGTACTGCATGTGTAATGCCATTTTGGCATTACAAGTAATGGTAATGTAATGCATTACTTTGCAATGCAATTTGTCCCAAGCCTTTATGATTCCAATAAAAATTTAAAACAATTATATCATGTGTTATATTCTGGACATGAAAATCATATAAACATTTGCAACTTATGACAAAAATGTAATAGTTATACATAATAATAATAACAGGATTTTTAATATTGAGGGAAACAACAAACTGTAAACACCATTCTGAATCTGAACAACATGCATGAAGTTTGCTCTAACACGGCCATCTAACCCATTTACTAGCATACTCAAAATTTTTAAGGTTATTTGTAAATGAATTTTTTGCTTTTTTAAGGTATCCCACTCCTCAATGTTCTTGTATCAAGAATTTCTTGAAAAGTATATCATTGAAATCTTTAGACAAAACACACTTTAAAAATACACAGATAATGGGAGGTCAGTGTTCATCCATCTGAGTTATGGCATATTTAATTTGACCTTTTTGCACCTAAAATGCGATTTCAGTCTGATTAGGATTTTTTGTCAGTATTATTGATCAAGCAAACTTTTTTCTAAAAATATTGTTTCAAGTTATGCACAATGGTCACAATCAAGAAATCAAGAAAAGAATTACAAAAAAAAATTGTACGAAGCTGCATAAATTTTTGTGTGATCTTTACACAGGAAGAATGACAATCATCAAGTTCTCCTTAAAGACAGCTTAAAGGTGCTTAAAGATAGATTAAAGATGATCTTTAAGCCATCTTTAAGCTTTATGTGTTGCTTAAAGGTGGCTTAAAGAAAGCGTAAAGATGGCTTAAAGGCAGCATAAAGACTATCTTTAAGCCACCTTAAAGGACAACTTATAGGTCCTTAATGTCCAAACTTCTTTAAACCACCTTTAAGCTATCATTAAGCCACCTTTAAGCCATGAAAAAATCTTTTAATTCAATATTGAGCTTAATTTACCAACAAAATGTATTAACCTTATGATAAAAAAGGAATTAAAAATGTTTTTGTTCTAGAAAATAAATACTTTTATCTTATGGGTAGTTTTTATATCCTATAAATTTGTACACATGAGTAGAGAAGAACATTTTTACCATATGGCCATATTGGCCCCACCCTAAAGCCTGAACACCTAACAAAGGGGTCATGAATTTCACAATTTTGGTAGAGGGCATGGACATCATCACCATGCATTTAGTTTTTAACAAATACATATGGGAGTAGAGAAGAAGATTTTCTAAGATTTAATACATTTTTACTATATGGCTATATAGGCCCCACCCTAGAGCCTGAACCCCTGACCAAGGGGTCATGAATTTCACAATTTTGCAGAGGGCTTCATGGACATCATTATCATGCATTTAGTTTTTAACAAATATATATGGTAGTAGAGAAGAAAATTTTCTAAGATTTAATACATTTTTACTATATGGCCATATTGGCCCCACCCTAGAGCCAGAACCCCTGACCCAGGGGCCATAAATTTCACAATTTTGGTAGAGGGCCTAATGGACATCATAACCATGCAACCAGTTTTTTCCTCACATGTGTGGGAGTAGAGAAGAAGATTTTTGAAAATTTGGCTTTTTTTGCATATTTGGCCCTGCCGGTGGCACCCCAGGGGTGGTAGAGCCAAGAACTTCACACCAAAAATGGTATCGATTGGCCTGGTAGTTTTGAAGAAGAAGTTAAACATGTAAAATTGTTAACGTACGATGCAGGACGACAGACGAAGACCAATTGCAATAGGTCACCTGAGTGACTCAGGTGGCCTAAAAAGTGTCAAACGATTAAGATTGCAATTTTTTATTGCTTTACCTTGACCTTTGACCTTTATGTCATTTTGATCTGAAAAGGTAGACGCTTCAATACCAAGTGGTCCGATATTTATATGATTATTGATTCAAAAGTTACTAGTGTTTTTATTGAATGTTCGAAACTTTCAGGGGCAATAACTGCTAGAAAGGGACTTTGGACCCTTTTGGTATGAATGAATTGAAGGAGTGTCTAAGTGTACTGAATACATTAGTAAAAGTTTCAAGTCTCCATCTCTAACAATTAATGAGGAGTACCGATAACAAGTATTTTGTACAATAGGGGCAATAACTCCATAATTGTTACATGGTACATTAAATGGAAAGGATCAAAGGGTTATATTTTGAAAGGTCTTATGATGTTCTACTACATCCATGAAAAGGTTTTCTCTACCACCCTAAACAAAAGAGACCTTTATGTCATTTTGTTTGGCCAAGGTAGATGCTTCCATTCCACGTAAATCTACCTTAGAGGAAGCCCTTTTGACTATCGTGTATTAAGAAATCAAGAACATTTTTAATTCTATTTACGATGCATGCTGAAACTATTTTGTATGTCACATTAAGGAGAGATATTGGACGCCAATTAGTTAAATACTCACTTGGTTTATCCCCTTTTGGCAGCATAGATATAATACCTTGTTTTAGAGTGATTGAAAGTTCGCCAATATCAAATTCCACATTTACTGATCTTAATAAAAAGCATCCAAGATCCTTCCAAAAAAAATTACAAAAATTCTGTAGTAAAACCATCACATCCTGGACTTAATTTTGTTGTTTTTCATGTTTTTTAATGTGAATAATGCTTCCTCATTAGTTATGTAACCCTCTAAATTCTTAGACATGTTTTCATCAAGTACTCTAATATACAGCCTACTCCGGATATATTGAAATTCAGGGGACCATGCAAATTATTTCAATATATCCGTATTTCAATATACATGTATAAGCGAAATTGACTGATGTGAAGCCGCCATTTTTGAAAGTTCAATCCTAATGTTATCATAGAAAACCAAACCCGAACACATTATTTGGTCTTCATGTATCTATTATACAGTGAACAGATTACATGGAATATTAGTCCTTGAAAGTTTAATTCCGTAAGTTTTGTAAGTTTCATTTTGTTCACTATCTTAAACATCATCATAATCTCCGAACGCATTCTTTTACGTTTTAGAGAAAAATCACCAGACTCAAACGATTCAAATCAGTACTGGTAAACGCTGCTTGTATATCATCGTAAGTGTACTCGTGATAATCTCAACACCCATAGCTATTTTGAATTTAGTCTTTGTCCTTTTATCAATAGCCATAACTAGTTCGTATTTAGTGTCCGAAGATAAGGTTTTTCTTCTCCATGGGGTTTCCATACTGCGTCTAGCCTCAATACATCCGTATATGTAAAAACAAAAAAATTCAACGGTGAATAAAGTTTATTTTTAAAAGAAGTATAAAAACACTTATGATGAGAACTTATCAATTCACACCTTTGTATATTAACCGGTCAGTCTGGCATAATTACTGTCACCAACCGTGACGACAGCCGCTAGGGAGTACTTCAATATAACCGTTATAAAAACACTTAATTATCACCTATGGGGACCGATTAGTGGCTTCAATATAAGCGATATTTCAAAATAGCCGATTTCATTATATCCATTATATCGATATCAATGCAAAGAAAATGAGAGGCAAAAACTGGGGATTTATTTTTATTTCAAAATAAGCGGAATTTCAAAATAAGCGATTTCAATATACGTGGAGTAAGCTGTAATTCTTATCGACAGTAGTTTAATTATCAACATCTTGTAATTCTTTATCATAGCAAGAATATAAATTTTTATAAAATGTCTCAATTTCTGCTAAAATATCTTCCTGTAAGATAATAACAGTACCATTGCTGCGCATAAGTTTGCTAAGTTTTATTGACATAATTCCTTTTTTCTAAACTAAGAAAATATTGTTTTGGCTTTTCATCCTGTCCAATCCAGTTAAGTTTTGTTCTAATAAATAAACCTTAAATATAATCTTTTCTGAATTCTTCCAAACTGTTATGTGCATCAGTTAATTTTTGAATAATGTCCTCTGAATCATTACTATTCCTCAATATTTCTAGTTGTTTAATTTCTTCTTCCAGTAGTTTAATTGTTTAATTATACCCGCACTTTCTAAAGAAAGTTCAGGTATATTGTTGTTACCCTATTCCGTCCGTCCGTCCGTCTGTCACGTTTTACTTTCTCAAACTGCTCTTGCATCTTTTAAACCAGCAAACTGAATTCTTGCAAGGAGTTTGATTTGCCGGGTATCATGTTATTTTGTAAAAAGGTTTCCAAATTCTCTGTTAGTCCTGGGGGTCAAATAATTGGTAAAAAATGACGTTTTTTCACAAAAAACCTTCTTCCTCGAACTCCACCTACATTTTCACCAGTAGACAAATCATCTCTTGGAATATGTTTAAAGGTATCTTATAGATGCGCTAAACGTTTCGGAATTTTCAATTTTGTCCTGGGGGTCATTTAATGGCTGAAAAATGATGTGTTTTTTTGTTGTTTTTTTTTACAAAAAAAATGGTTTCAAAAACGTCATTTTTTTGGGCAGTAGCCAAATGATCTTCTAGCATATGATTGGGGGTGTCATATTGAGGTGTGATCAGGTTCCAGAATTTTGTTTTTATTAAGAGGATTAGTGGGCAACAAAAAATGACGTTTTTTTTGCAAAAAAAGTATGGTTCCCAGAACTCCTCTTTTGCAGCAGCTACGTCATCTCTTGGCATATAATTGGGGCTGTCCTATATATTTGCAATAAGGTTTTAAAAATTTAAATTTCATCCAGGGAGTCAAAAGTAGCAGAAAATTGACGTTTATCACCGAAAAAAAACCATAGATCCAAGAGCTCCTCTTATGATTTAATGGATAGACACATCATTTCTTGGGATATGATAAGGACTGTTCTATAGATGTGCAGTAAGGTTTTAAAAATTTAAATTTCATCCAGGGAGTCAAAAAGTAGCAGAAAATTGACGTTAATCACTTCAAAAAAACATAGATCCTAGAACTCCTTTTATGATTCAATGGATAGACACATCATATCTTGGGATATGATAGGAACTGTTCCTATTAGATGTGAATTACGGTTTTGAAAAATTAAATTTAACCCTGAGGCCCATTACCTACATACCTTTTGATGCCCTTTAAGGATCAAGAATTTATAAGGTTAAGGGGTGGGACTCTCAACCGTTTTCGAGATATTCGTGCACTTCTTGTTCAAGGGGGGTCATGACCACCCCCGGGGCCCATGACCTACTTACCGTTTGATGCCCCTTGACACAAGGAACAAGAATATATATGGTTTAAGGGTGGGGATCTCAACTGTTTTGAAGATATTAAGTGACTTGCTGTTCGAGGGGGTCAGGACCACCCACGGGGCCCATGACCTACATAACATTTGATGCCCCTTGACGTTAAAAACATGAATATATATGGTTTAGGGGTCATGATTATAACAGTTTCTGAGATATATGGTAATTTCAAATTCCTGGGGGGTGGGGATGACCCCCAGGGGTCAGATCTAATAAACCCTATATATTGCCAGTAACAGTCAAAATATGATTATGAAAACCCTATATTATTATCTTTGTCCGTTTTCAAGTTACCATTTACAATAGAGTCTACGATTCTTCCTACAAGGTTCAATGTTAGACCCAACACCCTTTTGACACCCCCCTCCTGAAAAGTGGTTGTCTAACCCAAAATGAGAAAGATCCAACCAGGGTGCACAACTAGATATGCAGGCCTATCATATCCTAGAGTTTTGTACAATTCTGTTCAGCCATCCCTGAGAAACAAGTTCAGAGCGGGAAAGAAGAAGACAAAGAATAATAATACATGTATTAAGAACCGTACAAAAACAATAAGTCTCAAAATTTCATTCGGAAGACTTAATAATAAAGATTAAATAGAGAAAGGATCATCAAACATCAATAATTTAAAGATAATTGACAATTTCTGATTCTAAAGGGGTCAAGATGATCCCTTAGGGTCATGACTTACATGCCATAATGATCTGATGCGCCATGACCTAAGGAGGAATAATATCTTTGGATTAAGGTGGGAATCTCAATAGTTTTTATGATATTTGATAATTTCAGGAAGAGCACTTGGGATCATGACCTACATACCATCTGAAATGCCTTGAACAAAGAAACAATAATATAATCTGTACATGATATATGATTCAATTTAAGAACCCATATACATGTATAGATCCATCATCTATGGTTTGTAATACTTCCTATGTATATATACATGTATTAGTTTGTGCTTTGTTCTATACTATTCATGTTCATGACTGTATTATGGCTTAGTCTTATTTTAAATTACATTAAAAAATTGTCAAATATATGACTTGGAACCCCCACCCAAAAACAAACTCAAATATAAACTGCCCCCCCCCCCCCCCCCCCCCCCCCCCGGTAAACTGGTAAAAAATGTTATTCTAAAAAAAAATTAAATTACACCTTGTATAATTGACAGATGATCTATTGATATATGATCAGAGGTCATATTTCTACCTTGGGATCAGTAACTTGTATTCATTAACAAGTTAAAATTAATAAACAATAAATGATTCAAATTATAAATGTTTATACTCCACATTCACCCCCCCCCCCCCCAAATCTAACCTGGTTCTTAAGATTAAGTCTTTTTAATACATTCTTACATGTGTAAAGCAGCAATTTTTAAATCATTTCTTGATTCCTTTTTTTATCTCTTGATGAACATTAACATTTTGGAAATTGCTTAATTCAATTTTTAAGATATATAAACAAAATGTTATATGCATGTGTATTTGCCTATTTGGGGCAATTGTAAAGTCTCCTAAACAAAGCAGTGTCATCATTAGGAATTACCCACATGGATCAAACACTACACATGAATAAGATAAAAATACTTTATTATTTCTAGTTCTAGAATGTCAGAGTGTCTCCAAGGGGGCATAACCTATATACAATTTTACGCACAATGACACAAAGAGCAAGAATAATTTATATAGGGTTTAGGGATGAGGATCTCAGATCTCGGAAGTTAACAAAATATACAGTGTATCATCATTTCCTTTTTCATAAAGGGGGGGGTGGGGGGGGGGGGGGTTAAAGACAACACCTGGGGGGTCATTAATGTACTTTAAACCATTTGATGCATCATAATGACATTAGAAGATATTTTGTATTTTCCCTGTTTCGTGGGGTCAGAACAGTCCCATAAGGTCATAACCTATATTGTATTTGATCATTATAATACATTAAGAAAGAAATACTCCTTCCTTCCTATTATAACTCATATAAAAATGATAAGTGTCTACACTTACTTACATGTAATACACAAATTTGATACATAATTGTTTATACAGGGTCAATATGGGGTCAACTCAATAGTGCAAGTCTGAAAAATTAACTTTTGCAATTAAAATTACAGAAACTTTACAAATGCGATAGGATACACTACAGCCAACGCGGATCCCGTATTTTCCCGCAACACCGTGATGGTGTTTTAATCCTTTCCGCGATATCATTGATTAAACTAAGAAGGAGAAAACAAGCGCTGTTTTAATCATTATTAGAATTTAGATATAAATATTATTACAAGAAAAATTCATTATTTTCTTTGAATTGATTTTAACAAACTTCTATAAAACTATTGCTGCATCTATTTTGTTAATGTTGTTCAAGAGTCCCAAACATAGCAATGTATTATGCAAATCATGCATATACGTGTACTTGAAAATTAGTAATATTTTAAAGTATCATTTTTTGCATATAATGATTTGAAAATATGCCACAAATTTAAAGAAGACAAATATTCCGCGATGTACTGTTATAAGGTCGCTACCGTAGGCATCAACTCAACTTGTGTGTTTTCTCCTCAATCTGAGTTATTTAACTCATTAAATATTTCCGGTCTCTCTCTCTCTCTCTCGTTTTAAATAAATCAGATTATATGTACATAATAGGATGATCGGTGTTAATTAGAGTCTAGGCAATGGTATGTGTCAGCTGAAGAAAATCTTGTAACATGTGTCCACGTCTAATGCCTTGAGCCATTTAAATGACAAAGTAGGTGTTAAAATTAGGTAACGCTTGAATATACAGGCCACTTCGAAATATCGAGAGTAAAAGAACAACATATTATGAATAACAGGACTGCAGTTTGACGGATCAAGGGTTTTGAGGATTTACTTGGTAATATCGGGGGGGGGGGGGGGGGGGGGGGGGGGGGGGGGTGGGGGGGGGGGGGGGGGGGGGGGGGCGGGGCGGGACGTGGAGGATATCGACAGGAGACTCACTTCGAGCGAATTAATGCATAATTCAGTCAGGTACATTGACAATCAGTCATCCCTGTGTTTACGGGTGTGAAACTATTACATAACACTTCCTGACCATGGCAGCACCCGTGCTCTGACCACGTGCCGTGAAGAAATTTTATTAAATGCTGAGACTCTCTCTCCCTCTCTCTCTCATTTCAAATAAGTAATATTTTATGTGAAACTGCTAAAGTAGTACATGTAGCCGTAACGACATTCTGATTGAAATGCACATAATAGCACATGTTTCGTAACGGGCGTTTTCAGAAATATCATACCAGGGACGTATATATTAAAGTCCCTGATCATACTCGCCTTCTGTCTTTACAGCATGAAAATAAAATAATGCCTGCTTCAGACAGGTATATAGAAAATCACAAGTATGGCACAATTTATAGAAAAGTTATCCCTGTGTTTACGGGTGTGTATAACTATTACATAACACTTCCTATCTGTGACCACGTGCCTTGAGAAATCTTATCGAATGTTGAGACAACTCTCTCTCCTCTCTCTCTCCCAACATCAAAATATATAAAATTCTAAGAAAATTGAAAATGAAAACTTTCTTAATTTTAACATGGCTAGAAGAATAAATAATATACCACATATCGCATAAAGAAGTTTTTTTTTACTTATGCACACAAACACACATCTTTGTTCATATGATTCCAATAATGATTCAAAACGTACATTCATTCAAACAATCACATTTTTACCATTTTAAAAAGTACAAATACTAGATGTGTAAATAAAATTTACTTTTTAATTTAGCTGTGTTCTCAATTCCTGATTAACCCTGAGTATAGTCTGTTCATTAATTGTATTTCAATCGAGTATTAAGTATATCATTAAAATTAAAATTAAATAAAATTATGGATGTATTTTGTAAACACTGTGTTATGAATACGCAGAATAATTTCCTTAAATTTAAATTGAAAAACAAATTTTCATTTGTTTGAAATTAAATTATTCTATCGAGAAAAGTTTGCTGTTTGAAAGAACGGACTACATACTTCTATTTAGCGGACCCCAAGTCACACTAATTGCTGCAAGTCACCTACCCTGACGGCAACCACCCAAATTATATATACACATACTGTATACGTAATGTTACGCAATTCAACTTCCTCTGTTGGTCAACTGACACTGCGAAATTTTAACATGTGATGGATACCCCAGAATAAATAATCATTGATATTTCTAAATCCCAGGTTTTGAACGAAAAACAATGATAAGCTTTTTTAAATATTAAAAGATGATGATACAGTATGCTGTCAAAGGGAGATCACATTTAGAAAGTAAAAGTAGAACTTATGTATGCTGGCATCTTATTATATTGTGCTACTGCTACTACATGTATTATGCTTACCTATATTGGTCAACATCATAATGATTATCCAATTAAAACACAATAATGAATTCCTTTAGCTGATTGTAACTTATCCTTTTCTGCATATGGAAAACACATGCATGTATGTATACACGTGAACCCATCTAATCGAAGAGCTGGGTAAAACAAGTACCCGCTAATGAGACCTGCAGACCTGTGTTGTGTACGTAACTTCAGACAAAGATCAGTTATTTGTAACATGCATGTATTTTTATGACCTATTCTTCAAATCCACTTGCACTATTTTATTAGGTTAATAACAGCTTTAAGGTGGTGCAGGACACCTGCATATTGTGACACGTATCCTTCCTATTGAGATAAACAATTAAGTATATTAAATATTTTCTGGAACATTACTGTATTGTAGGACCTCTTATGCCCAGCAAAAGTTGTTCAAAAAAGTTGATCATCAATAACTAAATGTAATTCGTCATTCTTAACTGTATGGATACTTGCAGGATTGTACGGAAATACAGCATATTGTTCTTTAACTTTTTGTATATTACTTTTCACTAGATTAACATAAGTTTGATCCTGGTGGAGTGAATTTTTGAACTTCCAAAAGCCTTTACCCTTTTCGAATTGAGTAAAATAGATTTTTATATAAACCATAGAATGGTTAGATCTTTAACCAGGTAGAATGTCAGATTTATCCAATTAAGCCATTAATTCGTTTGAAATTTTAAAAAAAATTGATTCTCGCCTTTTTAACTGGGTTTGTTTTGAACCAAGTGTATCTTTTTTGTTGTTCATACTTAACTCGCCATGGATTAGTTAAACTGTATACTACTTTCATATTCAAAACCTTTTCCCTTGCTCTTTTATTATTTACATTGGTATAATTAAAAAAAATCTAAATCTATATCCTGAACAACTTAGGTTAAAATCTCCAGCCATAATTATAAATTCACCTTGGAAGTTTGAAATGATGTCCAAAACTGATTGAAAAAAAGTTTGGATCATCATTATTTGGACCATATATATTTACTATTAATAATATGTCATATATCTTATATATGTTAATTTCTAGAACAAGTAAATTACCTTCCGTATCCTTGTATTCATTTAGTACGTGATATTCAAAAATATTGTTAAACAAAATTGCAGTGCCTCGAGAATTAGATTGTCCAGGAGATATATAGATGTCATAGACTCAAAAGGATCTAACTTGTTCATAATCATTAAGAGTGAAATGTGTATCTTGCAAAAATGAAACAGAGAATTGTCCTCTTGTCGAGACCACCTAGACATCTACAATTAAATGTTACTACCTTAAAACTCATAATAAACTAAGTGTATAAAAAACGGTGTGTAAACAAGATGACATGAAGGCGATAAGGTAGATAAACACTTTTCTTACTATAGCAAAGACCCCTACCATTCTCATACAGTACAGACATATTCCCTTTGAAATATATATATATAATTTACCAGCAAAGTTCACACGACTTCCACACATACATACATACGAAGCAAAAAAACCAAAATTAATGTCAAAGGAGCAATTCATGCAAGTTTCTGGAATAAACGGGACATTGATCCCAAGTCCGAGCTTTCGCTGCTACAGATTCGATCCCGATGCGTTTAAGCGACACTACTACCATGGACATCATGCTCTATTTTATTTGTTTATATCATCAAATATATCATAAGTGTAACGACGATCGTTCTTGTTGATTGCAAACACTTTGCTGTTGAAGTACCAGGCGGAATACATAAGTTCATGTTCTTTGAGTTTCTGTATGAACATTGCGTTCTGCTAAGTAATGTGGTCCACCATCAAGAACTCCTCTTTCATCTGTTTGCGGTGTTTCATGATAAGTATTTTACTTTCCGGACTTATCATCCTCAAGATGATCGGACGGGGTCCACCGTTCCTATTTCCGGGGACTCCGTGGATTGCAAGAATGTCGTGAGGGTTTACATCGACTTTCACCTTTTGTTTTAGGACTGCACAGAACTCCTGTTTGAGGTCGATTTTTCTTTCCAACCCAGTATTTTGATGTTGCATTTTTTGGGAATATTGTGGGTTAAAAATTTCCACTGAAATGACTTGGCGGGCATTTTTTGTTGTTATTTTAAGTTCATCACTCATTTTCTGTAGCTCTCTTTTTTCTTTTGCGATTTTTCTCCCTTTTATCAGTGAGGTCCATATTGAGAGCATCAAATTTTTCGCTGTTATCAGTACTGGTTTGCTTCAGTTTCTCGTCGATATTACTGTGTGTATATTTTTTTATCTCACATTTTAGTTATGTTTTCAGTTCAGTCTTCAATTCTTTTTTTTATCCATCTTTGATTGCGGTCTTGATTTCTTTGACGAAATCGCCTTTTAACTCTGATAATATATTTTTGACCACACCGTATATATTAGTCTTTGTTACCATTCCTTGTTTTATTTCCTGAAGGCTTTCGAGAATTGAATGTAGGTCAGTTTCACCTGTTATCTGATCTAACCTGTGGTGAGGCCCCGACAGGGTTTTGATCAGAACTACTTAATCGTGGTTTTTTCCGCTTTTTTGTCTGATACAACAGCGTTTTTAACTGCGGCAGATGCACATTTAATGTTCAACTGTACAAGATTTTTCTTTTTGTTGTCTTTTGTGCCCTTAGTGGATGGTGTGGTCGACAGACCAGGGCTAGCACGATTACTGGCCATGTTTGTGTTAACAGTGTTCAACTTAAAGGTAGAATACATAAACACTTCGAATTACGTTCTTATTCTGAAAAAAATCGCAACTTACTGAGCACTGCGTGACTCCAGAAAGCTCTGCTCGCAAATATTATCCAATTGCACATTGATACACTTGCAGAGAGCTATTTATATTCCACTTTGGTAGAGCTTGAAAAGAATGGGTCCTACGCCATAGTCAGTCACGTGACTCCCCCCATAGATCTTGACGCGTTATACATATTAGCCATACACAGAGTACTGGGATGGAACAGAGGAGGACCGTACCCGTCATTGCGAAGTTCCATGACACAGACACAAAAATCAAAGTGATCAAAAATCGTTCCAAAGAGGAAATTAAGAAGTGCGTGTGATGCACAACCACCTGACTCAGATGAACACGCAACTCATCAAAACTCTAAATCGGGACAAGCGGATAAAAGGCGTGTGGTACAACAACGGCAAAGTATTAGCGAAGGACTATGGCGGGAAGAGACATCGATTCAATATCTTAGACAAAGTGTCAATGAAACGCCAATTACAGACCCTGAAACGTACTACTACACCACACGCTCGCTGCACGCTCGCTACCCGCTCGCTAAACGGTTCACACGAAACGCTGAACGGTTTACATGAAACGCTGCACGCTTTGCCCGAAACGCTAAATGATTTACACGAAACGCTGAACGGTTTACATGAAACGATTCTCGCACGAAACGATTTGCTCGCTTTCCACACGCTTTGGACACGCTTTTATCCTGATCGATTCGGGTCCTCTCGGATTTTTACCCTGACTCTGTTAGTAAGAATTAATTTTAAGAAAAAACGAAATAATAGAAATACTGATATTAAAAACATATATGTATAGAAGTATTGAATTTATTAATTAAATTAATTTGGTACTTATATTTAAAGCAAAAAAAAATTATTCAGAGAATTCGCCAAAAATATTACTTCTATAAATATATTTATTGCTCAAAAGAAATATCCATGATTCTTATTAGTGTCGTAAATAATAAAAATTCCAGAGAAAAAAGTTACCGTAACACAATATGCAATACCAAAAATAAAATCCGTATGATTACAAACTGAAATCGGTTTTTCAGTATTCGGCGGGATTTGTTTTTTCTTCTCACGTGAATATTTTTATTGGTTTCAGAGAATACGATGTAAAAATACTAACTGTAAATAAACCTGTAATTTACATTGATAATTTTGAAAGTTATGTAAAATGAAATTAGTCACATAAGTTAGAAAATGCTATAAAACAACCGATTATTTTTTTTTATGTCGAATCATTCGCGTAAATAAATGTTCCGTACATAATATCACAGAAAAAAATCAATGGATTAAACAATAAAGAAAGTTGTCATTACTATTTCGCATTTCGGAAAGAACAAAAAATAAAAAATGATTTAGATTTTTGTCTCAATGTTCGTATACATAACCGGCGCCCCGCATAAAGGCGTACAATATATCTATCATAATTTATTTGAATTAAGTACCATGCATATAGATTCCCATTATAATTAATTGCATGTGTACATTTTAGGAAAATTTCAGTGTGTTAATTACTTGTAGTTTTCCGTTATCAGTGTTTAAATAATTAGAATAACTACTTGTAGAACTATTTTTAATCGGGATTCAGAAGAATTTACTTCCCGCATTTCATAGAAATGAACAGTATATTTTCTTTCTATGTTTACATTTAATTTTGTTCAAATTAATGTTAAATAATCTATCATTGAAATTGTGTGCATCATCAAATACTGATTCCGACTACCTTGAAGTCATTAAATTTCTATTGGCTATTGACAAAAAAAGAGACGCGTGACCATCCAATGAAAACGAATACACAGAGTTTGATTGACAGGTTCAGCCAGGTGCAGGTCTACCCGATGTCCGAGATTATGTGTACTGGTTGTATACAGCCGAATAGTCTCAGTCTTCTTTTAATACGCGTACTTTTCTTTTGTTTGTTAATTAATTAATTTAATTTTGTAAAAATATAAGTATATCATTTCTTATACATGTAGATTTTTTTCACGAGAATATCTCAAAGGAGTTTTGCCAATCACAAACAGTTTATAGTAATGTTTAACACGAGCGCTTATTTGAAACAATTAAATTGTCAGAGAGTTCCGAATGAAATCTGATGAACGTTTCACACGGTTCTCGCACGCTTTGCCTGAAACGATTTACACGCTTTGCCCGAAACGCTGCACGCTTTGCCCGAAACGCTAAACGGTTTACACGAAACGCTTCACGATTCACACGAAACGCTAAACGGTTTACACGAAACGCTAAACGGTTTACACGAAACGTTTCTCGCACGAAAGTCGCACGCTTTTTTGGTGTAGTAGTACGTTTCAGGGTCTGTAGTATCCTCTTTCCCAAGTTTAAATAAGATATTTTGGTGAAATGTTTATTGATTAAATCAATTGATAACTGATACTTGTCAGCGATGAATGTTAAGATTAAATATGTATCGCTATCGAGTATACAAAATACTATACAAAATTCTGTATTAGCAAAATTACGTGTTCCCCCCCCCCCCCCCCCCCCCCCCCCCACTTGTAAAAATCAATTTCATTTATAAAATAAAGGAATATGAATTAATATTCATCAGTATGATTATGGTCAAATTTTCATGCTACTTGATTTTTATAATATGATATGAAATATGATTAAGGGATTAATCATATTTCCCATATGAAAAGAAATTGGGGGCCGTTAAAAACAAGAACAGTTTTCACCTGAGACTGCCAGGTTTCAAAATACTGCGACGTTGTTGACAAGGTGAGAAGCTATACAGCAAGAATGCACAGTTTTACCTGAGTTACCTCTGCTAAACTGCAATCGATTTCACACAACGAGGACTCGATGTAAATATGCCAACCGCGTTGTAAAAATTTAAACCTTCCCCCATTGTGCCCCCAACCCTACTCCCAAGGCTAATGATTTGAACAATCTTGAATCCACCTACCTGAGGATACTTCATACAAGTTACAGTTTTCTGGCCAATCGTGTTCAGAGTAGAAGATTAAAAAAAAAATTCTATACAATATATTCCTATAAAAAAAATTAGAACCCCCCCCCTAATTGTGATCTCACCTTACCCCTGGGACGATTATTTGATCAAACTTGATTCTACACTTTCTGAGGATGCTTCCACACAAGTGTCATCTATTCTGGCCAAATGGTTTTTGAGAAGATTTTTAAAAATATGAACAAAGAATCTGGGAGAATAAGCCGTTGCAAATGCCCACGACCTTCTCATACCTCTAATAAGAAGTAATAAACGAGTTAACTGGGCATTTAAACGGTGAACAGTATTGTCCAAATGAAAATGTCCAAAAAGGCGTAACTGTGCTTAAATTTTATAGTATTTACATAAACTTTAAACTGGCAAATTTGAAATGACAGTCACGTAATCATTTAAAGAGTTTAAATACAAAAATGTTGATTACTTTCTAAAAATATTTTATTTACTAATTTACCTCAGTCATCATATATAACCCCTAACGCAGGGGAGTCGACAAAGAGTATGGGGGAGGCTCACCTGAGTAACAATTGCCTTAATTCTGATCAAATTAGCATTACAGTTTCAAAATATCTTGACAACTAAGTACTTTGTTGTTGTACCTGTAAGACGATTTTTCTCTATTCCTATATACCCCCCCCCCCCATTTTGTGGCCCCACTTTTCTCTAGGGTATCATGGTTTCATCAAACCTATCTGCATAACCTGTGCTTTCACACTAAGTACTGAGTTTTGGACCGAAAAACTTTCCCAGAATATTTTTAAAGATTTTCTCGATATATTCCTATGTAAAAATTCAAACCGCCATCACGGACCCGCCCTACCACTAGGGACTGTGATTTTAAATTTACAATACCCGAGGATGCCTCTACAAAAGTTAAAGCTTTTCTGGCCAAATGGTCTTTAAAAAGATGATTTTTAAAGATGTTCTCTATATATTCCTATGTAAAAGTTCATCCCCCACTGTGGCCTCACCATACCACTGGACTATTATTTTAAAAAACTTGAATCTATACAATTTGGAAATGCTTCCACTCAGATTTGGGCTTTCCTGGCCTAATAGTTTTGAGAAGAAGATTTTTAAAGATTTCCTCTCTATATAAAAATGTATTCCCCATTGTGGCCCTGCCCTACCCACAGGGACCATGATTTGAACAAACTTGAATCTACATTATCTGAGGATGGTTACCTGCCAATTTCAGCTTTCTTGGTCAAATAGTTTTTGAGAAGAAGATTTGTAAAGGTTTTCTCTATATATTCCTATGTAAAACTTGATCCCCCAATTATGGCCCCACCCTACCCCCAGGGACCATGATTTGAACAAACTTGAATCTACAATACCTGAGGATGCTTCCATTCAAATTTGAGCTTTCCTGGCCTAATAGTTTTTGAGAAGAAGATTTTCTCTATATATTCCTATGTAAAACTTGATCCCCCAATTGTGGCCCCACCCTACCCCTGGGGACCATGATTTGAACAAATTTAAATCTACACTACCTGTGGATGCTCCCATTTTAATTTGAGCTTTCCTGGCCCAATAGTTTTTGAGAAGAAGATTTTTAAAGATTTTCTCTATATATTCCTATGTAAAACTTGATCCCCTTCTTGTGGCCCCACCCTACCCCCGGGGACCATGATTTGAACAAACTTAAATCTACACTACCTGAGGATGCCTCCACACAAGTTTTAGCTTTTCAGGCCGAATAATTTTTGAGAAGAAGATTTTTGAAAAATACCAACAAATTTTCAATAATTCTCAATTATCTCTCCTTTAAAGAGGGCCTAGCCCTTCATTTGAACAAACTTGAATCCCCTTCACCTAGTGGTGCTTTGTGCCAAATTTGGTTGAAATCTGCCAAGTGGTTCTTGAGAAGAAGATAAAAATGTGAAAAGTTAACAACGACGACAAGGACAGACAACGGACAAATTGTGATCAGAAAAGCTCACTTGAGCCTTTGGCTCAGGTGAGCTAACATATCATAGGCGTCGGAACCGGGGGGGGGGGGGGGGGGGGGGGGGGGGGCTAGACTTGTACAAAATATTGACAAGCAAAAAAAGGTCTTTTTTGGTATGTATAAATTTGCAAAAAAAAGGTAAGCGCCCCCCCCCCCCCCCCCCCCCCGGTTCTGACGCCTATGATATATACCACACGGAAGACAGCGGTAGTCAAACCACTTCTTACGTATAACAAGGGGACTTGTTATTCGTCACTGGTCATACTTTGTGTTGGTCTTTGGTCCGAGTGGTCTATGTGTCATCTGGTACAACTACTATGCTTTTTCTTTCACAACAAAACACGCATTTGTAATGTGATTTTCCTGCCGATACAATTGGAAGTGAAATACATGCCTAGTTAATCGTTGAATTTTCATTAGGCGCACACTGTACATTTGACTTAGCTTGTATTCTGCATTTTGAGCACAATTACATAGTTTTGTCCAGTGTATGTCCCTGTTGTGTTAACAAGACTCTCAAGGATTAAGAGATGGAACGTTTTATCTTGCTAACATGTTGTTACTTTGGGTGTTTTCCCGTGTTATTATTATTTTCGGTATAAAAGGGGAAATAATTCGCTTTGAGGGATATTATCCTTCAAGTTGTTGGATTATTTAACAGCTCTACTCGTGGGAGCTTTCCAAATATGGTTCGTCCTCTACGGTGGCTGGAAATCCAAAGAAAGGAGATATAAGTATAATAATTGTTATCAGATGTTTTATTTAGGATGGCGTCAATGGAAGTGACCAAGCTTGGGCGCATTTCCACCGACAAACCCGCTTCTTTGGATTCCAGGATTTTAGCCAATCAGAATTTAGGATTGGTTGATTTACCGAAACAAAAAACACCAAATTTTATTTTTAAATAAACATTTGTGGGAAGACATTGCCATTTAATAGTTTCTTGCATGCACCACAACCATCTGTTTGCAATATGAAATTGTGCAATCTTAAAGAGAATAAAATACATTTCACATCTTATAAAATTAGTAACATTTTAACAATGTATATTATTAAGTATAAAAAGAAAATTACATTTTAACAATGTAAACAAAAAGATAAACAAAAAAAACCAAAACGCGTACGATTCGAACATCCTCTTTTACAGTGACATTTGTTCAAAGAACTCCTCGCTTACCACTACACCATCGATTCGCTTGTTTAGACGGTACAATATAGCTGATTGTATTGTTATCAGTATTACGCAAACAACTGGACTTAGCCATTTAAAGATCAATCTTATAAATTAAAAGAAGAAAACTTACTTTTTACCAAAGAGTGGGTTTTCATACCTTTTTTTGGAAAATCGAAAAAGATAGACGTTATAATATGTGTTATCAATATCCGTTCTTTAAAAAACGGTACGATGACCCACTCTATGAAAAAAATATAATTTCAACATCCGATTCCTATATCATTTTGTTGCCAAATTAGCATATAACTATTTTGTTGTCTTAATAACAATTAAATGTGAAGTTACTTTTTGTGGGTTATGGCAGCACTGAATGTATATGATTACATATGTTTAACTAGAGGTACTGTGAGCAAGCTCACAATTGATACCCCCCGCTAAGAAAAAAATCATAACGCGTGTATTTTTTCTATTATAGAAAATATTGGATGAATCTATTTCACTGTCCAATTTCTATAAACAACAACTGCTTAATTTTTGAAAACTGTTAATTTTTAGCTTCTAATATTTCCATTAATACAAGACATGACACAGACAGAATTTAGCTTTTTTGAAACAATGACCTTGAACTTTCTCAATTGACCTTGGGTCAAGGTCATGACACACCCTTTAATCATAAGCAATCTTTGTGTGAAGTAAGAACTTCCAATGTTTCCCCATAAGAAAGATATGGACCGGACACGAATTTTGCATTTTTTCTGCCAGTGAGCTTGACCTTGCCCAAATGACCTTGGGTCAAGGTCATGACACACCCTTAGGTCATAAGCAATCTTTGTGTGAAGTAAGAACTTCCAATGTTTCCCCATAAGAAAGATATGGACCGGACACAAATTTGGCACTTTTTCTGCCAGTGACCTTGACCTTGCCCGAATGACCTTGGGTCAAGGTCATGACACACTCTTAGGTCATAAGCAATCTTTGTGTGAAGTAAGAACTTCCAATGTTTCTCCATAAGAAAGATATGGACCGGACACAAATTTTGCACCTTTTCTGCCAGTGAGCTTGACCTTGCCCGAATGACCTTGGGTCAAGGTCATGACACACCCTTAGGTCATAAGCAATCTTTGTGTGAAGTAAGAACTTCCAATGTTTCTCCATGAGAAAGATATGGACCGGACACGAATTTTGCACTTTTTCTGCCAGTGACCTTGACCTTGCCCGAATGACCTTGGGTCAAGGTCATGACACACCCTTAGGTCATAAGCAATCTTTGTGTGAAGTAAGAACTTCCAATGTTTCTCCATAAGAAAGATATGGACCGGACACGATTGCACAGACAGACGGACAGACAGACAGACAGACAGACGGACAGACGGACGGACGGACAAGGTGATTCCTATATACCCCCCCAAACTTTGTTTGCGGGGGGTATAATAAATGTAACAAAAGTGAAATTTGTTAGTTTTTTTAATGGACCTATGTGGTTTTTTGCCTCGGCTTATTCCCCCAGATTCTTTCAATAAATCCTAATTATATCCCTTTGAAAAAAAGGCATGGCCCTTCATTTTATCAAACTTAAATCCCATTACCCAATGATGCTTTGCCCTAGTTGAAATTGGCCCAGTGGTTCTGGAGAAGAAGACAAAAATGTATGATGTTGACAGACGGGCAGATGGACAGACGGAGGCTTGACAAAAAGTGATCAGAAAAGCTTACTTGAGCCTTCGGCTCAGGTGAACTAAAAACTACTAGACACCTGATAAAGTAAAACATGGAGGTATACGGGTAGTTTACAGCTCCAAACCCAGAAAGCACAGCCATTAATGTGACCCCAATGACCCCAATCCTTCCAATACATTGCTCAATTGAGAAGATTCCTGTAAAAACATATTAGAAACATTTATGAACAAAAAAAGACTATCAAAGTAATATTTTTTCAATTCAAACACCATGATAATGATCAAATTCTTTATTTTCATATATCATTAATTGTAAAGTATAACAATTAAGGTCAGACGACACATTCCTCGAAAAATGATTATTTTTCAAATTATTAATGGCCTGATAAAATACCATATATATATATATATATATATATATATATATATATATATATATATATATATATATATATATGTGCTGAAACGAAGACCGTAAATTAATATTTGAATATTCATGACTGCTATTGAATTTGTAGACGTCATTAACAAAATATTAGGCATGTTTGATAAATTATATTACTCTGTGATTGTAGACTGCTAAAACATGTCAGTTCGAAGTACGAGAGTATCCATTAAATTAGGTTCAGATTTTTTGTTTCTGCAAATTATATTTTAACTTTTTTTTTTAAATCTCCAACTGTCAGTAAAATCAAAAGGTTTATTACTTCTTTATAAATTATTAATATACTTCAGTCCTGACTCCATGAGATGGATATATATATATATATACATAACTTCGTACGTCATTCCAAATATTTTCACCATGTTTGATTATAGAATAAACAAGAGGCCCATGGGCCACATCGCTCACCTGAGGAACAATAGGTATGATAAAATTAGCTCAATGGAGTCATAATACAAACTATCTGGACAATGTACAATAATACATGTAGATCCTGTATAAATAAAATCCATTTCCCCCTCGATATTCTTATGTTTATAATCATTAGTCCCTTTTCTAACAGGATGATTTTATAGTCATATCATAGGTTGAGTATTGCAGTTCTCAAAAAGATCCCTAACAATAGTTTATATATGGGATATAAACGCACATCAAACTCTGAACCTTCTTGTGAGGCCAAAGAATTGTCCTGGGGCCAAAGTCTTAACAATTATAATGAATAGCTGATTAGTTTCTGAAAAGATTTTTAAAGATTTACCCTATATATTCCTTTGTTAAACTTTGACCCCCCCCCCCTTTATGGCCCCACCCTACCCCTGGGGATCATTATTTTCACAACTTTGAATCTACACTACCTGAGGATGCTTTCACACAAGTTTCAGCTTTCCTGGCTGATTAGTTTCTGAGAAGAAGATTTTTAAAGATTTACTCTTTTTATTTCTGTGTAAAACATCGACCTCCCATGGTGGCCCAAACCTACCCCCAGGGGTCATGTTTTCACAAATTTGAATCTACACTACCTGAGGATGCTTCCACACAAGTTGCAGTTTTCCTGGCTGGTTTCTGAGAAGAAGATTTTAAAAGATTTACTCTATATAATCATATGTTAAACTTCGACCCCCCATTGTGGCCCCAACCTACCCCCAGGGGTTATTATTTTCACAACTTTGAATTTACACTACCTGAGGATGCTTCCACACAAGTTCCAGCTTTGCCGGTGGATTAGTTTCTAAGAAGAAGATTTTTAAAGATTTACTGTATATATTCCTATGTTAAAATTCGATCCCCCATTGTGGCCCCACCCTAACCCCAGGGGTCATGATTTTCACAAGTTTGAATTTACACTACCTGAGGATGCATCCACACAAGTGTCAGCTTTCCTGGCTGATAAGTTTCTGAGAAGAAGATTTTTAAAGATTTACTGTATATATTCCTTTGTAAAACTTTGATCCCCCATTGTGGCCCCATCCTACCCCTGGGGGTCATGATTTTCACAAGTTTGAATCTACACTACCTGAGGATGCTTCCACACAAGTCTCAGCTTTCCTGGCCGATTAGTTTCTGAGAAGAAGATTTTTAAAGATTTACTTTTTATATTCATATGTTAAACTTCAACCCCCATTGTGGCCCCACCCTACCCCTGGGGGTCATGATTTTCACAACTTTGAATCTACAGTACCTGAGGATGCTTCCACACAAGTCTCAGCTTTCCTGGCCGATTAGTTTCTGAGAAGAAGATTTTTAAAGATTTACTCTATATATTCATTTGTTAAACTTCAACCCCCCCATTGTGGCCCCACCCTCAGGTGAGCTAAAAAGGTTAAGTTTACAATTCAATAAGTTGGTTTCTGGAAGAACAGACTTTGAAAATTTTCTTAATAAATATTGACAATTTTTTTACTTTTTTAATCTTTAGCTTTTAAGATCTGTGTACAAACATAGAATTGTGAGCAAACCTCTGTATCTTGCTTATAATTCGAAGCTTAACACTCAAATATGGTTAGAAAATAGAAATTGTAGGGTAACAATTAAACACAAGAAACATGCACTACATGTATAACAAATAAAGAACACAGTTTATTTTTTCGAAATGAATCATATATAGACATGTATATACCTACATATTTCCGTCAGCGATATCAAACTCTATTTAAACTGAATAAACTCGAGAAAATGCCGAGCATCTCAACAAAACCTATTGCATTAATCTACCATTACGCAAAAGATAATGCCGAATTACCGATAGAATGAATTGTATTTCAGTATCCCTACATCAGATTTTGCTTAATTTGCGCAGGTAAACAGTTAATTGTTTGATTTACCGAAGTCTCTGTTTGATTTGATACGTAAAAATCACGAAACACAGACGATAGTTCCCAGGTTACAAAGCATAAATAATGAAAACGAAACGAAAATCAGAACAAGATAACACCAACGTCATGTGTGAAAACTGTCAACGCATTGAAATATTTAGCCTTAATTTACTTCACAAAATCGGCACCAATATATTTTGCATGTTTCAAAAATTTCCCTTCATACGTGAACGGTTGCATAGCAAGCAAATTCATCATAGTCAGATCGACCCTTTTTCGTATGATGCCATGGCTGCTTTAAACAAAGAACCTCGTTTTAGAAGTATGGAATACGAGTCTTGGTAAAATGGGTATGTAAACCCGGGCCGTGGCAAAATAAAAGCCGGGGCAGGTCGGCAATCGTCAATTCCAAATACGCATTATTTTGCAGCAATATTTACAGCGAATACAAATATACTGGTCCATCAAATATCCTGTAATTTTAATGAGATTGGCAGATTAATACCTGCCAATCTTTTGTTTTGCTCAGGCCAAGTCTTGCCTACCCATTTTACCGTATGCCGAACCCGAAGCTATTAAACTGATTAAACACGCCTTTCCGTTATTATTATTTTCGTAATAACTCAGATTTGAAACAGAATTAGCACTTGATTTTTGCAATTTATATTTTCCTTCCCATAAGGATAATTTATGCTAAACTACGTTGAATTGAACTCGGTAGTTCTTGAGAAGAAGATTTTTAAAAATGCACCCCCCTTTTTCTACAGTTTCAAGGTTTTCTCCGCTTTGAATACAGATCGGACTTTTATTTCTGCAATTTATATTCGCCCTCCCATAAGGATGCTTTGTGCCAAATTTGCTTGAAATTGGATAAGCGGTTTTAGAGAAGAAGTTCAAAATGTAAAAAGTTTACAGACGGACAGACAGACGGACCGACAGACGTACGACGGACAAAATATGATCAGAATAGCTCACTTGAGCTTTCAGCTCAGGTGAGCTAAAAACACAATAACGACCTAAATTCCGGAAATGTCCTGTATATTTTAAATTAAAGAACAAATTTGATTCAAATATCTTTTTATTTTAAAACTGTCCATGTACCTTTCCATAATAACACTCCGTAACTCACATTTGTTCAAACATTTTAGCAATTTATTTCTTCATCATCTAATATATGAATAAAAAAATTCAGAACGTTAGTCTCCGTACAATGTAAACCCTGCTTTTACTTTCAATGAAAACAAATATGGCAGTCATAGATCAGAGTTTTCAAATGGCATTGTCTTTACTTTCGTTCAGAGTAAAATGTTCCCAGACCCAGCTTTCCCTTTCCATCGTAACGAAATAACACGATGCTGCATAGTTTACACCACTTTACATGGGTTAGTTAAACATGTGACTGAATATTTGAATGCTATATATACATTGGAATATGAGAAATAAAAATATATATATATATATATATATATATATATATATATATATATAGACAAACACACACACACACATTTCTTTATATCATCAATTAAAGTGTATTTTCAATAAGATTATATAAGAAATTGCATACTCTAGTATCTTGCACAAATGCCTGATAAAGTACCGTAATAATTTGCTAGAAAGCTTATCAAAGTACTGTGGAATCATTAGATTTCGTGGTGGCTCAATTTTCGTGGAATTCGTGGGTACCTCTCATCCACAAATTAACATCCTCCATGAATTAATAAATTAAGGCAATAAAGTCATATTTTCTTTTGTATGTATACCAGAATACACGAAATTACGTCCTCACGAACATGTAAAATTAAAGCAATCCACGAAATTTGGCCCCCACGAATTTTAATGATTCCACAGTAGTTGTAAATCAATAACAAATTCCTGGAAAAAGTTATAAAAATTGAAGAATGTGTCATCTGACCTTAAATAAGATAAAATAACAAGACAAACCATGCTTAGGACTCAAAATTGGAAATGGGTCACCAATCTTCCAGAAAAAGTAAAGAAATGCCAGCCATGCCCCAGTTGTCATTAAAACACGAATGTGTCGTTTTTGAGGAGCTGAAAATTACAAAATAAATCTTTACCATCTGGTATGTACCTGATACTGAAGCTGAAAGCAAACACTAAGAAAGGTGAAAAAAACAGAAGACCAGCTGGAGCAAATATACAGAAAAACTTGTTTAGTACGAACACAAATATAGCGAAATCTCGGATATAGCAAAGTTGTTTTTTAATCTCTGGAAAAATTCTTAACAAACTTTGCAAAATTTAATGGTTATAACGAATTCAAATACAGTCACACCTGCTGTTAGAGCGGCCAGTTTTAATCCCGTCCGTTTATTTTTTCACTATATTTAAACTGATTTAATAGGCCACCTGTCTAACGCGGCCAGCGGCCAGTGTTTTTAGGTCCTGTGGTTTCAACATTCCTGTTTTCAACGGCAATTTTGTCTGTTTTGTCACATAACTTCTGAGTCTGACATGTGACCCCGTTTCGAAAGAAGCCAAACTTTGACAGCTGATAATGAGTTAATGACAAATAATTGAGTGTGTAATTTAAAGTCTGCTGAGATTTGATGAGATAATTGATTATAACACCTGCTTTGTGTTGTTTATAGATCTACAAGTAACTATATGTTACTAAAGGCCAGTCTTGCACTTAACAGCTTAACATGTACAGCCATCTGCCGATAATACGCCACCTTTATTTAAAGAAAATTTCTTTGAGAGAACTAAAAGGGGGCTTATTATACACCCCAGTGTAATTTTGACACTTTTTACGAGGTTAAACATTGGCTATCTTAGTTCAGTACATAGCGTTTGTACGGAAACGCTACTTCTGATTGTTTACCAAATTTAATCAATTAAAATAATTGTTTGGGTGTATTTAGCTGGAAATTTTTTGCTCTTAATCCCTTGATAGATAAATTAAACTAAATCGGACACTTAAAATTAATATAAACTGGTTTTTTCCGCAATCTGAAATATGCATTCCCCATCTGCATGTATGCCGCCATTACAGATGCTATTAATAAATCTGTGCAATAGAGCCAAAATGAATATTCTTGGGTTTTTTTTCATTGATTTGAAACCTGGAATAAGAGGCCATGCACCTGTCTTAAGCAGTCAGTTTGTCATTGTCCCACAAGTGGCGCTGCTTAAAACAGGTGTGACTGTATAACAAAGGACTATATACGATAAGGGCCTAAAATGGCCCCCTAAAATGAACATCATCACTTTACTATCATTCTTTGTTTTCTTAGTACAGATATGTATGCGATGTGTTTACATAATATTCATTTTGGTTCATGTGCCCACAATTTAGAAATACAACATTGTAAAGACAACCTTTTCCGCCATTTTTGCATTTTCAGCGTAAGACTAATAAGTGACAAAAAAATTTTCCTTGTTCAAGCATGCGCTCTATATTTCCCATTCGTAAATAGATAAGAAAGATGTCAATTTTTGGCTGATTTTGATTGAATTATAGAAATGGCGTCACTTCTGACGTCATATACTACCAGTGAGTGCAAATAAATAGATGAAAAATATATTTTATATCAACTCTTCTAAAAAATTAGTTAACATTCTATTGTTCCCGAAACACTTAAAAAATAGCGAATTATGGGGGCCAAATTTAACTCTTATCATATATAGTTCTTATTGGATATAGTGAACTGATTTTGAGTCCGATAATGGTGAATAATAACGAAGTTTAACACTTTTTAAATTAATTCCTCTACAGTTTAAAAAGTTTGCACTAGCATTTAACATCACAGTTTGAAGGAATTTATTTTCACATAAACTCTTCAATTTACAACCCAATTACTAAAGGTATCAAAGGAATGTATTTTCATTTTAAACCTAAATTTAAAAAAATTGTCATCTGGTGAAAGAAACTATGTTTATATAGTGAATTCGCTATAGTAGTTATTACGAATTCGTTATACAGATGGTAATAACCAATTACAGATATAACAAAGTAAATCCATTGGTTCTTTACGATATAAACCAAGTTTTACTGTATATGATTTCATATTCAACTCTAAGACACAGTTATACAATAAGTTTGTGGAAAAAAATTGAAAATAAGAAATTAAGGGGCTTAGCACACCAATATCTTATTTGATGGATCAACAAAATATATATATATATATATATATATATATATATATATATATATATATATATATATATATATATATATATATATATATATATAATTTCACAAAAGAGACTAATGCAAGCTTTTCATTATTTTACAGTGTACCATGCTTAATATAATAGTTATTTTGCCAGGAAAAATTATTATATATCAACCATGTACAAGTATGCCATGTGCCTATTCATGTCTGATTTTCAGGTTTTATTACTATCTATTTCTAAACAATGTTATTTCCACCATAATTGACGATTTCTTCTAAAACATTACTTTAAATGACTAAGTTTGACAGCTGGTATTTTTTTCATTAATTATCAGAAATCAAAATCCTAACAATATGCACACACCTCTGATAATATGTACAATTGATCTGCAAAACAACAGCCTTCTATCTCAAAAACTGTAGGGGGAGTTATCCATACAATAGGGATACTATATATGCAATATTTGGACAAAAATTTACTAAGTTCGACAGCTAGAATTTCGCCCGCAATTTTCACCATTTCAATAACTGGATTTTTCCGTTGGAAAACGGGGTTTAAAATAAAGGGCATTCACTTATTCAAACTGTAATGAACTTCAATACACAGCAATGTCACTTGACAGGTGAAAAGGTAATTTACTCAAGCCATGTGCATTGAGGCGTGACTAATCCCATCTGGCCAGCACTGTCGGTAAATTTCAATGTAATTTGGGAAGTCAGAGTGTTTATACAAGCTACTCATGAGGGGCTAGCACATGAAAAAAGTGTATTGTATTGTATTTGTTTATTTGCTAAAATTCATATGAATTATAAGCAGTTGTTCAAGTTCAAGTTCAAGCTCCTTATTCCAAGAGACAAATGTCTCATAGGTTATACATATGAACATATACATATTAAATAAACAGTAAGAAAAACGAAGTGTGCATAATCAATTTGGATAATTCATATGAAGAGTTTGTTGCTTGTTTGCATAATATAAATAGTAACCTAAATTACACAGTTCTTTAGTATTAGAGGTAGATAATAACTGTATAACTGTTGTAACATGTACATAATAATAAACATATCCAAACACTCTATCTAAGCAAAAGTACACGTCACTACTAGTATTAACGTCATACAATATTCTACAAAAAATATTATTCATAAATGCACATTCATATGAGGAGAGACCCTATAAATCAATAAATCAAAAAGTTATGTAAATGATATTAATAATGGTAATACTTTAATTGGATGTACGAATAGTATGCCATTCCTGTTTTTTACAAGCCTCACGCAGATACATTGCGAGATGGCACAATTGTTTGCATGAATGGCAAGGAGTTGAACTAACTTTAACATTGAAGGACGAGTTGAAAGATGAAAAAGGTGTAAAATTCAATTGATAGGCATGATCTTTCTACTATATTAAGCAGGGTACACTATTTAAGCTATTACTAGACTTTGACCCGTCCGTGCACAGGTAGACATTGCAAATGATATCGGACATTTACAAAATAGATACATAGACACATTGTATTGTTGACATTTACATAACCAAGCTTTAAGCCTACAGTAATGCTATTAATTTCACTACATTCTGCTTAGTTAGAATAATGTGTCTTGGGACAGGCCTTCACCACAGTTAAGATGCCTCCCATATACCCCTAAATTGTAGCAAAAAAATTGCAGAATCACTCCGAAACGATTTTGAAGAAAATTAATGAAGCTGCATTGAAAATAACAGTAAAATTATTTATAACAAACCATTTTGCGGCTGTAAATACCTTTCGTCTAAAAATTCAACACTTTTTCACCAATGTTTTTTACTCGCTTCAAATTTACACATCATGTTGACTTTCGGAACTCTCGGGATTTTTCATATTAAATGCACTGAGTTAGAGTTATTTCCCTATTTTCTAATGAACAGAATATATAGCAAATTTTCAATGAAAATTTACATGTATTTGTTTTATCGTTTCTGAGTTTATCCATGCAAATGTGATATTGAGGAAACATAAACTAAAGAGCCTCCCGTGATTTAGTGTGAATGTAATGCGCAAGATTGTAAAATGTTTTGTTGATTATTAATTAGCGAAGCTTGATTGAGAAAAAATAAAAACAATTTGGCTTTCTTCAAGTACAAATAATGTTTAAAATATAGAAAACAAAAGACATTTCTCTTCCGATTTCTCGGTATTAAAGCCCAAAAATTTGAGTCTATTATTTCAATATAGTAGTAGAGACAATCAACCGATGTAAAATACAATGATTTATTGGGAAATGGTTTTCTGTTTTGAAAAACTATCATATCAACCTAACTATAATATTAAACAGGTATGATATTAACTGGGGCTCTCTGTATATGATTTTTTTTGTATATTAAATAGTCTTGTATTTTTAAATAGAAACTGGAAAACTTGTTTTGACTGTAAACCGGATAATTTTGGAGTTGAAATTTGGTCTAATTTGTTGCACTATTCAATTATCTATTAATACATTCAAAGACTGCCAAAAAAAAATTAGGATATATTTGATTATAGTCTGTCCCAAGTTATTGCTTCCATCAATTTTTAATGATTTTTAATAAAATTACACATACCTGTGAAAGAAATACAATTGAAATCGATGAAAGGGAATATATCCAATATATCTTCATTGAACAATTATCCCTTTTCATTCATACAATTTCACAGGAACGAAAACAATTTTTACGGAGATTTATAATGGGAAATGTTTACATTTTTTCTTCATTCGGAATACACTCGGAATACGTCACACAATTTTTAACGTTATCATCCGGGCTTAATAATGGCTGATGCAATGCAAAATCTCCGTAGACTTTCAATTTTGGGATGTGTATTGAAACCTGAAGCGGTAGAGGGGGCGTTTCAAAACAGATAATCTGGACATTTTTTATATTAGTGGATGAACATAGTTTGAGCACAAAGGTATTTACTATTATTGAAATATCAAGCAAAAAGTGGTGGAAGCAAAAACTTGGGATAGAATAAAAAAAAATATTGATGAAAATGAAAATCAAGAATTCAAAAACTATGGATGAAATCTAGAAACCAACTATCACTCGCATTAAAAAATTGCTGTCACACATATTCAAACAAGAAACTAGAACACGATTGTGAAATTCAAGAAATTTTTAAATCTTCAATTCAAACCGCTCCACATAAATGTTATTTATTAATCCAAAACCAAAACAAATTTAAAATATATCATATATCACAATTTTGCAGGAATTCTAGCTTGTTATGCTGTAAAATATTTTGTTCATTATTGATCTTACAATGCATATCAATTTTTTTGTCAGAGTAAACTGCATTGTTATTATGCACCTTGAAATTATCAAGTTATATTTACATCTACGTAGTATTATTTCGTATATTTCTTATGAAAACTTATAGTTAATTGATAGCTCTATAGAAACAGCCAGCCAGAAATCTACACGCCCCACTAATTGGTCGAAATCTGCTGCGACTGAAACTGACAGGAGTGAAATTGACACGCCCTGTTTATCGATTGGTCGAAACCTACAGTGACCTAAGAAAAATCACAAACTGCACAAAATCATGACAAAAATCACAACATCATGATGATAACAGGAAACGATTTGGCTGTTTCTTTTAACTAACATACTTATGCACATTAACAGTAATTTAGTGAATTTTGCTTACTTTTGAAAATCAATTTATTAATTAGACAAAAGAAAGATGTAAATATAAATAATAAAAAGCTTTCTTTGATGATTCATGCCGGTTATGAAGTTAGCGATCATTGCAGCAAAAATTTACATAACCCCCATTAGTGGGTTATGTATTTTTTCTGCAATGTCACTACCTTCATATACCGAATGAATCACCAAAGAAATCATTTTATAGTTTAAATATTGCACTTATTGAAATGCTTGTTATTTCTAATACTCCGAAATTTATAAGTCATAGAGTCTGCAGTATCATAGAGACTTGGAATTTTTACCAATGTCACAAGTTATCTTAAAGGATCCTTCAATATATTCATAATGAAAGGAATCATCCAAAGCATCTTTCTGGTAGTTATTGCCCCTGTAAGTTTCAGCATTTTGCTGAAAACACAACTTGAAAGTCATTAAAACTTTCAACCTCTTAGGAATTAGGAGTCTACTTTCACAGATGAAAACTAAATAAAATTTTGAACTTCTTAAAATAAGATGGGGGAAACAATTTTTAGAAATGATTGATTTATACAAACCGGTAGGTATATGGTGGAAAGAATTGATTGAAAATCAAGAACTAGCATACTAATTTCTTACTTTTATTTTCATTTTTTATTTGTCCCAGAACTTTCAATTATTTGATATATATGTATCACAAACAACGTTTTCTTTACATAGTTGGCCATTTAAAGGTCTTCCGCAAGGAAATAGCCAATCAAACTTAGTTAATTGTAGTTCCATATATATGTAGAGACAATTTCTTTTCTTTCTTCCCTTTTTGGCATCTTATTTTAGGCCTATAGTATTGATTTTGGACTCATTGGTTAGGATAATTATTACTTCAGTGGAATTGTCACACTAATTTTGATGGAACTATTTTTAAGATGAGCATGATGCAACTTCCTGGATGGTGCTGAGTCTGTTTGTCAACACGTGAAACCCACATGTATTTGGGGGTAGGTATGTTTACTCTCAATTATCTCTCTTAGAATGAAGCCAAATAAGGCGTTATTTTTCTGATCTAAAATTTTTCTTGAAGCATTTAACTATAATATCTCTTTCATGAATCATATGCTGAGAGTATATATAGTTAATTATTTAACTTAATTAAAGGTATATAGTAACATAAATGTGAAATTAATTTCTTGTGCGAGACCTAAATTCAATTCAATTTAATGGTTTAATGACATCACCATGTTGGCATACATTCAAAATGAAATGAAATGACAGACAAAAGAATATTATAACATAAAGGCTATAGCATGCAAGACAGTTTTAAAAGATATGACGGTCACCCCAATTGACCCTTGGCCTAAAAAAGTCCAGAACTTACAAACTTATTTGCCCTTTGCTAAGGATATCACTTCTCCTTTAAAACTTTCAGACATAGAAGTTTGAAACTTTAATCTATGTTTTTTTATCACATGGAGCATGGGGGGTGTCATATAATATAGAGAAATATCTTTTAAATTCTTCTTCTTAAAAAAATTGCCAAGAAAAGCAGTTACCTGGTACTTTAGTGGAGCATCCTCAGCTAGTATACATTCTAGTTTGTCAAAACATGACTTTCAGGATTAGAGAGAGCCACATTGGGGGTCAGAAAAATTATACATAAAACCTCAAATATTATAATAAATGGTATTACATGTACTAACAAGTTTAAGCAAGCATCTTAACATATTGTTGATTCTCAATTGTTTAGACTGTGGCCCCTGGACAATTCTTGGTCACCAAAATGGGTTCAAAATTTAATGTGTGTGCATGCATGTGTGTGTGCGTGCATGCGTTTTTAAACATTTTCCCTATATATTTCTATCTTAAACTTTGAACCCCTTCTGGGGCCCCAGTTTTGGTCCAGGGGTCACAGTTTTTACAATTTTGAATCTACACTTTCTGAGGATGCTTGAAAAGTAATTTTAAAAATTGTAGCTTTGTAGTTTTTGAGAAGAAGATTTACTGGTAAAAATTTTCCTTTCATATTTCTATGTTAAACTTTGAACCACCCTTGGGGCCCCAGAAGGTGCCCAGGGATCATGATGATAACAATTTAGAATCTTCACTATATTTACAAGCTTTTGTGTAAATATTGGCATTTCTAGTGTAGTGGTTCAGAAGAAGAAGAAGATTTTTAAGCCACATACTATTTTCTTGTTTCATAATTTTTTCCCTTTTAAAAAGGGTTGGGCCCTTTATCTTAACTATTTAGAATGCCCTTCCCATAAGGATGCTTTGTGCTAAGTTTGGATTAATTAATGGCCCAGTAGCTCTAGATAAGAAGTCAAAAATGTGAAAAGTTTACAGATAGACAGACAGGTAATCAGAAAAGCTCACTTAAACCTTTGGTTCAGGTGAGCTTAAAGCTAAACATGGCATTGAAGTTCTTTAGATGATTTTTACACAGTTTTTCTATATACCTTTATGCTGAACTTTAAACCCACCTTAGGACCCCATTATTGGTTTACGGGTCACAGTCTTAACTAGAGGTACTGTGAGCAAGCTCACAAATGATACCCCCACGAAGAAAAAAAATCATAACTCAAGTACCAGTATTTTTCTATTACAGAAAATGATGGATGCTATCTATTTAACCTTCCATATTCTATCAATAATACCTCTTCTATTTTTTTTTTAATTGTTAATGCTAATATGAGTACACAAACCAATTTCTATTCTAGAAATTCCATTTTATTTCAACTTAACTGTTTATAATACATTAATACATTTGCATCCTTATGTCATATATTATGTGATTTGTTATCAGATAACAAACATGACTGGAATCAAACGACATGTCTAGCAGCCATTATATGTTTCAAATTTTTGGCACACCAAGCCCAATTTTTTTTCAAACATAGATAATCACAGGTTACAAAGCTCAAAGAGACGGGAATCTACACTACCTGAGTATGCTTCCACATAAGGTTCAGCTTTCCTGGCTGATTGGTTCCTGAGAAGAAGATTGTTAAAGACTTACTCTATATATTCCTATGTAAAAATTCCAACCAACCCCCATCGTATGCCCACCCTACCCCCGGGAGTCACATGATTTTCACAACTTCGAATCTACACTACCTGAGGAAGTCTCCACACGTCTGTCAGACATCAGCATCATAAGACTCACCATCCATGCAAGTTTTGTGAAGTTGGGACCAGAAATAACTAACAGATAATCATCAAAGGGCACTGCTCAAAAAACTTAAACCAGTTCTAACGAGAGGCCAATTGGGCCACATCGCTCACCTGAGCAACAATGGCTTTATATGGGTGTTCAAAGGGTATTGTGCCATATGGCCCCTTGGTAGAAAAACAAAAAAAGAATACATGTACCATAAAGTAAACTGTATCCAAATTTTACACATATTTTCCTACACTTAAAGGACATATCGCATATTTCTAAAGTATGGGACATTTTACATTTTTTGGGCTTCCTTGTGTATCTAATAATTACTTCTAACAGTTTGATAACGGTAAAAAAGCGGTAATTAGCCATAATATCAATTTAAATTAAGCCCCGATCGTTTAAAAACTTGTTAATTAGATAGCGTGTCACGTGGTACAGTGACGTCACATGTGACCTTCTTCGAACAGCTGATTGTAAACAAATTGTAGGCTTAGCATCATCTTCCTTAAATTTGGACATTTATTCACCATGTACGTTGTTTTTTTACATGCAGACTAAATTAAAAGTATCTTATTATTCAGTCGTACATGTTTGAATGACCAGTACGGATAAGAAATGATGATACAGCCGAAGAAGCAATGATGAAGTTGGCAATACCGATCAAATTGATCGACAAGTAAACATTGCAAACACAACTAGTAAGGATTTTAGCTCAAATAAATCGGTTAAAGGTGTATATGATATTAAAATCGACAACAGTCTTGTTTTTTGGCGTTCCTAACGACTCAGAATGTTCATTATTGTAAAACTGTGGTGCACAAGAAGTTTGTTTATTCGGCTGTACCTGGTAGCAACTTTCTAAGGTTGTTTTCATCATATTACAATGTATAAATATATATTATAAAAGCAGACAAGAACGTTTTCCTTAATTATTGTTTTTTTCAACCAATCTCCATATTTTTTTTTTTATCCATTTACGTATATATCTATATCGACAAACTTTGTCTATTTCCCGCGTAAACATTCAATATCGACAACTCGATCCTTGACTTCTCCCACAAAACAATTAAACTCAGAAATCTCACCTACCGTACATAAATAATGAATTCTGCAGAGGTGAGCTATAAATGAAGAAATAATCTATATAAAACCAACGGATACATGAACGTATAGTTTAACAATAACAATAAGAAAACAGCTAATGTAGCGAGGCGGTATCCAAAATGGCGTCCTCTCTTGTTATTTTTCTCCGATGAACTTGTGTTTTCTACACAGGCCCCTGTGCATAAACTTCTATTATTTCTCTTTGAAAAATAAATACGATTTATTTATGAAACTATTTTTACAAAAATATACCATATAATCAATAATAGACGCATTGAATGTTAATTCATAAATACTCTCATCGACAGATGGACCCCTATTTGTCGCAAGATTTCCGCATACTTTCGTAAGGGAAACTTTAAAGCTGCTTAATCCGATTTTATATCAAATTTTATGCACGCTTTTAAACGATGGCAATGCTTAGTATATGAATAATTATAGACATTGCAGTAGTTTTACCCATCAATTATGCCAAATTTCAATGAAGAAAAATACGTACAAAATTTGCTAACAAAACAAACGACAATAAAAGGTACCGTGTTATTTCGCCTCATGTTAAATTTCACCCCTGACGACGAGACGGGTATGGTTGTATTACGACTTTGACATTGCTTTAAATAAAGGTCGAAATGATCAGACAAATTACAAATAAACAGGTGTACGTTTTGTTCGCTAATATTTCCAAATTTTGCTTTCTTTACAATCGATGCATAGCATGCGAGTTGAATAACCCCAATCATTCGGGGGATGAAACCAAGCGGTTTCCTTTTCTAAACATTCCCGTGATGCATTTTGGTTTGTTTTTTTGTTTGCCCAAAGAGAAATTATTTTTATTTACTTTGAATATTTCTAACTTTGAAAGGAGACTGATTCTGCTGGTGTAAATAGGAGAAAGTCCATAACTTTCCAAGATGAATGATTTGTATGGAAAAAATTTTGATACTGTAAGTACAAAAAAATCGGACCAAGCAGCTTTAAAAAACAACAGTCCAAATCCCCATTTTTGACAGTTAGAACACCCGCAGGAGGCACAAACACCATCATGTCCTGTTATCGGCAATTTAATAGGGGATAATTAGTTTAATTGTCGTTTAAATCTAATCCAATTTAAAAGATGGCTAACATCACCTTCTCGCTTCATATCGCATATGACGTCAAACATCATGGCTGGTAGATCGAGAGAGAAAATATGCATATCGCGACATTTGACTTTCATCGCTTTCAAACTCACGAATTAGCCAGATTATTTGATAAAAACGATAATAAACTTCATTTTTAATTAGTATAGAATGATTTTATTTAAAAAATTCAGAAAATTGAAAAACATGCAATATATCCTTAAATCTTTGACATTGTACCCTTATGAAATATCATTTACCATAAACAAGATCCTATGCAAGATATAAAACTAAATTTTTGGTAGGGGTATACTTTTAACTTTCAATTCCCTTTTGTTTAATTCTGCCCCCTCACTTTATAAAATGATCAAACTATAGATCAGATTATAGATCAAGAGATTGCATATAGGTACATATTCATCTTCAATTACATTGTATAAGCTAGTTATTGTATTTTATTAAAAAAAAATTCCTATTTGTGAAAGTAGAAAATTGTGCCTCAATGCGCTCAAGTTAAAAACATTAAAAAATTTAATTGGTCTTCCGCATTATAAATGATTGTTATTTACCGGGTGTGAACTCGTGTGACGTTTTATAACCTTATAAGTGGAGGGGGGGGGGGGTCCCCCCCCCCTTTTTTTTGCAAAGTTAGACATAGCTGTACTCAAAATCTTGTTTTTTTGTGCTTGTCAAGATTTCTGATAAGGTCTAGCCCCCCTCTCAATGAGCCTCGGACTGCAATGTATTGACAGGCATATCACTCTATTTTACTATGACCAACCCTTTATTTTCATCTTTAAATCGAAACGTTAACAAATGGCTACAAATCAAGATGATTTTCTGCAGTAATATTTTCTTAAGAATAGCGATAAATTAATACATTTATCCCTGTAATAGTAATGTTTAAAACTGTTTTAAATAGGTCGTTTTTATTTAATTTTGTCTGAAAAAACATCAAAGTTGGTGTGGATTCATCATATAAGGAGGGGGCCCTAGAAAATAGTTAGGGCATTTCATCATTCTAATTTTTCTTTAAAAGTAATTAACATTTAGCGAGGCATTTCTGGTGATCAATCAAAATTTCAGCGTCAATTGTAGAATTATAAGCAAGATACAGAGCTCACAATTCTGCTTGGTTTGAGTCAATTTTTTGTTCACAAAAGTTTATCATTCAAGAAGAAATATGCAATAAAACAAAGAAAGAGCACAATTTATTTTTTATAATATATATATAAACTTATATATTTCTAGCAGCGAAATCAATCTCTTATTAGACTAAAAATGCAGAGCATCTTAACAAAACATTACATAGAGATCGTTAAGAAGTACCAACAGAATGTATAGTATTTATAATATGATATGTTGTTAGTGCATCAGATTTTGCACTCAAATTTGAAACAGAATTCGATGATAATTTTTGCAATTTATATTTTCCTTTCCATAAGGATTATTCATGCTAATTACCTTGAATTTGCTTCGTAGTTCTTGAGAAGAAGCTTTTTTAAAATGCACCCCTCTTTTTCTACAGTTTCAGACGTCAATGCCATGGGTATAGCATTAGCTCCGCCCGACTTTGTCTTCGTGAGCTAACAACCAATTTTAATATGGGGGGTAATCGTGTTCAAAAACTTATAAATCCGAATAAGCAATCGTGTTGATGTGTGAGCCTGAGTATGAATGAGTGTAATTTTGATCGTATAACCTTTAAACCTCAGGGATAAACACTCTTTAGAGTTGACCCACTGGCCTTCAATCTAATTTCTCCTACAAATGCTTAATTGCAGGTGTAAAATGCTGTTCGTTATTTACATGTACCGGCCGATAACCTGCCACTATAATACAGACTTCAAATCTGTAGTCTCTGCAGTTGTATTTCCGTTTTCGAAATATCACAGCTGACATGATTATAAATCAACAAATGTAAAGTCTACAAGTTTGCTGAATTTTGACATGATCATATAAGGAAATAGTGACCTCACCGATAGAAAAGGGCTGAAGGTAAAGGCATGCCGTAATCGCCGGAATAGAGACGGAATAAATAAGAAAATAAAACAGGTAGGCCTATAATCTTATTATCTCTGGATAACAACATTTCTTAGAAAGTATTATTTTTCGGAAAAATGAATTATAAGATTGGTGTACATTTTATATGTATCAAGAGAATGTAAAAAGATGCGAGTGAAGAATTCGATCGGCTTTCAATATCTTCTTAGAACTGGAAAAATTACATATAATGACTTTGTTTGAATATACATGTATATAGATATACACGCATTTTTATTAGAGTACATGCAACAAATTGTTAAAGTATAGGGCTCAGGTGAATTAAGAAACTATCTCCAAAAGCATCCATACCGCTACCACAAATCGATAAGAAAAACAAACTAAATTTAAGGTCAGATGACACGTCCTGAGCATCTTTTTTGTATCTCATCGTAATAAAGAGTTCCAATAAAAACTATTAATTTTATAATTATTTTTATAATGATTAAAATTTACTTGTATATGGTAATATGTCTGGATGGCCGAGTGGTTATTACCGTGGCCACTCACTGCCAGAAGGCAATAGATTATAGAGGTCATGAGTTAAAAGCTCTGCCCCCGCTGAGATAGAGTTCTAATATAGTGAATTTCGCTGTGCTGTATTTTTATTTATTTTCATATGAGCTAATTCAACTGTATTTCCAGAAGATTATACAGGAAATTGCATACTCTAGTATTTTGCAGAAATGCCAGGTAAGGTACCCTAATTTTTTGCTTGTCAAAGCTTGTCAAAGTAGTAGTAAAGACATTGGTTTTAAGGTTTTGATTAATATTCATAAGAAGCGACACCCCCTTTAAAAATAAATAAAAATTCCAAAGATAAGTTTAACTGTCGTGAAATTAAAGCTAAACACCGCTTGTAAAAAGGATTAAACCCTTCGATATTTTTAAATATTTTATAATTAAAACTCAGTTCATATACGATTGAATTCATCTGACCCACCCTGATCCTTACTTTCAGAAATCCAATTTCCAAAGAAAAAACATAATTACAAATACATAAATATACTAGTATACCCTTACTTTTTCTTCAAAACCTTTTAATTTTTAACAAAACTTGGTGCTTTATTCAATAATTGTAAAATTTCTTTTTATTTACAATAATTATAGTTTTAAATTGTTTTATTATTTATTTTTAACTTGCAAAACAAAATCATTTTGATACTTAAAATCAAAGGCCGAAACGGCCACAAAGGCGTCAAGCTGACATGTTCTTTTATATTGAATGATACCAATAATTTGAATTTCTGTACTATAATAGTCGTATATCAAATAATAATGAGCCACATCGCTCACCTAAGCAACACTGGCTTTATATGGGCGTTCAAAGGAGGCCCCTCAGTTTGTTAACCAAAAATGAATATCCGAATTGTCACTTATTTTTGCATATACTTAATCTTTGACATATTTACCTTTATGAAATACCATTTTTACCAAAAATAAGATCATATGCAATATAAATAACTAAATTTTCAGTTGGTGTTCACGGTTAACTTCCAATTCCCTTTATTTAAGCCCCCCCCCCCCCCCCCCCCCATCACTTTATAAAACGATTTAGATACACGAGAGCATAGAGGTACATTTTCTCCCTCCACTACTTACTAGTTATTGTATTTTAAAAAATCCAATATGTGAAAGAAGAAAAGTGTACCTCAATGCACCAGAATGAATGCGCTGAATTTCTCAAATTAAAAACATTGAAAAATTTAATTGGCCTTCTCCATTATAGACATCATTTACCAGGTATGAATTCATTTCGAATGACATTTCATATCCTAAATCACTTGATTGAAGAATAAACTTAACTGGTCACATACGTTAAAGAGCTATAATTCAAATTAATGTATTGGCATGTGTGTTGCTCTATTGTACCAAGGCCCATCAATTATTTTTATCTTTATTAAAAAACAACAAATGTGTACAAAGATGATTTTCCGTTGAAATATTTTTTTAAGAACACCGATAATGCTTTTATCCTCATAATAATAATGTGTCAGGACTATGGAAACTGCAAGACATTTCTATTGATCAACCAAAATTTCAGCGTTAATCGTAGAATTACAAGCAAGATACATAGCATGTTTTTGTTCACATGAGTTTATTACATTCAACTTATGATTTTTAAATTTGGTATTTCCTATTCAGCACAGCTGCATTTAAAATATACCCATACCAAAAAAAAGCACTAAAAAGTTATACCTATAAGCCCTTAAAAAAGTTACAAAAAAGTCATAACAAAGTTAGCACAATTTGGAACCATCTGATCAATTATGGTTCCAAATTAGCATCAAAAAGTTATACCTATATTGTAACTTTTTGCTTAAGTACAAAAAAGTCATAACTAGAGTGTAACTATTGACAATTTATTTTTTCATAAAAATAAAATAGGTACAAAAAAGTTATCAAAAAGTTATAATTAAGTTATCATTTAGGTACAAAAAAGTTACAAATTAAAGTTACAGAAAAGTTATCATTTAGGTACAAAAAAGTTATACATATAGGTACAGAAAAGTTATCATTTAGGTACAGAAAAGTTATAGATGTAGGTACAGAAAAGTTATACATATAGTTACAGAAAAGTTATCATTTAGGTACAGAAAAGTTATACGTATAGTTACAGAAAAGTTATACGTATAGTTACAGAAAAGTTATCATTTAGGTACAGAAAAGTTATAGATGTAGGTACAGAAAAGTTATACAAATAGTTACAGAAAAGTTATCATTTAGGTACAGAAAAGTTATAGATGTAGGTACAGAAAAGTTATACATATAGTTACAGAAAAGTTATCATTTAGGTACAGAAAAGTTATAGATGTAGGTACAGAAAAGTTATACATAAAGTTACAGAAAAGTTATTGTTTAGGTACAGAAAAGTTATAGATGTAGGTACAAAAAAGTTATCATTTAGGTACAGAAAAGTTACACAGAAAAATTACAGATGTAGGCAAAAAATATTTATTTGTATCATAAACTTCAGATAAAAAAACCCCAGGTACATGTACAGGTGTTATACTGATGAAAAAAAGTCCCTAATGTTGACAAAGAACTTTTCATCAAATTGTTTTTGCTCTTGAATAGGAATTTAAAACAGCTCTGTTCATGTGAGCAAAAGAACACAAGTCAATGTTTTTGTTAATCAATATGTTTACTGAATTATATTTACATCTAATGAGTATGCTTTCCTCCATTTCTTATGGAAACTTATAGTTAACGCCTTGTTTAACGATTGGTCGAAACCTGTATGACCATAGAAAAATCACTGAAATAATCAGGATGATATCAATGCAGACTCACATTCCCATTGAAGACAATTTGGCTGTTTCTTTTAGCTAACGTACTATGTACATTAAGAATAATATAGTAAATTTTACTTACTCTTTACAAACAATTTATTAATTTGTTAAAAGAAAGATGTAAATATAAACATTATAATGCTTTCTTTGACGATTCATGCAGGTAATGAAGGGAGCAAATGCGGGTAATGTATTTTTTCTGCAATGTCGCTACATTCATATCCCGCATATATCACCAAAGAAAGCATTTTATTGTTTACATAATTATCTCAAATCATTACAGACCCTATATGCAAGTTTTTGAAATAAAGCAATAATCTAACATAAAAGCATTTGGGATTACATGTGTGTCTAATGTTCTTGCTAAATTTAAATAGAAAGTTTGAAAAACATTATTTTGTAAACCAAATTTGACCAAAACCTTCATAAAGCATGTTTTAGGTTAAATTCCTAACATATACTAGCATGATTTTGTTCCAAACATACTAGTATGATTTTTAAAACAGTCCTGGTTCTAGATGATACCAATGACCTGCAGTAATCTATCAGCAAACAACTGGATCTGTTTCTTGAATCTGTTCCTAAAATGTATAAAAAAGAATGTTTCATTATCATGGCAATTTCTTACTACATGTACTTTCATTGTAACTGTTAAAATCCTTGACAACTACCTTATACTTAAAACAGAAAATTATATAGCATACCAAGTTGAATATATATTTGACCAGCACCTGGCAGGTGAAAACTGGTTTCTGTTTACACGGCTGCATGTATTTCTATGGGAACGGTTGCTCTTGCATCTGATCTCTTTCATAGTATTATCCTTGTCCTCCATTAATCTAAAAGAAGGCAATAAAATTTAAAACATGATACTGTTTGACAAATTTCAATATATGTAGCATAAATTATTATTAAATATAAGTAACACTTTTCAATTCTCTGTTGACCTGGTACTCCCCCCCCCCCTCCCCTCTAAAACAAAAAGTCAGCATTGATACAGCAGTTGCCATTATATTCTCAGATTTACAATAATTCATTATACTAAAGGATATACATAATATATGGTTAAAATCTGTATATCTTATTTCTACTTGATAAACACACACACTTACTTTTTTCATCTTGTATTAATGATGTATCTTCAATCTGGTGTACATTCTGCTAGCTGGACTTGGTTGGGATTTTTTCTGCAATACAATGATACTTTTTTTAAAAAGAGTCTGCCATAATTTGATTATATATAGAATGTACATCACTAGATATACATGGCTGCATAAACTTTGATATAATTGATAAAATCATGCACTTCTTATTAGAATTCTAGAAATATTCCAAATGGAATTCATTTCTAAGTGCAAAGCAATAATATAGAAATTGAGATAAGCAAACACAAATGAATTATTTAAAATGTCACTTGTTTGTATATCAGACTTACCCTGAATGGAAATGGTCATCCACAACTAAAGCCATATCATCCAGGTCTTAAGCATGTCTATCTTTATGATACCACTGCTTGCAGTTTCATTACTACATACAACACGCTGTGATTCTGCATATTTCTTGAAAAAATCAGGAAAATCTTCACAACAACTCCTGTCTTCTTTGCCCATTTCAAAATTTGATGGCGGAATGGCAATTGTCCAATCAGAATTCACGAAAGTCAAAGTTTGAAATTTTGGCCAATCACGATACAGCCACGATTAATACCGGGATAAATCTTTAAAATTATTTTAGTTAAAAAACAATATTATTTACTTAATATTATCTAAAGAATTCTGCATTTAAATGAAACAAACTTTAGTAATATTTTCTTTCCTTACAACCTGTTAGTTTATTAACCGATCATCAAAACTGGGCATTTCCGGTCTCAAGAGCCGCCATTTTGAATAATTTGAGGGAATTTTAAAAACTAAATGAATTTAAATACCAATGCATTTTTACAATTGATGAATATGTAAAACCAAAAATTATAACATTTTTTAAAAATAAAACATGTTTCCCAAAGTTTAAAACACAGTCCTTATAGCTATGTGTTGTTATAAATTACGATGAGAGATAGGCTAGTACTGGGAAAACGTACAGATGGAAATAGCAGTACTGTTCTTTGTTAACAGCATGTCTATTAATCAAATATGTGAATAAATATGGTGAACCCATCTCATAATAACAAACAATGCTACCACCCCTCCCACCCACCCCCCCCCCCCCCTTTCTTCGCATGCATTCGATGTCGTGGGAAAATTCTGAATCAATTTCTAGAAATCTACTCTATTCCTTTATTCATGGGTAGGCCATGAAAAGTTGGAAAAACTTTCAGTGATAATATAAAGTATTTAACAGTGTTTAAACGAAATCGTAATATGTCTAATGATGTTCAACAGACAGATAACAAAATAATGCTTGCAGGAGCAAAATGAAAATGTCTGCTGGTCAAAACACACACATAAACTTTTTATCTTAAACAAACATCAGTGTCATCACAGCACGGACTAATCATGACCTCTTTCGACACCCTTTACTGTTAACCTGGGATGTGTGTGCGTTCAGGCGGAAAGTGATTTCCTGTTTCTGCCTTATAAAAACAATAAAATTTTGGACAGGTGTTTGTGTTGCAATTGATGGACTGGATTCCCGTTATAATGGTTATGTCATTGTTTTCAAACAAATCTTAGTGATTTTACTAACCTACATCTACCCCCCCCCCCCCCCCCACTTATCATGCTTATGGTGATTTTTATAAAAAACAAAGTTATAACGATATTTTGTATTAGTTTTTAGATTTATTGTGATAAAAGTCTACTTTAGACTTGAACCTCTTGGATAAGATTCACTTAAATTTTTAGTGTAAAAATGACAAAGTCCAAACACATTCACAAATTGACTAAGTTCAGTGTAGGTACATTTTAGTTATACTGAAAAGTTTCTAAGTTCAATGTAGGTACATTTCAGTTATACTGAAATTTTCTAAGTTCAATGTAGGTACATTTCAGTTATACTGAAAAGTTTCTAAGTTCAATGTAGGTACATTTTAGTTATACTGAAAAGTTTCTAAGTTCAATGTAGGTACATTTTAGTTATACTGAAAAGTTTCTAAGTTCAATGTAGGTACATTTTAGTTATACTAAGAAATTTCTAAGTTCCATGTAGGTACATTTTAGTTATAGGGCAAAAAGTTTAAGTCCAATCTAGGTACAAAAAAGTTATAACTTTTATGTGCCTAAATCTTAGGTACATAAAAGTTACACTTTAGTTACAGAAAAGTTATGACTAAGTGTAACTTTTTTTTGTATGGGTAAACAAACTAAAGCATGACCTCAGCTTTGTGTACAAACATATAATAGCATTGAGCGCAAAGTGTATCTTGCTTATAACTCGAAGCTTGACTCTCAGGTTAGTAAAACAATTAAAACAAAAGAAAACTGCACTAAAACAAAGAAAAAACTCAATTTATTTTTCATCATATATATACTTTAGTTATATATTTCTAGCAGCGGGAATAATCTCCATTTAAATTGAAATTGTTGAGCATCTTAATAGAACATGTTGCATTAATCAACCATTACGTAGAGATCATACCGAATTACACGCACCAACATAAAATGACCCCCCATGGTGGCCCCACCCTACCCCCTGAAATCATGGTTTGAACAAACTAGAATGAATCAACACTACCTGAGGATGCTTCCACACAAGTTGCAGCTTTTCTGGCTTATTGGTTTTAAAGAAGAAAATTTTTTTCAAGATTTTTCGCTATGTATACCTATGTAAAATTCAACCCACCCACTATGGCCGCACCCTACCCCCGGGATCATGGTTTGAACAAACTAGAATGAATCTACACTACCTGAGGATGCTTCCAAACAAGTTAAAGCTTTTCTGGCCTACTTGTTTTTGTTGAGAAGATTTTACTCTATGTATTCCTATGTAAAAATTTCGACCCTCCCCCCCCCCCCCCCCCATTGTGGCCCCACCTTACCCCTGGGGATTTGAAAAAAATTGAATCTAAACTACCTGAAGATGAAAAAAATTGAATCTAAACTACCTGAAGATGCTTCTACACAAGTTACAGCTTTTCTGGCTAACTGGTTTTTGAGAAGAAGATTTTTAATGATTTTCTCTATACATTTGTATCTAAAAATTTGATCCCCCATTGGGGCCCCACCGTACCCCTGGGGATCATGGTTTGGACAAGCTTGAATCTACACTACTTGAGGATGCTTCCACACAAGTTACAGCTTTTCTGGCCAATTGATTTTTGAGAAGAATATTTTAAAGATATTTCTCTGTATATTTCACCTCAGATGAGCTAACAATTATTTAAGTCTCTGCTACATGTACACACACTTAGTATTTCCATCAGCAAAATCAATCTCCGTTTAGACTGAATAGACTAGAGAAAAAACAGACAACTAGCCTAAATCACATTGCAGTAATCAACTATTACGCAAAGACCATACCGTATTCCCATTAGAATTTGTATTTTAGTTGTTAAAGTACCGTACCTGTTAATGTATCTTATTTTCGCAAGTAACAGTCTTATTTACCGATGTCTATATTTAATTGATACGTAAAAATTACAAAATACAGGGGATGGTTCCCCTAAGTTACAAACCGTTATTCATGAAAACGAAACGAAAATCAAAACAAGCTAAAACCACCCTCAAAGGTGAAAATGTCAACGCATTGGAATATTTAATCTCAATTTACTTCACAAAATCGGCATTAATGTATCTTGCATGTTTCAAATATTCCTTACGCACGCAAACTGTTCCACAACAACCAAATTCATCTTTGTCAGATTGACCGAATTCTCATACGTTCGTTAGATTGAGATATGGAATACCGAGCCTGAAGTTATAAACTGATCGAAGCCCACCTTTTCCAATTATTTTTTTCGTAATAACTCAAATTTGGAAAAAGATTGGCCCTTAATTTTTGCAATTTATATTTTCCTTTCCATAAGGATTATTTATCTTAAATTGTGTTGAATTTAACTCAGTAGTTCTTTAGAAGAAGATTTTAAAAAATGCACCCACCTTTTTCTACAGTTTCGAGGTTTGCTCCGCTTTGAATAAAGATCGGTCTTTCATTTCTGCAATTTATATTCGCCTTACCATAAGAATGCTTTGTGCCAAATTTGGTTGAAATTGGCCAAGTGGATTTAGAGAAGAAGTTCAAAATGTAAAAAGTTTACAGACGGACGACGGACAAAATGCGATCAGAATAGCTCACATGAGCTTTCAGCTCAGGTGAGCTAAAAAGTAAATGAATTATGTTTTGTGTTGTTTTAAAGACAAAACTCAGTATAATTCCTTATAAAATAGGTAGTGATGCGTTTATAATACAATTACTCATCATGGTTACAAAAATTGAAAAAGAAATTTCAAAGTTAAAAAATAAATTATTTTCTTTCTGCTTTAAACATGCAGTCTTTGAACAATTTTCACAGTTTCATAATTTGAATACATCAACAGTGTCCCTAATTATAATAATAAAACATACTTTTATTTATTTCAATTCCCGTTTGAAACAAGATTACCTATGGTATGGTTGTTTACAAACAAATCCAAAACACGTGCTATCTAAAATGCTTGACCAAACCAACTGCATCATATCGTGTTTATTTATTGCAACAAAATCACTACATATGTTTATCGCTTACATATATGTTGGAGACCGTTCCCGATAACAAATAAATTTACTTATCAAATTTTTATTTCTATCGGGCACCGTCTCCAATCAAATTGTAAGCCATAAACTTATATAATATTTAGTGAGTTTTTACACCTTATTGTATTCATCCGCCATTTCTTGAATAAGCAAATTTATATTTATGCAATGAGTTGTCAATAACCAGGGAGCAAAGTTGGGTTTTTGTACACAATTTAGTTAAATAAACAGAATAAAAATCTTGTAATAGGTTTAATACTTTAAAGAACTTATTTCTTATGTGCATTAAAAAGGCGGTGCAGTGCATGAATTTTTGGACGATTGCCAATCCAGAGGATCGCTATAAGGCCGCCGAGCATTAGCTAGACACCTTAAAAAGTATAAATACATACATTTTTCTGCAATAAATTATAAAATCTTTGCAGGTCGTTTATTCTAACCATGCAATTGAGAAAAATAACAAGAGAAAAGCTGCCAATGTGACAGCAAACTGGTTTTTCTTTTGTGTGAACAGTATCCATAAACCATTTGTTAATCCTGAATAAATAAATACTACCTATCCAAAGAAATGGGATACTCTATGTGCAATGTTTTTGCGAAAATAAATGACTACGTTCAACAGCTGATATTTTTTCAAAAATTATTAGAAATTAAAATCCTACCCATTTGCATACCTATGATATATGTATAATTGATCTGCAAAAGAACAACACTGTTCTATAGGTTGCACAATCAGAATTACACATATTCATTCTCAGGCTAACACACCAACACGGTTGCATATTTGGATTTACAAGTTTACATGTCTGGAATTTTGAACACTATTACCCTCCATATTCTACCTGAGTGATTCAGGTAGCCTTAAAATGCTAATTGCTTTCCCTTGGACTAAAATGTCACATTTTCATTGGTTTAAACATTGCACATGATTGCCTCATATATCTTTGTGAGAATTAATATTAGGCAATATGGCCGTCATTGGTCGACGCTTCGCTTACTCATTTCAACATTTCATAGTATTTAATACATAAACCGCATATTCTTAAAGTATTCGGAGTAGTTGCCCTTTGAAATTCTTAAAAATTAGAGTAGTTGCCCTTAGAATATTGACATCACATTGTTTTGTCTGGAGCCGAACAAAATGGCTGCGTCGAAATTTGCTAAAATCTCTGCAGAGAAAAGGGAGAAAACATTTAAAATTGAATAGCAACAAAATTTTGTAGGTAAACATGGATGAAGCAAAGATTTTGAAAGAGTATTTGAAAGGTGAGATTGAAAGTTTTGAAGAGTTTAAATGAGTTAAATTGGACGAGATGTTAGGCATCTTGTACATGGCTGTGCTATGATCATCGCTATTTGTGAATAAATATGTCGCTTAATAGTCCTCGGGAAAACAAAACACTTAATTATTAGGTTAGTTACTGACTCACTACGGAAATATATTGGGTTGATCAATCTCACAGACGGCTCGGCTTCGCCTCGCCATCTATGAGATTGATCAACCCAATATATTTCCGTAGTGAGTCAGTAACTAACCTAATAAGTAAAAATAGCTATCTAAAATATAATATGTAACCAATATAAAAAATTCTTACCAAATCTCAAGTTTCCAATGATGAAGTAACCAATGTAAAATGGAAGGATTGCAACCAATACAAAAAGAAAGGCATACAATCCCAATTTCCAATGAAAGTATCTTGAGCTGAAAAGAGATAAATGTGAATCTAGAAGTGTCTTTATAGTACATTATAATACCTCATGCATGGCTCATTTCAAATGGGTCAAATATGAATATGCCTTATTTAAGTAATTTAAATAACGAGAGCCCCATGGGCCACATCACTAGCCAGAACAACTGTTCATTGTGTCATTTCATTTTAGTTTTTAAATATTTTTGATTTTAACAATTTATAATCTACATTATTTGAGGGTGTTTGCATAGTAATATCACAAATTGTATCTCATTGTAGTTCTTGAGAAAAAGATTTTTCCAACAAACATTCCCTTAGCTCTGTGTACAGGCATCTTAACAAAACACATTGAATAAATCAACCATTCCACTTGCATGTTTCACGTCAACCGCTGCACAACAATTGGCAAACAAATAGATATTTATCAATCTTTGTCAGATTGACCCTTTGAACATGTGTCTAAAATTGCTCCTTTAAACAAAGGGCCTTGTTTTTGAGATATGGAATAACAAACCTGAACCTATAACACCCCCCCCCCCCCAATCAATTTTGACATAAGGCCACATAAAATTAATATTTAGATTCTCATTCTGAATTGCAAAAATATGGGGCGGGTGGGCGGATTTTATTTATTATTTTAAAACATCTTTTTCTCCGTTCATGTTCTAGAAATAACAACTGCTCTATTTTTATACCCGCACTTTCTAAATAAAGTTCGGGTATATTGTTACCCTGTTCCGTCCGTCTGTCTGTCACGTTTCACTTTCTCAAACTGCTCTTACATCTTATAAACCAGCAAACAGAACTCTTGGAGTTTGATTTCGGGTTGTCATGTTGTTTTGTAAAAAGGTTTCAAAAATTCTCTGGTAGTCCTGGGGGTAAAAAAATTGGTAGAAAATGACATTTTTTCACCGTTTTCTTCCTTGAACTCCTCCTACATTTTCAACCGTAGACAAATCATCTCTTCGAATAGTTTTAGGGTATCCTATAGATGCGCAATAAGGTTTGGGAGTTTTCAATTTTGTCCTGGGGGTCATTTAATGGCTGAAAAATGACGTTTTTTTACAAACAAGAGGCCTATGGGCCACATCCCTCACCAAAAGAACAATAGGTATGATAAAATCAGTTTAATGGAGTCATAATATAAACTATCGGGACAATGTACAATAATACATGTAGATCCTGTATAAATAAAATCCATTTTTCCCCTGGATATTCTTCTGTTTATAATCATTAGTCCCTTTTCTAATAGGATGATTTTATAGTCATATCACAAGTTGAGTATTGGAGTTCTCAAAAAGATCCTTAACAATTGTTTATATATGAGATATAAACCTACATCAAACTCTGAACCTTCTTGTGGGGCCAAAAAATTGTCCTGGGGCCAAAGTCTTAACAATTATAAAGAATCATCTGGCTGATTAGTTTCTGAGAAAAAGATTTTTAAAGATTTACTTTACATATTCCTATGTAAAACCCATTGTGGCCCCACCCTGCTCCCGTGGGTGTCATTACTTTCATACATTATTTTAACTTTGAATCTACACTACCTGAGGATGCTTCCACAAAAGTTTCAGCTTTCCTGGCTGATTAGTTTCTGAGAAGAACATTTTTAAAGATGTACTCTATCTATTCCTATGTAAAACTTTTAGTCCCCCTGCCCCTTATTGTGGCCCCACCCTAATCCCGAGGGTGTCATTACTATCACAACTTTGAATCTACACTACCTGAGGATGCTTCCACACAAGTTTCAGTTTTCCTGGCTGATTGGTTTCTGAGAAGAAGATTTTTAAAGATTTACTCAATATATTCCAATGTTAAACTTCGACACCCCATTGTGGCCCTACCCTACCCCCTGGAGTCATGATTTTCAGAACTTTGAATCTACGCTACCTGAGGATGCTTCCATACAAGTTTCAGTTTTCCTGGCTGATTAGTTTTTGAGAAGAACATTTTTAGAGATTTACTCTATATATTCCTATGCTAAACTTTGACCCCCCCATTGTTGCCCCACCCTACTCCCGGGGATCATGATTTTCACAACTTTGAATCTATACTACCTGAGGATGGTTCCATACAAGTTTCAGTTTTCCTGGCTAATTAGTATTTGAGAAGAAGATTTTTAAAGATTTACCCTATATATTCCTATGTAAAACATCGACCCTCCATTGTGGCCCCATCCTACCGTCGGTGGATATGATTTTCACAACTTTGAATCTACACTACCTGAGGATGCTTCCACACAAGTTTCAGCTTTCCTGGCTGATTGGTTCTTGAGAAGAAGATTCTCAAAAATTTTCATTAATTTCTAATTATCTCCCCTTGAAAAAGGGCCTGGTTCCACCGTCACCAACAATTTAAAATCCCTCAACTTATTCCTCAACTCAAATCCTTTAAAGGAAAGTGCATAAACTTCAGGTCAATACTCATACCTGAGGCCAAGAATTGAGTTGAGGAAACTTGGTGACGGCAGGGCCTGGCCCTTTAGTTTCTAAACTTTGAATCCCCTTTGCCTGAGTATGATTTGTGCTAAGTTTTGGTTGAAATTGGCCCAGCAGTTCTTGAGAAGATGTTGAAAATGTAAAAAGTTTATGGACATGCAGACCGACGGACAGAAGGACAACAGACAAAATGTGATCAGAAAAGCTCACTTGAGCTTACAGCTCAGGTGAGCTATAAAACTGGTTTTAAAAACGTCACTTTTTTGCAGTAGCCAAATGATAGAATATGATTGGGGGTGTCATATCTTGGGATATGATACTGACTGTTCTATAAATGTGCAGTAAGGTTTTAAAAATTTAAATTTCATCCAGGGAGTCAAATAGTAGCAGAAAATTGACGTCTATCACTCCAAAAAAACAGAGATCCTAGAACTCCTCTTATGATTTAATGGATAGACACATCATTTCTTGGGATATGATAAGGACTGTTCTAAAGATGTGCATTATGGTTTTGAAAAATTAAATTTAACTCTGATGACCATTACCTAATATCATTTGATGCCCTTTAAGGATCAAGAATATATATGGTTAAGGGGTGGGGATCCCAACTGTTTTGAGATATTCAAGCACTTCCTCTTCGAGGGGGGTCACAACCACCCCCGGGGCCCATGACCTACATACTGTATGATGCCCCTTGACACAAGGAACAAGAATACATATGGTGTAAATTAAAGGGGGGGGGGGGGGGGTCTCGACTGTTTTGAAGATTTTAAGGGACTTGCTGTTCAAGGGCGGTCAGGACCACCCACAGGGCCCATGACCTACAGAACATTTGATGCCCCTAGACATCAGAAACAAGAATATATATAGGGTTTAGGGGTCATAATTATAACAGTTTTTGAGATACATGTATAAGGTAATTTCCAATTCCTGGGGGATGGGGATGACCCCAGAGGTCAGATCTAATAAACCCAATATATTGCCAGTAACAGTCAATGTATGGTTATGAAAACCCTATCTTATTATCTTTGTCCGTTTTCAAGTTACTATTTACAACAGAGTCTAAGATTTTTCCTACAAGGTTCAATGTTAGACCCCACACCCTTTTGACACACCCCCCCCCCCCCCCCCCCCCCCCCCCGAAAAATGGTTGTCTAACCCAAAATGAGAAAAATCAAACTAGGGTGCACAACTAAATATGCAGGCTTATCGTATCCTAGAGTTTTGTACAATTCTGTTCAGCCATCTCTGAGAAACAAGTTCAGTGCGGGAAAGAAGAAGACAAAGAATAATAATACATGTAATAAGATCCGTACAAAAACAATAAGTCTCCAAATTTCATTCAAGAGACTTAATAATATGATTAAATAGAGATAGGATCATCAAACATCAATAATTTAAAGATAATTGACAATTTCTGATTCTAAGGGGGTCAGGATGACCCCTTTAGGGTCATGACTTACATGCCATAATGATCTAATGCGCCATGACCTAAGGAGGAATAATATTTTTGATTTAAGGTGGGGATCTAAATGGTTTTTATGATATTTGATAATTTCAGGAAGAGCACTTGGGATCATGACTTACATACCATCTGAAATGCCTTGAACAAAGAAACAATAATATATGTACATGATATATGATTCAATTTAAAAACCCAGATATAGATCAATCATCTATGTTTTGTAATACAGAGGGTTCCACTTATTCTGATAGCGGTTAATCGAATAATTCGATTAATCTGATATAATATCAAAACACCGAACTATTTCTTATATATGCCTTTATATTTTTTCCTGATAACCTGATTGGAAAAAATGTAATTTTCGGTTAATCTGATAGGATTGAGACTGTGTAATAATGATTTCCCACCCTCTAACAACTGTATATTCCTTTGTTTAATTGGTTGACTTGTACTTCCTATGTATATATACATGTATTAGTTTGTGTTTTGTTCTATACTATTCATGTTTATGACATTAAAAATTGTCAAATATATGACTTGGAATCCCTACCCCCAATCAAACTCAATTATAAACTGCCCCCCCCCCCCCTTAATTGTCGAATGATCTATTAAAACAAAATATAATTTGGGGTCTAAAAAGTTTAATAAACTGGTAAAAAATGTTATTCTTTAAAAAAAAAATTACATTACACCTTGCATAATTGATTCAAATTATAAATGTTTATACTCCACATCCACCCTCCCCCCCCCCCCACCCCCCCCCCCCATCAAACCTGGTTCTAAATATTCAGTCTTCTTACATTCTTACATGTGTACAGTAGCAGATTTTAAATCATTTCTTGATTGCTTTTTCTCTCCTAATGCACATTAACATTTTGGAAATTGCTTAATTCATTTTTTAAGATTTATAAACAAAACATTATATGCATTTGTACTCGCCTATTTAGGGCAATTGTAAAGTCTCCTAAACTAAACAGTGTCATCATTAGGCTAGGAATTACCCATATGGATCAAACACTACATTTGAATAAGATAAAATACTTCATTATTTCTAGTTCTAGAATGTCAGGGTGTCTCCAAGGGGGCATAACCTATATACAATTTGATGCGCAATGACACAAAGAGCAAGAATAATTTATATGGTATAGGGATGAGGATCTCAGAAGTTAACAAAATATACAGTGTATCATCATTTCCTATTTCATAAAAGGGGGGGGGGGGGGGGGTGGGGGTTAAAGACAACACCTGGGGGTCATGTACATGTACTTTACACCTTTTGATGCATCATAATGACATATTGGAAATTATTTTGTATTTTCCTGTTTCATGGGGTCAGAACAGTCCCATAAGGTCATGGCCTACATTGTATTTGACGCATTATAATACGTGTACATTAAAAGGAAATACTCCTTCCTTCCTATTATAAATCATATAAAAATGATGTCTTTACACTTACTTGCATGTAATACACAAATTTAAGGTGTAATGTCCCTCTGATAAGAAAGATAACTTCTGTAGAAACTAATATCATTTTGTTTCTGTTAACTCACAATCATTAAGGCATGTAACAACAATGGAGGTGGTGCTGGGTCCCAAATTATGTTGGAAGACGACACACTTATTTAAATTAAAATATAGCAACAACAAAAAATTTGAACAGAACCAGCTGAACCCCAGGGTTCTTTTGAAGCAGGGGGCAAAAAAGTAAAGAAAACTTTTACAAAATATTACAAGAAACATATCGTAATGATAAAGTATTTATAAGGCAATATCTACATGACTATTCCTCCCCTCTATCCCTTATAATTGGGGAAAATGTGACCAAGACAATTACAAATTCTAGTTATAATAGTTTTTAACTTATTACATTTCAAATGTTTAAAATTGAATAAGGCTTTTTTATTCTGAGTGAGCAGATATGTGAAAACAAAATTGAAAAAAAAACAATATCTCATTTGATTCAAGACAATATATCCCTATATTGAGGTCATACCAATTACTGGAAGATTATTCACTAGATCTCCTTTTTATGTTATAACAAAATGTCCCCCACATCCAAGCATTCCCCCGGATGTGTTTGATGAGGGGCATTCTTGGAAGACAGCCTGAGGCTGAGGAGTATCAAGTAGCATTATTTCCTGGCTATTATGCTCGGGATCGCCCTTCCAAAAAAGCTAAAAACCTACCTGGAAGTGACGTCACATACCGTATAAATAGTGCTTCCATTGTGATAAACACTCATAATTTTAAAGCAGATTTATTGTCAAATATGTATTTTTATTTGAGGTGGGATAAACAATTCTCAAAACCCATACAGGGAGGGAACCTTGATACTCCTCAGCCTCAGGCTGTCTTCCAAGAATGCCCCTCATCCATCACATCCGGGGGAATGCTTGGATGAGGGGGACATTCTTTTCATCCAGCCTTCGGCATATCGGAGTATCAAGTAGCATTTTCAAAGTATTTGACAATAAATAAAAATCCTTCCAAGTAGAGAAGATTCTCAATCAATGATTTAAATAAACATAGACCGTTTTAATAAATCAACTTTGGTTTCATCATGTGGAAACACAAAATTGCTTTATCATCTTAGCCACAAAACACATCAAATGTACCCTTTATTTTCCCCCACCAATTTCTATAATAATTGTCCATATTGTGGCTGCATGATTAACGTTTTCTCAGAAAATAATGTTTTAAAACCATTCTGCCTCATTTCTCTGTGATATACCGTAATAAAATACATTGTTGTAAAATCCAAACTATCTAATTTTCTGTCTGTAAGATGTTAATAGAAAGAGGAATGAATTGCATTCATTGAAATGTCAGATTTTACTGTCTGATATATAGGGTACATTATAATAAACATATAATACAGCTATAATGTAATTAAATGTATGATCTTCTAGCTTCCAATGTAATGTAGAAAACAAATGTTTTCTTCCTTGAATATAAAGTACCAGTATTATATTCATGCATGATTAAGTTTTGCAACATAACTAAGGTACAATGACCCTCTATTCAGAAAAAAATATACTCTTCATTAATTACGTATATGTCAATCATTCTTTTATAAACTAAAATCATATTTATATATACATGTATGTCCTATTTTGTCTAGCTCATATAGCTATATATTAGGATCAGTTAAGTTTTCTTTGAAACTTAGATATTATCAGTAAAAGCAATAGTATTCACTTGTGTACAGAAGGATGTCAGGTATAATTTGTCTGATGTCTTTGAACATCAACGTTCCTTCCTTTGAAAATTCTTAAATCAATATCTATGACTTTCCTGGTATGTGGTATTTATACAAAAATCAAAATGCTAATCTTTCATAACACATCCATTTTGATATATTAATACACTGTACAACCAAACTCTGCATGAATTAATTAGTTTTAAGAAAACTAATTTCAAAACTTGCAATCTTTTCTAAATTTTATAATTATATCTTCAATATGAAATAGGTTAATATAAATGACCTATGTTAAGATTTTAACCTCTAGCTAGGTACTGTTTTCTCTTAAAGAATATGGAATTCATATTTGATTTTCCATAAATCTAATATATGTATCATTATAAACAATCTATTATTTACATATATACATGTATATTCATGGAGTATATATAACTTTTCCCTATAAAGTGTGAACATTGTATGACATTAATTTTTTGTGTATTAACAATTTATGACAAGACATGAAATCTAATATTAAGTTCTTTGTAATGTCATTTTTTGGTCTTCAATATATCTATATTCATGTACTAATCACAATAAGACCAACAATTGGGAACTGTAAACAGGACTATTTTTGCCCCATGTTATTTTCTTAGATTGTAAACATTTTTGTCCCAATTAAAACTTGCCCAGACAAAGCTTTAATTGTTTATAGAGAGACAATGTAGGGCATCGTAATTCGCCTACCGGTAGTCTTCATTAATACACCCACTGGCAAAGAGACAACAAATAAAACAGGAACAAATGTGTTCCCTGTAATCGTTCTTGGAATTTATGAATGATCAGATATGTTATATCTATGGTAACATTATTTACATATATGCCAGCAGCTAAATATGAGTAAACATTTCTTCAATAGTAAATATTGTACTATATAAATATCTTTGTCCTTTGATCGAGTGATATGATTAAACACAATCACTATCTTGAAATAACTTATTATAATCAAATTTCATATTAAATGAAGTAAGCGAAAGTATCAATCCTGTTAATTCATATATTCAATCAATATGACACAATTAGAAAATACAGAAAAAGAACTTTCTCAATCTTTTGCAAAAGAAATTCAATAATCTTTAATATTTAAAAGTTTTTCCCATCATTTTAATTTTCTGTTGCAGCTACTACATAGCCTTGTGTTCACACAATGTCTTAACACATATATCTGTAAAGTTAATATTTTCTAATCTATTCTGATTCAAATTCTGAATAATATGTACCAGAAACGTTCTAAAATCTGTTTTAAATTTGTAGTATCATATATACTAAACACCATTAGCAAGTAAATACATGCAACATTTGTCTTTTCATGAAGACTTCAGTTCTGATGATAAGTTCTGAAGAGATAATCAATAATTATTCACATATACTGGAAACCATTCCAATGCATCAACTAATACATATATGGTAAGTATATAATAAATGTATGAAAATCAGTTTGTTCTTTGCTTTTTCTCAATATGAACATTGTAAACATGGTGCTAGCTAGTGTATCGTAATTCCAAATTAGAGTTACTCATGTAACCCATCTTGTATAAAGAGAATCTCAAAAAATCAAATTTCAGTGTCTCTAAATATATAATCAAACATATAATCTCATGTTTCATATCGTATATTCAATACTCTATTCAATAACTTATAACTGTATATTGCCAATATACCATTCAATTATATCTCTTCCATTGCAATATTCTATTACAAATGTATTTTTACATTTATAATTAATCCTTATCACTGGATTTTTCCTTAAAGAGGAAGGTTGTAAAACAACTGATCTCCATTGACAATTTGTCTTGGTATAAAATTGCTTGACATATATATGGTTAAAGTTTAATTCACCAAATTCTTAAGATAGAAATAAAAGATGGTCACATATAGTCTCTTTCTTTAATATATACTGTACTCTTTCATTTCAATCTAATTGAGCATGTACCATACTTTGGTAATAAGTTTTAATGTTTATTTTTATAACAAATAGGGTTTTAGTGAACATTGTATTATTTCTGGATTTTCATTCTGACCACATTGATCCTCTTTCACTCTGAACCTTTTCCTTTGGTATTATATCTCAGGATTTCAGCAATGTATCATACAACTTCATTTCTTTATATCATAAGTGTCATAACAATACTTATCAAGCCTTAGTTTCCATGAAGTCTTCATTTAAATTAGCTTAAAGTAGATCCAGTGTTCTGTGACGTCACACTTTTTTGTAAAACTTTGAATTCTTTAAAAATTGTGCAAGATAGTTTTATTTATTTTATGTGAATATAATCACATGGGTGTAATTAGAATTATTGGTAGGTTAAAGATATTTTCGCACTTAATTTTATACGAAATTTCCAAATTTTTATATATTTTATCTATACAAAGGGGAAATAACTCTTTTTCTGACTTTTCTCTCAGTTGTATGTCTAAATGCCATAGTTTTTCTTATTCCAACGATTAGTTTTAAAATATTTTTGTAATTCTAGTTTTCTGATAAAGTTGACTTTAAAATTAAACAAGAAAAACAAATTTCTGCCTACAAGATTTTACTTTTAACAGAAAAAAAATACATTTTCTAATGCTAAAATATGCTTTAGTTTATGTTTATCTGGCATCTCAAAAAGTGTGATGACATGTATATTTTTTCTAACAATTGATGACATTTAAGTCTATTAAGTCGAAATCAGTTCGGTTTTTCAACTTTCCTCAGAGAATTTTACGAGTATGGAGCTACCTTAAAAGAAATTCATGTATGGTGTCTGAAATCAAATCATCTAAGTCAATAAATGTTTGGTTCTTTGTTCCTCAAATCATCCCCATGAATCATATAATGATGTGCAGGTTTATGACTTTTGTAATACTTATGGATGCAAAAAACAATTAAATACATGTAGTAAAACCATATTAATTATTTGACTGAATACATGTACATTAATTACTGGTACATGTACTTATTTTAAAAGTACTTTTCAAGTCAAGTATCCTAATGTTTGTTTGATTTCTCTCTATTACTAACTTAGACATATATATATGGCTTTCATTCAAATTTTTTAATCGATACTGGTACTCCTGTTTTCAACATTCACTGTCACTTCAGTTAAACTTTATAACTCTTAACTCAAACTTTATATCTGAATAAAACTGCACAAACAATTGATACAATTCAAAACACTGCATGGATTGTCTTTTGCACCCATAACAAACAGTGATCAATTTAATTCTCTAATATTTTATGAATCAGTTCGTCTTTCAAAAAATTCATGACTCTCCAAGATTTTAAGCTTCTTTCTTCCAAACTTCACAACATGCACAACTTCGACTGTACAATGTAATATAAATAAATGTAATGTAGACAATCATCTTTTCTGTGACAATAACTTGAAAACACCATATATTATGTGTTATAAAAAACATACGTATACCTAAGCTTCTCATCCCAGAATTAAAACATTTCACAGCCAATGTATTGCTCTGAGAAGCAAAATAAATTCCTGTTCATTAGTGAAATTTCTTGTTTGGTCTTCAATGACACCAAATAATATTACTGATATCATCAGCTGTACTTATTTCAACCATGTGCAAACTGATGCCTTAAATACTTCTTTTTTATCATGATCAATAAACCAACATTAATTTCATGTAATGTATTGTATCAGCCTGTTCCGATGTTCTAAATTGACATCTTTCACCTACATGATTTAGTACAGTTGTATTATTAACCTGAATATTATTTTGTTCAAACTTCAGACCTTTGGTCATTTTACTATGAGCATTACATTTTGTAAATTGTGTGTCGTAAACCAATTATCTCCAGTATCAGTCAGCAGTTAAGAGAAATTCCATCTCTTGTCTCATTTATATCCCTGATATTGAGATCAATAAAACCATAAGAAAAATCTGAACACAGCGTGTTCTAATTGTACTGTACTATTTAATATATACACAGCGTGTATATTATTCAACTTGCGGTGTAAAATCTTTTATATAGGCAAGTTCTGAACACAACGTGTTTTATAAACTTACTATCAACCAATACACAACGTGTACTGTAAAACTTGCGGTAAAATATATTCACGACAAAATTCTGAACACAGCGTGTTCTTATCGTGCATTCAACAAATACACAACGTGTATAGTAGCGAGCGCAGCGAGGCGGCGCGAAGCGCCGCTCGCGTAGCGAGCTCCATAGACAACGTGTACGAACGGAGGAAATTCGAGTTGAAATCTGCACATTGTTCAAAGAAATTTTTATGAGGCCACGTGAAAAAGTTCTACTATCCCAATGATCCTTTGCGGTACATAGGACGCGTTTCTAAGGAAAATTCTTACCTCTAAATCGAATACATCTATTTCATTTAACAATAAAAATCCTTTAAAACCACTAAAGTAAACAACACATAGATGCTTACGAAAAAAATTGTACCTATCAATTTTTGCTGACGTATGACGTCATTTCCTTCCCCGAATTTATCCGACAATTTACGAGTGCAAGTTAAGTATGACGTCACAGTGATCTCGCACAATACATTTAGAGGTGGATCAAGCATCTGTGCTGGGTGTAACTTGTAGTAACTAAGTCTACTCAATGCTAAAGGCAACTCTTCGGCTGATTAGTTTTGTTCTGACTTTTTTTTTTTGCTTACTAAATATACATGCGAATTCCATGCTTAATTTACTGTCATATTGATCTAATGTTACGTTGGGTAGGTGACAAAAATGTATTTAAAAAAGTTTGATTATTATTAAACTACGTGCAGCAGCCACGTCATTTTGTAATAAATAAATAAAACAGAAATAAACAGTTAAAATATCTATATGTATTTGTTAGCTGCATATGTTGCCAAACCTTTAAATAATATAATATTGGATATCACGCACTAAAAAAATGAGAGGGCACATGTCTAAAACACAGATATAGCGTACACAGATTTAAAAAAATTAAAAAACAGAATTGATGTGTCAGAGGAAAATAATTAAAACACAGATAACAACAAAGAACAAAATGAGAAATAACACAGACACACAATTTATTGTTTACTGACTTTAATATGATCATTTTCAAAATTTAAAAGAATGTTAAATCATGATTGTATTTACGTTAAAAAAAACCCTCAAACAGCTTTGTATTTAAAGCCAAAGTTTCCTGGTTGGGCCAAGTCCATGGGTTGCAGTTTAACAATGATGAGAGATGTGTAGTTTTTTCTGCGCTCGCCCCAACGGTCACACCGTAAAACATATTACAACTTGAGTTGTAAAACCACATGAACCATGTGTAAAACGAAATGCACGGATTATCAATCCTTTCAAACCAAGACTTCGTCATTGGTAGATTTAATTCGTTTTCAAAGGCTTTACAAACCTTGCAACTAAGACCACGTCTTAGAAAATTTATTAACACCGCAATAACCATATAACCGACAAGGGCTCATGTCCCGATGTCGCCAGAAAAAATATGAGTGTTTATCACAATGGAAGCACTATTTATACGGTATGTGACGTCACTTCCAGGTAGGTTTTTAGCTTTTTTTTGAAGGGCGATCCCGAGCATAATAGCCAGGAAATAATGCTACTTGATACTCCGATATGCCGAAGGCTGGATGAAAAGAATGCTCTGGTTAACACTTTTAGGATTTCTTAAATATATGGATCCATTTACTATTATCTTATCCAAATTTAAAAACAGAAAACCTTTTCTGAAAATTTAGAAACTGTGGCAATTTACCATACACTGTATGTAAAACATGTATGTAAAGCCTGCAATAGTCTATGATAAAGAAAGCATGATTGAAGCAATTTTTGTTGCAAACCTATACAATAAAGTGCTATTCTGAACTAAAATGCAGCGCTTCAATATGTTTTGTAATATGAATTGAAAATGTATACATGTATAACTATATATTATTTTCATATACATTTTATGTTTTTAATTTTATGCTGCAATGGTAAAATTTAGCTTTTTCTAATCACTATGTTTAGTTTTCTTCATATCATGATTAGACACATTATCAATTTTTGAAAAATCTAGCAGCACTTCATCACTTCAACTTTGTTTCATATGAATCGATTGATATTGACTTTGATGAAAATCAATATGAAATTTTTTAAAATATATATGGCAAAATCAATAGCAGAGGGATATTACACCTTAATACAAAATTGTTTAAACAGGGTCAATATGGGGTCAACTCAATAGTGTAAGTGATTAGTCTGACAAATGAAAAAATAACTTTTGCAATTAAAATGACAGAAACTTTACAAATGCGATAGGATAGGTAACAATGATAAGCTTTTTTAAATATTAAAAGATAATGATACAGTAAGCTGTCAAATGGAGATCGCTTATTTAGAAAGTGAAAGTAAAACTTATGTATGCTGGCGTCTCATTATATTGTGTTATACTACATGTATTATGCTTACCTATATTGGTCAACATCATAATGATAATCCAATTAAAGCACAATAATAAATTCCTTTAGCTGATCATCACAAAAGAAATGTTTATGCATGTTAACTAATCCTTTTCTGCATATGGAAAACACATACATGTACAGACCCTGAAACGTACTACTACACCTTTCGTGCGAGAAACATATTGTGTAAACCGTTTAGCGTTTCGTGTGAATCGTGAAGCGTTTCGTGTAAACCATTTAGCGTTTCGGGCAAAGCGTGCAGCGTTTCGGGCACAGCGTGTAAATCATTTTGGGCAAAGCGTGCGAGAACCGTGTGAAACGTTCATCAGATTTCATTCGGAACTCTCTGACAATTTAATTGTTTCAAATAAGCGCTCGTGTTAAACAGTACTTTAAACTGTTTGTGATTGGCAAAACTACTTTGAGATATTCTCGTGAAAAAATTGAATTAATTTTTAATAAACAAAAGAAAAGTACGCGTATTGAAAGAAGACTGAGACTATTTGGCTGTGTACAACCAGTACACATAACCTCGGACATCGGGTAAGACCTGCACCTGGCTGAACCTGTCAATCAAACTCTGTGTATTCGTTTTCATTGGATGGTCTGGCGTCTCTTTTTTTGTCAATAGCCAATAGAAATTTACTGACTTCAAGGTAGTCGGAATCAGTATTTGATGATGCACACAATTTCAATGATAGATTATTTAACATTAATTTGAACAAAATTAAATGTAAACATAGAAAGAAAATATACTGTTCAATTCTATGAAATGCGGGAAGTAAATTCTTCTGAATCCCGATTAAAAATAGGGATTTCAGTTTGTAATCATACGGATTTTATTTTTGGTATTGAATATTGTGTTACGGTAACTTTTTTCTCTGGAATTTTTATTATTTACGGCACTAATAAGAATCATGGATATTTCTTTTGAGCAATAAATATATTTATAGAAGTAATATTTTTGGCGAATTCTGTGAATAAAAATTTTTTTACTTTAAATATAAGTACCAAATTAATTTAATTAATAAATTCAATACTTCTGTACATATATGTTTCTAATATCAGTATTTCTATTATTTCGTGTTTTCTTAAAATTAATTCTTACTAACAGAGTCAGGGTAAAAATCCGAGAGGACCCGAATCGATCAGGATAAAAGCGTGTCCAAAGCGTGTGAAAAGCGAGCAAATCGTTTCGTGCGAGAATCGTTTCGTGTAAACCGTTCAGCGTTTCGTATAAATCATTTAGCGTTTCGGGCAAAGTGTGCAGCGTTTCGTGTGCAATGAAGTGCAATGGGTTAAAGTGTTTACATGTCTGTAAGAGCATTGGGGTCCAAGGTGTATTTTTGGTAATTTTACCATTGATATAAATGAATTTTCATGGGGGGGGGGGGGTCTGGACCCCTCACTCCCACCCCATCTCTAAATCTGTGCCCACGATGATGTACATGTAGGCACGCAGAAGCAAATCTTAAGCCCGCAACCGCCACAGGGAGGGGGCATAATTTATTATACTTTCTATGACATGAAATGTTAAGATTATTGATTAACTGAAAATTCACTGCAAACAGTTCAACCCCAAATTGCACATAAAGTGCTGCTCATGTGTATTATCATTTGGGAAGGGATCTCATCCTTCAGTTATGAAAATTATAATTTTTAATTGTATTACCAGAGCTTGCATGTGGCCTTCATTTTTAATTAAACTGGTACAAAACAGTGTTATTTAGGGGCAAACACTTGGTGAGGGTATTACTGTCTTAAGACAGCATCTAGTTTTAAATTGTAATTGTAAATGCAAATATGAGTAACGAAACCCAATTTTAATCTTTTAATTTCATTTTATTTCAACTTATCTTTTAATGCACAAAGACATTTGTATCCTTATGACAACAATCATGACTGGAATCACCCAAACGGTAATCCACATGTTTAGACAGCCATTAAAATGTTTTGAATTTTTTGTATACCAAGCCCGATTCTTTTTCCCAAAATTATTTTCAACTTCTTTTTGTCAAAATAAAATAAAATGCATCAGGGCGGGCCATTTTCAGAGGAGCGGGTGGGGATAATAATCTGAAAATTAATTTTATGTGGCCTAATTTGCGCAAATTTGGGACAGAATTAGCCCTTAAATTTTACAATTTATGTTTTCCTTCTATAAGGATGATTTATGCTGAATTATGTTGAATTTCACTCTCTTGTTCTTGAGAAGAAGATTTTTAAAAATGCAACTCTTTTTTACAGTTTCAATTATCTCAAATTTAATCCAGAGCGCTTTCGCCTGATCGGCTCTTCAGTGGATTTCAAATTGTGTGTGTGTATATATATATATATATATATATATATATATATATATATATATATATATATATGTTTGAATATATATATATATATATCGGATGCTGATGCCAAATTATAGCATAAATTCCACTTACTTCGTCTCTGTGAGCTAATAACAATACCAAATAGAACTTTTTTTGTCTTTAACAAAAAGTAAGGGCTTTTTTGACGTCTCTTTTTTCATTTCTTGTCTTAAAATGTCAAGAAAAATCAAATCTATATTTTTTTTCCGAATTCCTCATCCTTTTTGTATATAAGAATTTAAAAGTAATGTAATGTCAAAAGAAAGATAACTCCAGACTTATAAGAAGATATACTGTTACTTTCTTAAAGAATATTTTCAAAATAATCATATAAAATTTATAAAAATCATATAAAATTAAATACCCATTTCTCAGAAACAATATTTGATATGCTTTATGTATTTAATCTCTACATTCGTTGAGGAAAGCTCTTTCTAAATTAAATTTTAAATTTTTAAAAGGTGGTGATGTTTAATCCCTAAACTATTAATAATATAAAAAATATGTACAACAAGACAAGATGTATCTAATTCCATAAGTTGAAAGTTCTAATTCAAAAACTAAACAAAGTATTGCGTTTCATTCAATTTTTACAATTTTCCTTATAATAAACTGGAAGTACCAGAACTGGAAGTTCAAAACCTTACATTCCATAGATTGATATACTTGCTGTAAGACCGTTGCATAATTGTATTTATATACCTTCCAATTTTATAGAAATCGTTGACAAAAAACTGTCGCGAAAAATAATAATAAAAAAAGACAAAAACAATAGGTCTTTTCGATCGAAAGTCGAAAAGGCCTAACAACATACCAAAACATTTTCAGAAAGAGCACATAAAATCAATAATTTTAATTTGAATGTGTTAGGCAGCTCTAAATCATTGCTGTTTATTATTACTAAGGCTGTTCAAAATTAATTCTTTGTTTAACATAACCCGCGCACGTAGGTTTCAGCAGAAATGTTGTTTTGAAAAAACAAACAAATCCGGATTTGTAAAATTTGTTCCGGTTTGAGTTTTCATTTAGCAACTGATTTTTACATCCTGTACGAGAGAAAAACATGCTCAGAAACACTCAAACAGCATCGAGGTATTCATTATTTATAATACGAAGAAAACGAGAGTCTACGCCCCTCTCAAAGAAAAAAATTCAAAATGAACAAAAATGGATCAACACATGATCAAAATTCACAGTAAAAATCTTATTTCAAGATTGAATGATGTCGTTTGTCAAGTTACAGAGTCTGAACCATGCTGTCAGAACCAACTTTTGCCCAAAAACTAGGTTTGTTGTATACATTTTTTAAAGTAGTCTATTAACAACTGAAATTACTACCCATCTTTATAAAAAAAAAAATCAAAATGTGTACGGTGAAGTTACAAATTTTGCATTTTTACAGCTTGGAAAAGCTTCTTACCAACACTGTACTGAAAATATGTTTATTCAAAAGACTTAAAAATTTTACCTTTCCCCATTTACTTCAATTTTAACTTCATGATCTGATGAATTTCTTACTACTTATTTTTTGTTCAATTTCAAAGGTGAATGAACCCTTTAAAATCATACTGAGATTTTGGTGTTCAAACACACAATATTTTATGTTAAATATGATAGTTATGGATGTAATATCTTGAAGTGAAATGCAAAGAAGAAATATGATTGAGTCCCAATGTTATGCATTAAGTCAGCATAATTTACTTATTTTAGTTCTCAAATGACAATGACTGCAAATCCCTTACATTTGAAATGTATCTACATTTTTAAAAAACATTTTTTAATATTTATAAGGAATAATAATAGGAAAGAAGAAGAACTGGAATACACTTATGTTAAGAACCTTGTTTTGAGTTCTTAGACGTATGTACAGTGAATCTTAATTACAACATAGATCTGATATGTTAAGTTTAAAATGTGTCATTATGAAAATGTATGAAATAATGTCATTATTTTGATTGCAGATAATGTGTGAGTCACATGTGTTGAGCAACTTTTTCCATAAAAAGGAAATTTAAAGTTTTCCTTTGGTTTGCTACGTTTGTGGTGATGAAAATCCATTGAATGTACTACTTGATGTGCTTGCAAGTCACTCCACTTCTCGCCCAGTATACATGATGTACTCACAGAAAGGACATAAACCCAAATTACACAAAGTATTTGCTTGGAAAATGCAAGAATTAACATGGACTGAATCCTACCATATGTATTATATAACAGTGTTGATGTATTTGTAACTGAATGGGTGGCTTTCAATAAATACACATTTGTTTGAAATTTTTGTTTGTTTATTTTTTTCCTCCCTCCCTCGTAGGTTTTAAATTTTCCTGTTATGTTAAACGTAGAATTAATTTTAAACAGCCTAAATAGCATAAACAAACAAAACTTACCTAGATTCAAGGAATCCAAGTATTTCAAAGATGATCAGTTCAAACATAGTACATGACAATGCAAATGTAATAGAAAAGACCAGAAGAACAACAGAGTGATGGACCTGTAAGAAAAATCAAGCATGTTATAAATTGTGAAGTTTATTTGATAGCTTTGTCAGATATTTTATCTCCCCAATTACATATATGCATAAATACTTTTGCTTAAATTATCTTATTAAAAGTGTATATTGAGCTTACACCTCACTTCTAAAAGAAAATCAGTTTGTAGATGGGATGAAATAACTTATTCGGATTTTGATACAAGTAACAACTCTCACACAGACTGGGATATAAAAAGAAAATTTAAGAATACTCAATAAATCAAAGTAAAATGATAAATAAATCCTGTAAAATTAGGATTAAGTAAATTGAAAAAAGCTGAGTGAAATAGATGGATCAAACATAAATACAATAGGTACAAACTGAACACGCAATTAGAAAAGGAGCTTAAAGAACTTATCGATATAACAAGAGGCCCATGGGCCACATCGCTCACCTCAGGAACAATAGGTATGATAAAATCAGCTAAATGGAGTCATAATACAAACAATCTGGACAATGTACAATAATACATGTAGATCCTGTATAAATAAAATCCACTTTTCCCATTGGATAATCTTATGTTTATAATCATTAGTCCCTTTTCTAATAGGATGATTTTATAGTCATATCACATGTTGAGTATTGCAGTTCTCAAAAAGATCCTTAACAATTGTTTATATATGGGATATAAAGCTACATCAAACTCTGAACCTTCTTGTGAGGCCGAAGAAATGTCCTGGGGCCAAAGTCTTAACAATTATAAAGAATCATCTGGCTGATTAGTTTTTGAGAAGAAGATTTTTGAAGATTTACTCTATATATTCCTATGTAAAACTTTAACACCCCCCCCCCCCCCCAAAGCTTTCCTGCCTCATGAGTTTCTGAGAAAAAGATTTTTAAAGATTTACTCTACATTTTCCGATGTACAACTTCGACTCCCCATTGTGGCCCCACCCTACCCCCGGGGATCATGATTTTTACAATTTTGAATCTATACTACCTGATGATGCTTCAACACAAGTTTCAGCTTTTCTGGCTGATTAGTTTATGAGAAGAAGACTTTTAAAGACTTACTCTATCATATTCCTTTGTTAAACTTTGACTCCCCATTGTGCCCCCACCCTACCCCTGGGGATCATGATTTTCACAACTTTGAATCTACACTACCTGAGGATGCTTCCACACAAGTTTCAGCTTTCCTAGCTGATTAGTTTCTGAGAAGAAGATTTTTAAAGATTTACTCTACATATTCCAATGTAAAACTTCGACCCTCCCATTGTGGCCCCATCCACCCTGGGGGTCATGATTTTCACAACTTTGAATCTACACTACCTGAGGAAGCTTCCACACAAGTTTCAGCTAACCTGGCTGATTAGTTTCTGAGAAGACGATTTTTAAAGATTTACTCTATTACATTCTTATGTAAAAATTTGACCCCCCCCCCCATAAAGTTATATCACACATGGTCTCTGGCACCTTTCACTCACAGTTAAAACTGCACAATACCACTTGATATCTTTTTTGCTCACGTTTTTTTAAGAATATCTAGTTTTAGTTCTTCATAGTTTTTTGGTTTTTTTTACAGTATTTCTCTTTGATAATTATAGGGAAAAGTCTGTATGTCAGATGTAATCGTTTGACCAAACATAACTGATTTTTTTCTTCTTTAGACATATTTTTGGCATAATTAAGCATTTTCAGGGTTTGTATTGGCTTTTTCCGAGTTAAACCCATAGTGTTTGTACTGGTAGTTTCCTTTGTGCCTTGACGTCCAGCGACATAACGTTAAGTAAATTTTAAATGAGGACTGTCTGTCTTAAGCAACTGATTTCCATTCAACAAAACAACTTATCCCTTGTCATTATTTGGTACATAGAATAGACTATTATGACAATACTTATTAAATTTGAGGTTTCAACATTATTATATTATTTGGTTTTAACTTTAAAGGTATCTTGTTCCTCAATATTGTTGTATCAAGAATTTCTTGAGAAGTATATCAATGAAACCTGTAGAGAAAACATACTTAAAAATTACAAAGCAAAAGGGGATCAGTTTTCATCCCTCCGAGTTATGGCGCATTTAATTTGACCTGTTTGAGTCAACATATTCTAAATATTGAACATACTCAAAGGTTAAAAATCGATGATATGTTAAATATGTATTGTTTTGGATGATGTCTTTTTTTAAAATATCAGAATTATTGATATTTTAATTTTTCAGTATCTTATCAGTCCATGTATAGGCATTTTACATGCCTTACCCATACAAAAAAAAGTTACACTTAGTCATAACTTTTCTGTAACTAAAGTGTAACTTTTATGTACCTAAGATTTAGGCACATAAAAGTTATAACTTTTTTGTACCTAGATTGGACTTAAACTTTTTGCCCTATAACTAAAATGTACCTACATGGAACTTAGAAATTTCTTAGTATAACTAAAATGTACCTACATTGAACTTAGAAACTTTTCAGTATAACTAAAATGTACCTACATTGAACTTAGAAACTTTTCAGTATAACTGAAATGTACCTACATTGAACTTAGAAAATGTTCAGTATAACTGAAATGTACCTACATTGAACTTAGAAACTTTTCAGTATAACTAAAATGTACCTACATTGAACTTAGTCAATTTGTGAATGTGTTTGGACTTTGTCATTTTTACACTAAAAATTTAAGAGTACCTTATCCAAGAGGTTCAAGTCTAAAGTAGACTTTTATCACAATAAATCTAAAAACTAATATAAAATATCGTTATATCTTTGTTTTTTATAAAAATCACGATAAGTGGGAAGGGGGGGGGTAGATGTAGGTTGATCACACACTGGGTAGTAAAATCACTAAGATTTGTTTGAAAACAATGACATAACCATTATAACGGGAATCCAGTCCATCAATTGCAACACAAACACCTGTCCAAAATTTTATTGTTTTTATAAGGCAGAAACAGGAAATCACTTTCCGCCTGAACGCACACACATCCCAGGTTAACAGTAAAGGGTGTCTAAAGAGGTCATGCTTAGTCCTGCTGTGATGACACTGATGTTTGTTTAAGATAAAAAGTTGATGTGTGTGTTTTGACCAGCAGACATTTTTTAATTTGCTCCTGCAAGCATTATTTTGTTATCGGTCTCTTGAACATCATTAGACATATTACGATTTCGTTTAAACACTGTTAAATACTAAGGGGTAGCATCAACTTTATATTATCACTGAAAATTTTTCCAACTTTTCATGGCCTACCCCATGAAGAAAGGAATAGAGTAGATTTCTAGAAATTGATTCAGAATTTTCCCACGACATCGAATGCATGCGAAGAAAGGGGGGGGGGGGGCTGTGGAGGGGTGGTAGCATTGTTTGTTATTATGAGATGGGTTCATCATATTTATTCACATATTTCATTAATAAACATGCTGTTAACAAAGAACAGTACTGCTTTTTCCATCTGTATGTTTTCCCAGTACAAGCCTATCTCTCATCGTAATTTATAACAGCACATAGCTATAAGGACTGTGTTATAAACTTTGGGAAACATGCCCTTAGCCAAAAGAAATGGTCAATTTTCCATTTATTTACCATTTATCATCCATTTTTCTCTGATTTTCCATTTATTGACCATTTATTTTCATTTTTTCTGGAGTCAACTTTCTCAAACCATTTATTGAAACCATTTATTAGCCATTCATACAGAAAAATGTTTTAAAATGGCCATTTCTTTCCATTGATTCATCATTTATTTAAAAAATGGCATTGAAACTGAATTGCCTTTGCTAAGTTCACCATTTTCCTTCCATTTTTTTTCTAGACCATTTTTCCCGTTGAAATGGTTATTTGAAGAAGCTTGATCTACTGTTTAGTATGTGTTGTATACGTACTGACAGCTATACATAGAATTGATACCCAAACCATCAATTCCTTGTTATTACATGTATTTCCTTGATCATGCAATGAAAGAAATTAAAGGAACATACAACAATAAAACAACTTATAAATTCGGAAGAAAAAAAACTTCAGCATGTTTATTGTGCATATATATATTACATACATATATATTAAATACAATTAAAGCAATATTTATCAATTGCCAGTTGAGTATGCATTCAATTAATAACGTCGACATATTTTGTGTGGTGGAGTCGTACATCATGATACTGGCAGTATGCTTCCAGAATCTGAGTGCAAGATGTAAGCCATTCAAAGGTCATTATGACGTAGTGTTGGTCATTTAAGTTTCCTCTCTGGTTCAGTCATCCCGGCAGGGGGTCGCGTTATCTCTGAAACTTTCCACTGAAGCCACGTCTGTTACTTGTGTGGCAGCACTTGTACAGTGACAAAGGAACAATAATGGCCGATTTATTTCAAAGAGGAGATCCAATTTTTCTGGTGTTTTTTGGTGCAGACACAGGCAGACCAAGGCAGAGAATTGTGTTCTTAGTAGAGGATATAATGATTCCGTTTCTTTTCTGACATCCACTCTGATATGACGATGACATGGTGGACATATAAGCCTACAGGATTATCTGGAGCAGGCTAAAGTGTTCCCATCTGGCAGTAAGTTTAAGATATTTATTGTTTCTTTAGAAATATTTCAGTATGTAATTTAAAATGAAACCTTTTATTATTTTCAAGATGACCTCTTCCCCCCTAAATTTTTGAATTTTCTAATGCGCGCGCATCATATATCGTATTTCCTGTTTACCTTAGTTATAACATCGGAATGACAACATATTACCATTATAACGAGATCAATTATTAAAATCACACTTTGAATGATGGAGGATTTATTTATGTAGGTCTAATCTTATGGAAGTAAACAAGTCAAAGCAGTGATCCATCCCGGCTCAGGTCGAAAAGTCCCGATATATAGATCAAATACCTGCGCGGATCGGGGGGGGGGGGGGGGGGTGAACTTTGGCAAAACTGAAATTTATTAAATGCGTATAAAACATTATTATTTTTCTTTTTTTTAATTTGCATTGGGACTACCCTGGCAACATAATAATCAATCAATCCCCCTTCCTCCTTGAAAATTTTTCTTGATACATGGATATTAAAATGATATTTTTTCTATTTTACAAATTGTTACAGACATCTGACATATAGTTATAAGTTGATGAATATTTTTGAGGCACCAAATGAATTAACACCATCATTGAAAATTCATTCTATTAAGGAGCTAGAGTTAAATGCAAACATAGAATATACACTTAAAGAAAATTTGTATTACATCAATATTGTAACATTTTTCATTTCATTCAGAGTACAAGCATGCAGGGACAACGAAAATGAATGTGGAGAACTTGAACTCAAAGTCCCAAACTAAACTCATTCAAAACAAAACTGGAAATAAGTGTTTTCATAGGAGAAAGGGCAACAGCTCTTTTTAGTGAGCAAGGGATTAAATGCACAGACGATTTAATGTATGTATTGAGCATGTTTCTGAACATTTCCTGGGAGGATCCAACTTTTTATAAAGAATCATTTCTATATTGTGTAATTTAATGTTTTAAAATGGATATTAAATGCATTTGTTAAAACACCATTTCTTTTCATTTTTTTCTCTCATGTTTAAATGGCTAGGAAATGGTTAATTTGCATATTAACTGTCCCAGAAAAATGGTGTTTCAATGGGTTTTAAATGGTGTTTCAATGGTTTTAAATGAAAATGGTAAAATAAATGGTTAGAAATGCTATTGATTCTGTACAGCATTGCTGGTGTAAATTCAAGAAATGGGGGGAAAATGGTCAGAAAAAAAATGGTAGAAAAATGGATTTTCAATGGATTTCATTTTGATAAGGGTGTTTTATTTAAATAAGGTGTTATAATTTTTGGTTTTACATATTCATCAATTGTAAAAATGCATTGGTATTTAAATTGATTTAGTTTTTAAAATTCCCTCAAATTATTCAAAATGGCGGCTCTTGAGACCGGAAATGCCCAGTTTTGATGATCGGTTAATAAACTAACAGGTTGTAAGGAAAGAAAATATTACTAAAATTTGTTTCAATTAAATGCAGAATTCTTAAGATAATATTAAGTAAATAATATTGTTTTTTAACCAAAATAAATTTTAAAGATTTATCCCGGTATTAATCGTGGCTGTATCGTGATTGGCCAAAATTTCAAACTTTGACTTTCGTGAATTCTGATTGGACAATTGCCATTCCGCCATCAAATTTTGAAATGGGCAAAGAAGACAGGAGTTGTTGTGAAGATTTTCCTGATTTTTTCAAGAAATATGCAGAATCACAGAGTGTTGTATGTAGTAATGAAACTGCAAGCAGTGGTTTCATAAAGATAGACATGCTTAAGACCTGGATGATATGGCTTTAGTTGTGGATGACCATTTCCATTCAGGGTAAGTCTGATGTACAAACAAGTCATTTTAAATAATTCATTTGTGTTTGCTTATCTCAATTTCTATATTATTGCTTTGCACTTAGAAATGAATTACATTTGGAATATTTCTAGAATTCTAATAAGAAATGCATGATTTTATCATCTATATCAAAGTCTATGCAGTTATGTATATCTAGTGATGTACATTCTATATGTAATCAAATTATGGCCGACTCTTTTAAAAAGAGTATCATTGTATTGCAGAAAAAATCCCAACCAAGTCCAGCTAGCAGACTGTACACCAGATTGAAGATACATCATTAATACAAGATGAAAAAAGTAAGTGTGTGTGTTTATCAAGTAAAGATATACAGATTTTAAATTTTTAACCATATATTATGTATATCTTTTAGTAAATGAATTATTGTAAATCTGAGAATATAATGGCAACTGCATGCTGTATCAATGTTGACTTTTTTTTAGAGGGGGGGGGGATACTAGGTCAACAGAGAATTGAAAAGTTTTACTGATATTTAATAATAATTTATGCTACATATATTGAAAATTGTCAAACAGTATCATGTTTTAAATATTATTGCCTTCTTTTAGATTAATGGAGGACGAGGATAATACTATGAAAGAGATCATATGCAAGAGCAACCGTTCCCATAGAAATACATGCAGCCATGTAAACAGAAACCAGTTTTCACCTGCCAGGTGCTGGTCACATATATATTCAACTTGGTATGCTATATAATTTTCTGTTTTAAGTATAAGGCAGTTGTCAAGGATTTTAACAGTTACAATGAAAGTACATGTAGTAAGAAATTGCCATAATGAAACATTCTTTAATTTTTATACATTTTAGGAAGTTCAACAGATTCAAGAAACAGATCCAGTTGTTTGCTGATAAATTACTGCAGGTCATTTGTATCATCTAGAACCAGGACTGTGTTAAAAATCATACTAGTATGTTTGGAACAAAATCATGCTAGTATATGTTAGGAATTTAACCTAAAACATGCTTTAATTATGAAGGTTTTGGTCAAATTTTGGTTTACAAAATAATGTTTTTCAAACTTTCTATTCAAATTTAGCAAGAACATTAGACACACATGTAATCCCAAATGCTTTTATGTTAGATTATTGCTTTATTTAAAAAACTTGCATATAGGGTCTGTAATGATTTGAGATAATTATGTAAACAATAAAATGCTTTTTTGGTGACATATGCGGGATATGAATGTAGCGACATTGCAGAAAAAATACATTACCCGCATTAGCGAGTTATGTAAATTTTTTCTGCAATCATTGCTCCCTTCATTACCTGCATGAATCGTCAAAGAAAGTTATATTGTTTATATTTACATCTTTCTTTTAACAAATTAATAAATTGTTTGTAAAGAGTAAGTTAAATTTACTATATTATTTTTAATGTGCATCAGTACGTTAGCTAAAAGAAACAGCCAAATTGTCTTCAATGGGAATGTGAGTCTGCATTGATATCCTGATTATTTCAATGATTTTTCTAAGGTCATTATAGGTTTCGACCAATCGTTAAACAAGGCGTTAACTATAAGTTTCCATAAGAAATGGAGGAAAGCATACTCATTAGATGTAAATATAATTCAGTAAACATATTGATTAACATAAACATTGACTTGTGTTCTTCTGCTCACATGAACAGATATGATTTTAAATTCCTATTCAAGAGCAAAAACAATTTGATGAAAAGTTCATGTCAACATTAGGGACTTTTTTTTCATCAGTATAACACCTGTACATGTACCTGGGTTTTTTTTTTATCTGAAGTTTATGATACAGATAGATATTTTTAGCCTACATCTGTAATTTTTCTGTGTAACTTTTCTGTACCTAGTAAATGATAACTTTTTTGTACCTACATCTATAACTTTTCTGTACCTAAACAATAACTTTTCTGTAACTTTATGTATAACTTTTCTGTAACTTTATGTATAACTTTTCTGTACCTACATCTATAACTTTTCTGTACCTAAATGATAACTTTTCTGTAACTATATGTATAACTTTTCTGTACCTACATCTATAACTTTTCTGTACCTAAATGATAACTTTTCTGTACCTACATCTATAACTTTTCTGTACCTACATCTATAACTTTTCTGTAACTATATGTATAACTTTTCTGTAACTATATGTATAACTTTTCTGTACCTACGTCTATAACTTTTCTGTACCTAAATGATAACTTTTCTGTAACTATACGTATAACTTTTCTGTACCTAAATGATAACTTTTCTGTAACTATATGTATAACTTTTCTGTACCTACATCTATAACTTTTCTGTACCTAAATGATAACTTTTCTATACCTATATGTATAACTTTTTTGTACCTAAATGATAACTTTTCTGTAACTTTAATTTGTAACTTTTTTGTACCTAAATGATAACTTTATTATAACTTTTTGATAACTTTTTTATACCTATTTATTTTTATGAAAAAAATAAATTGTCAATAGTTACACTCTAGTTATGACTTTTTTGTACTTAAGCAAAAAGTTACAATATAGGTATAACTTTTTGATGCTAATTTGGAACCATAATTGATCAGATGGTTCCAAATTGTGCTAACTTAGTTATGACTTTTTTGTAACTTTTTTAAGGGCTCATAGGTATAACTTTTTAGTGCTTTTTTTTTGTATGGGTTATTCACCAATCTTCTTTTAGATAGAGGGCTTCAAAAGTAAAATTTTTCAAAAAAGCTCGACACTTGAGCTTTCAGCTCAGCTAAGCTAAAAATTTACTCCCCCCCCCCCCTTTTGTGTTCCACCCTGGCCTATCCCCATGCAGGATTCAAGATCTGAACTTACTTAAACTACCTGAGATTGCTTCCTCACATCTTTAAGCCTTTCTGGCCAACTGGTTAACTTGTTTTTGAGAAGATGATTTTCCACTGTTTTTTCCTATGTTAAAATTCAATTCCCTGTTGCTGCCCTTCCCTATCCTTGGGATCACGATTTAAACTAACTTGAATTCAAACAAAGTTTAAATTTTCCTTTGTTTATTCCTATACATTTGAAATTCAACCACTTATCCTGATCCCCCCAGGGATCAAGATTTTGACAAACTTGAATCTACACTTCCTTAGAATGCTTCCAAACAAGTTTCAGCTTTTCTTGTCAAATGGTTTCTTTTCAAGATTTTCCTTTATTTATACCTACGCAAAAATACAACTCCCCATTATGCCCCTATTTTATAGCTATACCCTATGATAACAATTTGAACAAACTTGAATCTACACTACCTGAGGATGCTTTTCTTGTCAAATGGTTTTTGAAAAGATGATTTTCAAAGATATATTTTTATTTAAACCTATGCAAAATACAACCCCCCATTTTGGCCTCTTCATAGCTTACCCAATGATAACAATATGAACAAACTTGAATCTACACTACCTGATGATGCTTCCACACAAGTTTCATCTTTTCCGGCCTTATGGATTTTGAGAAGATTTTTGAAAATACCAACAAATTTTCAATAATTCTTAATTATCTCGTGTTGAAAGAAGTGTGGTCCTTCATATTAACAAACATGAATCCCAGTGAGGCTTTTGTGCTCAATTTGAATGAAATTGGCCCAGTGGTTCTGGAGAAGAAGTCGAAAATGTAGAAAGTTTAAAGACAGGCCGACCGACTGGCGAACGCTGGACACAAAGTGATCAGAAAAGCTCACTAGAGCTTTCAGCTCAGGTGAGCTAAAACTTTACCAATAGATGGTCAATGCACAACAGGTGAAGAGAAAATCTAATTGGAACCTTTTATTGATTTGCATAAGCTAAAAAGGTTTTGTTGAGGGAGAGGGTCCATGTCCAAAGTGTTTGAGAAGTGATCCAATAAGATTTGGGTTTAATTTTTTGCAATATTCATGAAAGAATGGTCTTTTGAAGACTTCAATCAAAATTTAAGCAAAAAAAAAAAATTAATATTTTACCTCATAGTCTTTAAAAAGTTGTTTCAGAAAAAATACCCATCCACCAGCAAAAAAGAGAACGGTCTTTTGAAGACTTCAATCAAAATTTAAGCAAAAAAAAAAAATTAATATTTTACCTCATAGTCTTTAAAAAGTTGTTTCAGAAAAAATACCCATCCACCAGCAAAAAAGAGAACCTAAAAGAATAAAATGTTTAATTCATCAAAACTGCAGATTATCTACTTTTATGCCCCTGAAGATCAGAAGCATAATTTGTATGTCTTTTTGTTCTTCAGTCTTGTTTATGTGTCAGCAAAAGTATTCATACGTTCAAAACTGTAGAATATAAATATTTCAAAAGTCATATACCCAATTATTTAAGAAGTACTCTATTAAATGTAAAACATAGTTGAAGAGACATAGCAACTTTTTGATTATGAAAGTGGAGCCTCGTTAATCCAAGTCAAATCATTTAGATACCAGGTAGATGATGTGTTCAGATATCTTAAATGTGTCACCACCTCTTTGATTCTTTATAATGGAATATGTATATATTTACATTTTCCAGTGTCTTTGCCTGTGATAACACTACGTATCGATTTTGTACTATAAAACCCATAACTTCAACTGACCCCAAATTGAGGCGCCAACGGGGTTTGCATATATACATGTATATATTTAAATATTTCATCGTACAATGGCACAAAATTATATAAATATAAGTAATAAGGAATCATTCTTTGAATATTATGAGGTGATAATTTCGGTCGGGGCGTGATCAAATCTATCATAAAGTCCTTCGGGCTTTATTGGATTTGATCACACCCGACCGAAATTATCACCTCATAATACTCAAAGAATGATTCCTTATTCCTTATATAATTTTCAATGTCAGCAATGTGTGAAATAACTTTGAAACTGAAAGCTCTCAATATTTGAAATATACAAGTATGTAAATACATGTAGGTATAAATTTTAAGACTGAAAAAAAACAAGAGGCCCATGAGCCACATCATTCACCTTAGCAACAACAGCCATATAATAAAATATGCTTTAAGGAGTCATATTATTCAAAATATCAGGACAACATAGTATAATAAATCTATTCTCTTTTGAGAAGTAAACAGGCATAGTCTACATCAACTTCTCTTCGCAAGCCCTCATATTTTGATTCTGGAAAATGTGTAAATGTTGGAACAAAGGCAATCTACGCTACGACCCATGTTTTGAATATAGTCAGTATATGCCCTGAATTTTCATAACAGACCTATAATTTCCAAATTTTAAACATCAACCCACTAATCCACTGTCAAATTATATTCCCAACTTCTACATCCTGGGTTTGAATTATGACATCGCTCACTATAGGTGGTTTAAAAAGTAGAAAATTTAGAGTTGGAAAAATTGTAAAGAAATTTGTTTTGCGTTTATGATTGTAGACTTTGGATTACATTTTTTCTTGTAATTTAAAGAGCTAAAGAGAATGATTTAACTTTTTTGAAGAAAAATTAGCAAAATACATACATTTAAATAATTGTGTCACAAATACAAAACACTCGATTTTAATCTTTCTTGCATCTTAAGCAAATTTTGGATGGGTCACCAAAAAGAGATGGTTAAAAAGGGGAAAATATCACTACATAATTTTATGACCAACAATTTTTTTTTTGTACATTGCAAGATTAAATTGATTCAGAGACAGTTTCCATAATTTCTTTCAAACATTTCCAATCTTATCCGAAACAAAAACATTTAAGCTGCACTGATAAAAATGTGATACACAAAATTTAAACCTGGGATGTAAAAGTTGAGAAAATGATTTGACAGTGGGTTAGTGTTGATATTTCTGTGATTATGTGTGCATTAATGTTTAACCTGTGGAAATAATAGGTCTGCTACGAAAATTCAGGGAAACTGCAGTCGAAGCATCAGGCTTGGGGTATAATGCTAAATGTAATGGTAATGCATTGCATTCTATGTTTTTAAAGTAATGCTAGTAATGTGTAATGCCACAAAATTAGCATTACAAGTAATGGTAATGAAATTCATTACTTTCCAAAATCTAGTGTAATGCTAGCATTACATGGCATTTCTTTGCATTACTATGCTTATTTATGCATGTTCACTTTAAAAAAATGTGATGAATAAATGAATAGTTGAAATAGAATTTGACTAAATTTATTTTTTAAGAAGAAAGAAATAATTCTTAAGATAAAAATGTTTTAATTGTATTATTAAAAAAGATTTTCAAAAATTCATTTTTGAATTGCTAATATTGCTAAATATAACAGCACAATTTTATAACATTTTTAAGAGTGTTGTTATTAAGAGTTTTTAATCATTTAAACAATTTACTCCAATTAGTTTGCACTTCAATAAGAAATGTGTCAACAACACACTATGCCCCCAGGATAATCTAAGTATCAAAACAATCTATTGATATAAGAAGTGCTAAACACCCCAATCCCCTTCCCTTCGCTATGTCCCAATAGAATAGGAGACAGACATGCACCTTTAAAAGCAAAATGAATGCACTATCCATCCATGATGAAAATCAATATCACTTCCAATATTATAACCCATTTGAAAATAATTTTACTTACTTATTCTCTCTCTCTCTCTCTCTCTCTCTCTCTCTCTTGTATATTAAGTACACTATACATTAGTTTGGACTGATAGAAAATACAAGATTCATGTATTTTTTCTACTATTGCACTTAATATATCCTAAGATAAAGATCGTCAAACAGTACTTTTCAGTCCAAGCTTCGACTGCTCCTGTAAAACATTTATTTAGTATAGCTGGGAAGATTTTCAAACTAACAGGATGCAGATAAAAGATGCACCCTTTGAAACTTCGATCATAAAGTGCAACAGCAATCTTTTGTCTTAAAGTGTCCTCCGTAGAAAAAAAATACGATTCAAATACAGTATCTTAAGAAATATAACTATATTGGAAAAAACCATCTGTTTATGAATTACTACAATTAAGTTCCAAAATTATAAAGATTTGTGTAATCTAGCTGGGGAAATATCTCTATTTAGCTTTTGATAACCACAACATTATTCCATAAATTGTTTCTTGTTATGCATGTAATTCTTTGTTTCTATTTCGTATCCTACATTGATTCTTGCCAAATGTCTATAAATATCATTTTACTTATGTAATATGTTGTTCATAATGCCACAAGATGATTATATATTGAGCAAATAAAGAATGACTCTTGTATAGTCATTGAATTTGAACCTGATACTGAGCATGAACCTGTAGATATGTTAAAGAGTGTTTTATATATTTGAAACATTAAATTTGCAAAATATCTTTATTAGCTTTACTTTTTTAAAACAAAGTAATGGTAATGGTAATACATTACTTTACTCATGTAATGGTAATGTAATGCATGACTTCAAGAAAATCAATTAATGGTAATGGTAATTTAATGCCCAAATTCATGAAGTAATGGTAATGTAATGCGCATTACTTTACAATGTAATTAGCCCCAAGCCTGCGAAGCATATTGCATATTACATGCAGTACAAACCAAAGACAACCGTTCACTATCAGAAAAAGGACCCCAAGGTTCAATTTAAGTGTCCGCTTTGGGTTCACTTCAAGTCTGTTAGGGTGGAACCAGAGTGAACTCCAAGTATAGAACAAGCTGACACAAAGTCAGAACTCAAAGTGAACACAAAAAGTTAGAGATGCAGGGTCAAATTGACTTAAATACCTGTCAATCAGGATTATCAATAAAACACATTGACTCATAAGAACACTGACCAGTCAGTTCTCTAACTGACAACACATTTGTACTAGAATCATCGGCCAATGAAAATCATTGCTTACATTTAGTAATGTACAAATATTTAAGTTCATACATGTATATAAATATATCAATTATATGCCTTTATATTTGTATTAACTTGTCTTTTATTACCATCTTCCTTGGAACACAGTATAAAGAAATCAAAAAATTTACAGTCTCCAGGTTGTCCACTTCCTCTAGCTCCTTTGTGATTGGTAGAAAATACATTTTGTGAAAATTCACATTTATTTCATTGGTTAAAATACTGTTCAGCTCAAGGGAGATAATTTTCTGATGATCTTTTTAACGTATGACTTTACAATTTTCGTGGATTTCAAATCTTAAAAAGTCAGAAAATGAAAAATCAATAAAAATTGCCATGAACGCAAGTTTGGTGAAGTTAGGACCAGTAATAACTAAGATATCATCATCAGAGGGCGACAGCAATTAAAACCTTAACCTCCTCAAGCATCGCAACCTATGGCTCAGATTCGGCATTCCATGCCTGTCAGGTGCATCTGTATCATAAGACACACCATCCATTCAAGTTTGGTGAAGTTAGGACCTGTAATAACTAACATAAATTTTTCAGCATCCTTGATAATGGAGATCAAGCTCTGCATCTGAAGCTACCTCTGCGATTCATTCATATTACAGTTTAATCAACTATATATGCAAGTTTGAAGTAGTACTGTTATCTATTAAACATGGACCTGTTCCAAAAAACTTTACCTTATCCAGCATCAGAAACCTATGGCTCAGACTCAGCATTCAAGCCTGTCAGGTGCACCAGTATCATAAGACACACCATCCATGAAAGTTTGGTGGTTAGGACAAGTACCTGGTAATAACTAAGAGATAATCATCAGAGGGCACCTGCTCAAAAATCTTTAACCAGCTCTAAAAACCTTAACCTCCTCCACCATCCAAAAAACCTATGGCTCATATTCAGCATTCAAGCCTGTCAGGTGCATCAGTATCATAAGATGCACCATCCACGCAAGTTTGATGAAGTTGGGACCAGTAGTAACTAAGATATAATCATCAGAGGGCACCTGCTCAAAAAACTTTAACCAGCTCTAAAAACCTTAACCTCCTCCAGCATCCGAAACCTTTAGCTCATGTTCAGCACTCAAGCCTGTCTGGTGCATCAATATCATAAGATACACCATCCATGCAAGTTTAGTGAAGTTAGGACCAGCAGTAACTTAGATATTGCTATCAAAGAGCACCTGCAACAAAAACTTTAACCTGCTCCAAAAACCTCAACCTCCTCCAGCATCTGACATTTAGGACCCAGATTTAGCATCAAAGTCTTTCAAGTCCATAAGTAGGTCCAGATGCATCATCCATGCAAGTTTGGTGAAGATAGATACCGGACCTGCAACAAAAACTTTAGCCTGGTCCAGAGGCCCACACCATCGCCGAGGGTATAGCATAAGCTCCCCCCGACTTCGTCTTGGTGAGCTAAATAATTTTACAATTCAATACAATTTCAGTATGTGGCCATATTGGCCCTACCCAACGGTCCTGAACTCCTGACCCAAGGGTGTTGAATTTCATAATTAAGGTAGATGGTTTCATGAATATCATAAGCCTACATTCAGTTTAACTTACCCTGCTGTGAATGAAGAGAAGAATATTTTCTAAGATTAAATACATTTTCACTATATGGTCATATCAGCCTGACCCTAGGGCCTTTAACCCAAATACAGGGACCATAAATTTCATGGTTTTGGTTGAGGGCATCATGAACATCATATTCATGCATTCAGTTTATCTCACCCTGCTGTGGATAGAGAGAAGATATTTTAAGATTTAATACATTTTCACTATAATGTCCATATCTGCCCTGCCCTTGGGCTTGAAGCCCGGACCCAGGAACCAGGAATTTCACAATTTTGGTAGAAGACTTCAAGGACATCATAATCACGCATTTAGTTTAAGTATAAGCCCATGAGGCCCCGAGGATGGTAAGGTCATAAATTTCACAATTTTAATTTATTGTATCCTAAAAATGTTCAAACCAAAATTGGTAACAACTGGCTTTGTACTTTTTAAGAAGTTAAAATTTAAAATAGCTAACAGACGATGCACAACGGACGATGGAGTGCGCACAATGATGGACTAAGACCAATAGCAATCGGTCACCTGAGGGACTCAGACTACCTAAAAATATGTAGCATCCTTTCATAATTCTTTGCTTTCATAAATCAACCTCCAAATGATGTATATTTAACCCTTTTTTAAAGTTTGCAAATGATACTTACATTAAATGTAGAGAAAGGAAAATACAACACACCACACTTTCGCATTACTTCCTCATAAATATGTCAATGACACCAATCATTTTTCAGGCGATATTAATTCAGTATCATCATATAAGTATTATGTTTCAATTTGGATAAAAAAAATCTATTGCAGAATTTTTTAACAATTTTCTCTAAAAAGAACACTTTTTCTCGTTATTTTCGATTGAAAAAGAGATAAACTTATAAAAACAACTTTCGAAATTACATGTGTTTTGTCTTTCCTAAAAATATAATTTGTTAATAATGTTGTTTTGATTAATTTATTTATTTACAGCAAGAGCACTCGCCGGCACTGAGCTATAAGAACCAGTGCGCGCAGGAAAAAAAACAAGCTAAACCTACTGATTCATCAAGAACATTTTTTGGTCAAAATCCCGTTATGCTCTCTATAACTATTTTCTCCCATAATGCTATGCCAAAAATGGCTAACATTTAACTCTTAATTTACAGTGCCTTGAGGCTTGAGGACACTTTTTGAGTACCGCAAAAGCATTGATGAGATCCAAGAGATTTTTACATGATTCTATTCCTTCATATTGAGTTGAGATACATACTAAACAAATGATTAGAGATTTACATATGATGTCACAGTGATCTCATGTTTTATTTCCCGCAATAAATTTTAGAGGTGGATCAAACATCTGTTATGCATGTACATGTACTATAACCTATTTCAGTATAAACTAAATTTTGATAAAGAGATATTATATATATATATATATATATATATATATATATATATATATATATATATATATATATATATATATATATATATATATATATATATATATAATAAAAAACTTTTAAAACACTGTTTCAAAATATTTCGACCGTGTTACCGGTCTTCAACAGTCGGTGTTTATTGTCCATAGCAACACAATGTAGAACATATACTATGACGTCACAATATGAATACAGTCTGGCAAGTGACGTCATACAACAATATTGCACTAAAAACATATGAAATATAGGTGAGAGTCTATAGAAAGTACATTGATAGCTGTAATTAGTACATAAACAAGTAACATATGAAAAATGTATAGATAACGTGACATAAAATAAAGGAAATGTCTATACAAACTAGTAATAATGTAATCTAAAGACAATAATGTTCCCTTTTGTTTATACCAAAAGGCATATAAGTATTTAATTTTTTCTTCCACAAATTTTCTCTGAATTTTCTGTAAGTTTCATCTTTGTACAATTTTTCAATATCTATATATATATATATATATATATATATATATATAAATAGAGAGAGAGACACACACACAAGAAGCAAGAGCCATGCATTACAGTAAGTACAAATAGGGAGGAAATTAAAAAAAGGTCATTTTGAATTAAAACATCTATGCAGATATTTCATATAGTCAAACCGTTAAATTGGAAAATCGGAAATTACACACCTTCAAACAGGGACTGGGGGCACTGATACAACGTATGTTTAAATTAAAAATTAGAATGCAAAAATAAACCAATTAAAAAATAATTATGAACCAGGAAAAAAATAAAAGTCAGATAACAAGGTACAAAAAAAAAATAATACTGTATTTATCATTTACACTTTTGACCAAATTAACACAAAATTATATACAGACTAATCAATTCTCTCCAAAAGCAAAGAACAGTTTAAGGGGGAAGCAAGTCTATGTATTTTGTAAAAAAAAATTTAAACTTAGAAATATTATATAACTCTCTCTCTTTCTTTCTCTCTCTATCTCTTTCTCTCTCTCTTTGTTCTCCGTCTCTCTATCTCTCTCAAAAATTCTTTGATGTTTATTGATAACTGTCACAATATCACTATGTTCACAATGAAGCAAGGTATGTGCAATTCTTGCTGCTCTTGCCACAATGGTAGCACTGTAAAACAAACTATATCTTTAGTGACTTTTGCAAAAATGAATTGGACCTGTCCTCAATCCTTAACTAGGGATGTCCCAAGGTTTAGTGAGGCAACAACTTTTAACATCCTTAAGGCTAGCCAAAAATTATTAAGATCAAAGCCGACATGTATTCATAAAATTACTCTGTTGCCATATCTTTTGTGATTCATCCCCAACTACTACTTGGAATATACAAGCTAGTCCATTGATATATCTATAGGAGTGAGGCATTCAGATTGCATAGACTTCTCAATAATAAGTATGTAAAAAGTTATTACCTAAATGCTTCATAATGTATGAGGGTCAATAAAAAACTACAAAGACTTTTGTCATATCTATGTTACTTAATGTCATATCATTACTAAATTTGGTAGACATAATTTAGCAATGGTTTCAAACAATTTGCAAGAGAAAAATTTATAACTTTCTTTTATTTCTAAGAATTATTTAGAATCTAATTCTGTGAAAATGGTCACGGCGCACAGTCAAATTTGTGTTATATTAACAATAAGCCATATAATGTTGAAACGAATATCTCTATAGATTGGGCTTAAAACCAAATAATTTTGAAACCTCAAATTATGTATAGTCATGGTATTTTATGTACCAAATAATTACGGGAAATGTTGTTTTGTTGAACAGATATTAGTCACTATAAAGACAGATAGTCCTCTTTAGAATTGACTAAAATCATTGAAAATGCTCAATAATTGTATTTTGAATATCAAACAGTTTGAAAGAGAGTAGAATATCTGTAAATATTTGGTAAAATAATAAGTAACGCCAACTGACGTTCAGGTTTATCCTTACTTTAAACTAAAGAGATACACGGTTAAAAAATGAAAACTTTGAAGAACTAACTTATGATTCTCAAAAAAATGTGTGTAAACTGTACACGTTTAATCTTGACGTCATGTTTTGAATATTAGGCAAGAGAAATTTAATTTTTAGTTTTATGGATCCGCCGACCCAATTTTTTTCTGATTTTGTGAAAAAAAATTGATCTTCAGAAATTTTTCTGGAATTTTTAAGTTTGACCAATCATGGTTTTAAAATTACTTTATTTTATTTGAAACCTGCAAAAGGTTTGACAATGTATGCATTTAAAATTATAAAGTTTAAGCATCTCTATAACATGGAGTATTTAAGATGGAGGTCAGCCATGCATGGTTTGGCTTAAAAGTTTATATGAATAGCAAAGAAAAAACAAGTTTAATATGTTTTACGGTGCGACCGTTGGGGCGAGCTCAGCATGAGATCAAACAATGAATTATGATACCAATAAAAATAAAATTAACAACGTAAAAAAATTTGATTGCAAAATAAAGCAAAACATACCTATTTTTTTCAGTAAATTTACATTATTCATAGTTTATCTGTTTATAAGTAGAACAATAGTATAATTAAGATTTTAATATATAAATGTTCAATTGCACTCTATCTTCTCTTATAAAGTGGATGTAATGTATGTCAGTTCATCCCCTTTTTTGCAGTAGACATTCTTTCTTAAACTTACGAACAAAAATTGACTTATCATTGATATAAAACTCGATATTATTTTTATATTATGGAATTAGGCTCAAACAGAGTTTGACTTTTAGCAAAACAGAGGAAATTCGGACTAAATTTTTCAGATTTTGTTTTTTTCACTGAAATATTTTTGGTAGTACTAAAATATTAAATGTTAAGATTTTATTTGGTAACATAATTTTGCATATTTTCTGTTGGTTTTATCTCGTTTTTTCACTTTTTCGTTAAAATAATCGTTTGGCACATACTACAAAAATATTGAGGAATTAATGCTTAAAAATGCATGATAAAAGACGTACACCATATCTCAAAATTTTGATCATTGACCTCATATAGATTTTATGCCAGCAGAGAAAAGTCAATATACTTATGCAGTTTAATACTACTATAAATGTTTTAGCATTATCATCATTCAGTTTTTTGTATAATTTTGAATCAAAAATGGGTAGGATTTGAAAACTGATAGAGGAAATTTGGACTTGATTATCTATAAAAAAAAAAAAGTGATTGAAAACTTAATGCTTTGTATCTATTTAATGTCACTGCCATTCATAAACTGTATTTCATTTCTTAAAAAGTTTAGAAATTGGCATTATTTTCACAATTAAAAAAATCTCAATCATAACTAGTGTAAAAATTGTTAGGAATTTTTCTTAAATTGTATTTTTTGATTGACCCTAGTAGATATGAGGTCATGAAGATTGTCTTTTTTAAATTTGATTAATGTTTAGGATCGAAATTTTGGCGATTTCTGATATTTTTTTAACAGGGAAACATCAAGCACACCCTTGCTCAAGTATCATTTTCAGCTATTATGTGTAGTGTATTATATCAAAAAAATATCTTGTATGAAAAATAATTTGGAAAGATCAAACTAAAAAAACTACACTCAATAAAAAAATGAAACTTCCAGTATTTTATTTGGCATTAAATGTAAAAATTAGCTTGCACTGAGAAGGTTGCTTTACTCAGTAATACTCTGCATGCCATTCATACAGAGTGCACAACCATTGCATCATATTGCAAACCCTTACAACTCTCTATCCAACATAATAAATAAGCGAAAATAAATCCAAATAAGTAACAAAGTGTGATCATTTTTATCAGTTTCTTTAAATTTACTAAACACTCCAGTTTTTAAAGTCCATGCTGTCACAGCTTAATTGATCTACTACAGTGTTTGGTTTGTGCATGTGCAACAATATGTATAACAGTACAATACCTGAAAACATCCCATAATAATCAAAGATTGTTGATATTAGTAAGACAGGGCTTCAGTTTACATCAATTAAAGTATACCATTGAGGGAGTCAGCAAGATTCCAGTTCTCCGAGAGCAAGTCTATTTCCCGAGGCGAAGCCGAGGGAAATAGGCTAGCTTGAGGGGAACTGGAATCTTGCTGACTTCCTCAATGGTATACTTTAACTGTTTTATTATACTGATACAAACAATCAATCAGGAAAAGTTCAAATTAATATCATTCTTCGTGTATCCAGTTATAACATCAAAATAAACATAATTTAATTGCATGTGCGATGTAGACTGTGACATAGGCAAGTTATGCTATACGAAAAAGATGAATACCTTTAGCCAATCAAAAAGGACGTTGCAACTAGAATTAAATGATATGATTATGAATATTCATGATTTTATTCGGAATATTTCGGAACTTTTCCTTTGGTTAAAAGAAATTAAAAAAGTGTTCCGAATAGGGTGTATCAGTTCATCGAACTGACGCACATTTCTGCAGGGAATCAGTCTGTTTTGCAGGGAATCAGTCTTTTTAGAGCGATTCTCAGGGAATCAACACAATATATTGAAATTTTCTTATCAGAGACATAAATAACAGAGATTGGCAACTGATCGAAATCTCACAAAATCTTGCAGTCCCTATTGTGAAGTATTCCCATTTTAAATCAGTTTATCTTTCTAATGAACAATTTCATCGAAATATAAACAACTAAAACCTATTACCAAAACATTCAAAATATTATATTTTCAAGAGATTATGTCTTAAAGAAAATATTAAAAGAGGAGTTTTATGAGGCAAATGGCTACCCGTCGTCCGAGATTTTGCTGATGTTTTATAGCCATTAATATATTATATTTTCTATATATTTATGTTATTTTTCAATTTTTCAAAAATGTCTAAAACCTATGCACATTTTTCATAAAAACAATATACTTTAATTTGGTTTAAGATCATTATCTCAGTTTACTTATATGTAGTTCTCAAAGTAAGGTTGGTCCAGTTTCATTTTTCAACAACAAAACATGCTATTAATGGCAGAGTTGCTAATCTCTGTTATTTGTGTCTCTGCTCTTATATAGTGAAAAAAAGTAAAGGTATAATAATCTCTTTTGCTTGGTGCTTCATTGGATATATTCCTACCTGTGTACTGGCTGTTACTTTAACTTTAAACTGTGTTCCTACAAGTTTTTGTGTATGTAATGTGTTATACTCTGTCCCGAGTTTTTGCTTCCGCCACTTTTCGCTTGATATTTTGATAATAAAAAATACCTTTGTGCTCAAACTACATCCATCCACTAATATGAAAAATGTCTAGATTATCTGTTTTGAAACGCCCCCTCTACAGCTTCAGTTTTCAATACACATCAAAAATTAGAAAGTCTATGGGGATTTTGCATTGCATCAGCCATTAATAAGCCCGGAAGATAACGTTGAAAAATTACGCAAGGTGTCCCGAGTACTTCCGAATGGAGAAATCTCTGTAAGAAAGGAGTAAGTGCGGTTTTATGCAATTTTTGCCCCCCAAAATCAAAGTTTTAGAAAGAGCTTTAAAATAAGGTGAAAGATAGTTAAAATCATATTGAAAATAAAGGTGTAAAAGGTTATCACCACAGTGACGTCATAATGTAGAAATGACGTCATGAATATTGCATTATTTTGATAAATTGATGTTTTGTAGCAAAATATGGGTGTTTTCCGATGGTTTTTCGACTGGGAAACATCGAGCGCAGGCTTGCTCAAGTACCATTTCTTAGTATAATATGTATAACTATCTGAAGAAAAACATATGTTAAAATCGCACTTGAGCAGACCTGCGCTCTATACTTCCGAATGCAAAATATAGAGCAAAAATGAGACTTCATTTTTTGCAAATTTGCGGGAATTAGGTCATTTAAGTGACGTCATAGATAAACAGCGAGTGAACAATGATGACTAAAATCAAGATTAAAGTTATAGGCATCCTCTTTACAATGATTTGTGAAGATTTCATTTTCATACGATACTATTTAAAAATTGAAATCAGGGGCAGATATTTGACCATACCGCACATAGTCCTTTGTTTTTGTTCCTGACCTGCAAAGGGTCAATTTGTCAATGGAGATATCTTGGATATATTCCCTTTTATCGATTTCAACTGTATTTTTTCAAAGGTATGTGTATTTTTATTAAATATCATCAAAAAGTTATGGAAGCAATAACTTAATATATAATGGGACAGACTATAGATACTATGATAGCTAGGTGAACGAATGAAATAGCTGAATGCAGTTGAACATGAGTAAGTCTTAAAGCCAAGAAGTGTTCCCAAAATAACAGATGTGTAGTGATCAGCGAAAAGGAAAAAATTAATACAAATCAAAAACTATATGACGCTAGATGGAGTTGAAAGGACATTTTGCATATATATGTCTTTACAAGAAAAATCCAAGACTATAATAGAAAGTAAGAGGTTAATAAAATGACGTTAATTTTATGTGTACAAAATACACAATATATCTCTCTGATCAGCGTGCACGGGGCTTCCTTTTACGTTATACAGTTATAGTTTTGGTTATACACAGCTGTTACGTAACATGTTATATCCATGCACATCCCCCCAAACTAAACCTAAAAATAAATTTTTACAAAAATCCACTATTTACCTGCGAAAAGAACATTAGGCACGAATCTAATAAGAATGACATTTTTAAATACTGAAAAGTGAGTCGTTGCTTCCAAATCAATCCCGGTTGTAAATATATGATCGGAGTCGAGAATCAGAATTTGTAAATAGGTGGAAGACCACAACTCGTCCCACCGTCTATTTGTACCGGGCACCAACTCGATATGATTTCGTTGTGTAAAAAAAATTGAGTTAAAAGAAGTTTGTTTTCTTTATGACATTTTCGATTTTTAATTAATTTGATTGCCTCATTATTATTTCAATATATTTGTAAAGCTTTTAATGAGACATTTAATTTGTGTACTGCAATAATATGTTCTGATGAACAAATAATTATTTTAATTTTTATTTATAATAATATGTTTTACCAGTTTACGGTGCTACCGTTCTTGGCCAGCGCATCAAGAATTACACATACCATGCATACCTTGCATCATTGTCAACCTAGTGTTATTTAGGTATCAACGAACGTCAAAGAATTTTTGAGAGAGTATTTTAATGGTTACGATACACACAGCGCAACCCCCTACCCCCAGAGAGAGAGAGAGAGAGAGAGAGAGAGAGAGAGAGAGATCCCTGTTTGTAGGTGTGTAATTCCCCACTTTTAAATTTAATGGTCTGACTATATGCAATATCTACATAAATTTTTTAACTGTTTATTTTTTCATTTTATTCCTTTTTATTTAGTTCAAAATGTCCTATTGTTTATTTCCTCCCTACTCATATACCGTTACCTGCCTTCTATACATGCATGCACAATTAGCTTAAAAATGGATCGATATGACAGTAAAGTATGGCTCTTCTTAGTATATACATGTATTTATCAGTTTATATAATCTCCATATTAAAAAAAATTAAAACATATCATATGTCAATGAGGCAGGTATCGCAGTCTGAAATAGCTAGTACACTCATTACAGATCTAAATTTATCGCGGGAAATATAGCACGAGAGCTATGTGACGTCATCCATGACTTTGTTTGTCTTTGTTAACGACGTATTTCGACTCAATACGAAGGTATGGAAGCATGTAACAAATCTTTTGAGTCTCGCCAAAGCATATGCGGTACTCAAAACGTGTCTTCAAACTTTAAGACACCGTAAATTACGAGTTAAAAGTCGGCCATTTTTGGCAAAGCACCACGGGTGAAACCATTAGCGAGCATTATGGGACGTAGACAAGAAATTTTGTTCGTTTTGGTTTAACTCGTTCTTTTTCCCGCGCACACTGGTTCTTAGAGCTCACTTCGCTCGCTAATATGTTTTACGGTGCGACCGTTGGGGCGAGCGCAGCATGTGATCAAACAATGAATTAAAATAAAATTAACAACGTAATTCAATATGATTGCAAAACATACATATTTTTCAGTAAATTTACATTATTCATAGTTTATAAAGATTTGTTATTTATTTATTATTTATTTATTTATAAGTAGAACAATAGTTCAATCTCTGATACAATGTTGTTGAATAATAAAGATTTTAATATATATGTTCATTGCACGTACTCTATCTCCTCCTTTAAAGTGATTGTTCATCCCCTTTTTTGAAGTAGACATTTTTTCTTAAACTTACATACAAAAATTGACTTATCATAGACCCCCCCCCCCCCGCTAAAAAAAATACTTTTTACACATAGAAAACCGACTTCATGGAGTTGCCCCCCTCCACTTTTAAAAACAATTTTTTTTTTTAATTTACGCTTTAAAAGATTTGCTTATCATTTTATACAAAAAGAAAATGGAGATTGGTAGCATGTGATACATGGAAGTGAAAATAAAGAAATCATTGGACTGCTAAAGAGCTGAAGGATAAGTATTTTCATGATTTGAGAATTAACCTTTTTTCTTTTTGCTTGTAAAGATTTTTTTGGATGAAGCTGCCATCCACCCAACCACCCCCTTTAAAATATCAAAGTACTGAGAGTACTGAGAGACGGGGTCTTGAAAGTTTGAATTTGTAATTGTACTTGATTTCCTCGAATATGCTTCCAAAAATTCATCTTCGTTAGCCAAGGGTTTTCGGTCCACTTCGCTCCCCATAAACCCTTGGCGGATTTTATTACGAAAACTCGGTGACAAGCTCTGTTTTATGATTGGCTGCAGCTGCGAGTAGTTGATCCAATCGCAGTGCTTGTAAATATAAACTTTAAAAGAAAACACATGTGTAATCTTTGATAAATCTTTAGGTGCTTTTAACAAGTTGAGACACACGTTCTCGAGTACAGTGGTCGATGGTCACTGGGATTGAACATAGTTCTACAAACTTGTCAAGGCTCGCGTGATAGCATGGGAAGTAAACATGGCGAATGTAGAAGTTGCCTATCCCGTTAGTAAATACGTTCCTGCTTATGGTTATTGCTTTTAAAGGTTCAATGAGCTGTGTTTTATTCACGATAACGATACCTGGTTTTATGGCATGAAAGCTTTCATATAAATCGGCGACTTTTTCACTCCCGGTACAGGTCCTTACAAAACACTATGAATAAAACATCCCGTGCTTTCCTTGGGTTATAACTTAATTCGTATTTAATCACTGTTAATAGCATCGTTAATTGTGTTCCGATATTCGGTAGTATACATGTTTTCAAGTTGTATTAATGCCATGATGTGTATATAACCCGTTGTTTATTTCAATTAAAATGTATATATGCAAGGGGCGCAACTCAAGTTGCTCGCTAGAGAGCGCCATCACATCACAGAGTTTTCGTAATGAAACCGCCAAGGGTTTATGGGGAGTAAAGTGGACCGAAAACCCTTGGCTAGCGAAGATGCCAAAAATTATGAGTTTGAATTAGTTACCTCAATTTATGTTATTTCGGCTTTCTTGCAATTGTCTGATACTTTGTACTTTGCCTGATTTTTACTCAATCCCGGCCTTCATAATTGTAGAAAATTGACACAACGGTATTTTATGTAAAATAAGACCCCAAGGAAAAATTTTTAAAAAGTACTACTAACCGGGAAAATCAAAACAACTATATCAAGGAAGATACCGGTAATTAGAATCATTAGATTTATTCAATTTTGTGATCCAAGAGAATATCCACAAGTCGGACGGTATCCGTTATACAAGGTTTATGAAAACCTCGAAAACTCTCAAACTGCTGAATTAACAAACAAAGTTAATATTTGTATACCGATAACAAACACAGGCACCCGACGTTAGAAATATTTCTTTTTAAAATAAGATTCCAGGTACTCTAACAATAAAAAGGTTTGTCACGGTCGCCATTTTGATTTTTTAGACCGACTTATCTGACACGATTTTCTTGCAGCGATTCATGCAAAATTAATAGGTATAAATAAATCCGTACGCCACTTACTACCTTTTTGTGTAAACTCGAACATCACCTACACGAATTACGATACAACCGCTCCGTTCATTAAAAATCATTCTCCGAAAATCAGAGACATAAATAACAGAGATTGGCAACTCCGCAATTAGCGTGTAAATGTTACGGGGCCAAACTTACTTTGAGCACTACAAGTGCAACAGGAATCTTGTATAAGTCATTAAATTTGAACCTGATATTGAACATGAACCTGTCAATATGTTTAAGCATGTTTTATTTATGAAACATCTACAAAAACTCTTCATTTAGCTTTTAAATTACTTTTTTAAAACTTATTGACTTTTCTCAAAGTAATGGTAATGGTAGTGCATTACTTTACTAATGTAATGGTATTGTAATGCATTACTTCAAGAAAATGAAGTAATGGTAATGGTAATTTAATGCCCTAATTCATGAAAAATGGTAATGTAATGCATTACTTTACAATGTCATTCACCCCAAGCCTGATTCCAACTAAACCGGACAACATGAACATTGACATTTTACTTGGTTCTTCAATCGATAAGATTGTATTAAAATTATATTATTTTTTTATATTATTACAGTCCATTGTTCAAAATTTAAATCCAGTTTAATTAATTAAAGAGCCAACGAACGAGAGTCATACCGCAAGTAGACTGGAAGCCAATGAAACACCTATTTAATATGTAAAACATCTTTTGATATGTAAGACATCTTTGTATAATCCGTCCTGATTTTAACTTCGGCTCGCGCATGAAGTTCGGTAGTATTCAGGTTAAAGATTGTCAAAAAAAAATTCACGACTTTTCAAAACTGGCACATTGCGTTTGGGAACTTTAATTTCGATTCAACCTTCAACCTCTTCTATTGATTAATGAGCTTGTACACCAACTGAATCGTCAACGGCGTTTTGCATTCAGTTACGTAACTCATTCCACATTTGAACCCGAGCAAGAATATTTTGATCAATAAAACTATTTGTTTATTTTTCTAAATAAAATTTGGTTTATACACAGGGGACTTAAAAAGATTTAATGCGTGTTTTTATAATATATATTTACTGAAATGCATCAAAACTTTCTGCACTATTTTCTTACGCGCAGACTCAATTCATGTGTTCTACGCGTGCCCTCCGGTTTGATACTTCGGCTGACAGTAAACTAATAGACGGGGTCACGTGACCACGTCTAAAAATGAAAGACGGTTTTTAGCTCATATGACCTGAAACCTCAAATGAGCTATTTTGATCACATTTTGTCTTGCGTCTGTCTGTCAGTAAACTTTTTCTCATCTTCTCCAGAACCACCTGGCTAATTTCAACCAAACTTGGCACAAATCATCCTTAGGCAAAGGGGATTCAAATTTGGGAAAAATAAGGACCATGCCCTTTTCAAGGGGAAATAATAAGGAATTATTGAAAATTTTGAGAACTTTTCAAAAATCTTCTTCTCAAGAACCATTTAGCCAGGAAAGATAAAACAAGTGTGGAAGCATCCTCCAGAAGTGTAAATTCAATCTTGAAGAAACTGAAACTGAAAATCATGACCACAAGAGATAGGGTTGGGCCACAATGGGGGGGGGGGGTCAAATTTTTACATAGAAATATACAGAGTAAATCTTTTTAAATCTTCTTCTCATAAACTATTCAGCCAGGAAAACTAACACCTGTGTGCAAGCATCCTCCAGAAGTGTATATTCAAACTTGTGAAAATCATAGTTCCCGGAGGTAAGTTGGGGCCACAATGGGGGGGGGGGTCAAATTTATACAAAGGAATATATAGAATAAATCTTCTTCTCAGATGGCCATGGCAGATAAGCTGAAACTTGTGTGGAAGTATCCTCAGGTAGTGTAGATTCAAAGTTATGAAAATCACGATCCCTTGGGGAAGCGTGGGGCCAAATGGGCGGGGGGGGGGCGAATTTTTACACAGGAATAAGTAAAGTAAATCTTTAAAAATCTTCTTCTCAGAAACAATTGGCTAGAAAAGCTGCAACTTTTGTCTAAGTATCCACAGGTAGGGTATGGTAGGGTCAGGTAGGGTAGATTCAAGTTTGTTCAAATCATTACCTCTAGGGGTTGGGGGGCATAAATTTATATAGGAGTATATAGGGAAAATTCTTTTTTCTAAAAACCCATTTGCATAGAAAAGCTGTAACTTTAGTGGAAGCAACCTCGGATAATGTAGATTCAAATGTATTCAAATCAAAATCTTGAGGAGTAGGATAGGGCCATATTGGGGATCCAATTTTAAAAGGAAAACATTTTAGATATTCACAAAAGCTGAAATGTTATGATATACATTTTTACTTATATGCAATCATTTTGACACATTCTTGATTCTTTAAAATTGTTTAGACTTTGGCCCCTGGACACTTCTTGGGCCTCACAAGGGGTTCAGAGTTTGATGAAAGTTTATATCTTATATATAAACAATTGTAAAGGATCTTTTTGAGAACTGCAATGCTCAACATGTGATATGACTATAAATCATCCTGTTAGAAAAGAGACTTATGATAATAAACATAAGAATATCTAGAGGTAAAATGGATTTTTATTAATACAGGATCTAAATGTATTATACTACATTGTCCAGATAGTTTGTATTATGACTCCATTAAGCCTATTGTTCCTCAGGTGAGCGATGTGGCCCATGGGCCTCTTATAAATTAATTTTACATTAATTACTTATCAGGTAAAATTCAACTTTAGCTTACGGACATCATAAAATACGTGTTGAAATACCAAATGGTGTAAGCAATTATGTTGGTGCAGGCATTTTCTAGCTTATTGACAAAAAGTCTAGATTATTCAAGCAAAAATGTTCATTTTAATGTTTTACAACTGTTTAGACCTCCAATTTAATGACGATTTTTAGCTCACCTTGGCTGAAAGCTCAAGTGAGCTACTCTGATCACATTTTGTCTGTTGTACGTCCGTCTGTAAACTTTTTACATTTTGAACTTCTTCTCTAAAACCGCATGGCCTTGCAATTTCAACAAAATTTGTCACAAAGCATCCTTATGGGAAGATGAATAAAAATTCCAGAAATGAAAGACCGATCTTCATTCAAAGTGGAGAACACCTTGAAACTGTAGAAAAATATGGAGGGTAATCGTATTCAAAAATCCAGACATGTTAACTTGTAAATCTGAATACGCAATCGTGTTGGTGTGTGAGTATGAGGATAAAAGTGTGTAATTCTGATCGTGTAACCCTCGAAATAAACACATAAAAGATTTGACTCAGTTCCTTCGTATGATGCACATTTTGCAGCTGAATTGTTTTCGTTAGTTAATTAGACCTTCAACTTTGCACACTTTCAACCCGTAGTCTCTGCATTTTTAACCGGGTTTTCCAACGGAAAAATCCGGTTATTAAAATGGTGAAAATGGCGGGCGGGCGGCCGGGCGGGCGGCTGTCAAAAGGGTACCCTCATTGTACGGATAATTCCTCCTACAGTTTTCCAGATAGGAAGTTGTTCTTTTGCAGATCAATTGTACATATATCAGAGGTGTGCATATTGCTAGGATTTTGATTTCTGATTATTTATGAAAAAAATACCAGCTTTTGAACTTAGTCATTTTTTGGCAAAATATTGCATATAGGGTACCCTCATTGTACGGACAACTCCTCCTACAGTTTTCAAGATAGGAAGTTGTTCTTTTGCAGATCAATTGTACATATATCAGAGCTGTGCAAATTGCTAGGATTTAGAATTCCGATAATTTATGAAAAAAATACCAGCTTTTGAACTTAGTCATTTTTGGCAAAAAATTGCATATAGGGTACCCTCATTGTACGGATAACTCCTCCTACAGTTTTCCAGATAGGAAGTTGTTCTTTTGCAGATCAATTGTACATATATCAGAGGTGTGCATATTGCTAGGATTTTGATTTCTGATTATTAATGAAAAAAATACCAGCTTTTGAACTTAGTCATTTTTTGGCAAAATATTGCATATAGGGTACCCTTTCACCTTATCCATTTCACTGGATACGGGTTGACATGGATTATGGATACAGTTCACATAAAAGAAAACCCGGTTTGCTGTCACATTGACAGCTTTTCACTTGTTATCTTCAGGTTTGTCAATAGCACATCTGACATGATACAAATTGACAAATGTAAAGTCTACTACAAGTTTGTCGAATTTTGACATGACCTTATATGGCAACTACTTTGCTGCGGGAAAAGGCATGCCGTTATCGCCGGAATGGACAAAAAATAAACATAATATTCAGCTTAACTGGTGCAATAAGCTTTTAATGAACGACACTCTCTCTATCGAAAATACCGGTATAAGTTTCAGAAAATTATTGAGGTTTGATTGAAAATGGACCAAACAGGAAAAGGTTCATGTATATAAGAACAGTTGGCAATGTGACATTTCTGTAATATAAATTTTATCATGGTATTTTACGATAAAGGGTTAAAAAGAAATGCATAATATTTCACACAGAGACTTTCTCTGTTTGTGAATATGATTAAGTTGGGGAATAGCTTGGTAGGATGCCACTCGGCTTTCTACTGGTTGCTAATGGAAAAGAGAAACAATTCCGTAAAATTAAAACAAGTTCTTTATTCTTTAAACGTCGGATGGAAAGTGTATTAAAACAAAAACATATTTCGAAACACCCTGTAGTAAAACACCGCAATGCGAGAAAGCGAGATCGTTTTTACGCTTATAATCTAAGGATCGATAATTCCGCATAAGTATGAAAATGCATAACGCTTATAAAATGCAAGAAAACTAGAAAACAAAATATAAACTGTTGTCATTAAATAATTAAAGAGGAAATAACTTACAAATATTACTTAGCTGACGAATTTCTACCGATTCTTAAATTCACCTTCTCGCACTGAAGAGTTCACTACAGGTTTACAATAATTACGCGGCGAATTCAAACTTTATAAAAACAGCATTTAACAGCATAGAAATTCAATAATAAAAATCACACATTTAAACGAAATGAAGCAAAATTATGTATCATGGCATAATAAACAATGACACGAAATATCTTTTATAGAAATGAAAACTAAAATTCTGGAATGACAAATTCATAGTTCCGCCGAATAATAAGAAATATATAGTTAATCAATGTTCTTAAGTATTTTAAACAAAACAAACTAAAATTTATCAAAATTAGCAACAGAAAAAAAATATAATAAAATAATATAATGAAAACCTTAAATACTGAAAATAGATAACATTTCATTCAAGCTTACCTAATGGAAAAGAGAAACAATTCCGTAAAATTAAAACAAGTTCTTTATTCTTTAAACGTCGGATGGAAAGTGAATTAAGTAAATTCACCAACCATCCGGCTTAATTTGGAATTGCTCTCATTGACCAATCAGGATACTTGATTTAAATGCTAGCGGGCTAATTTTCACAGAATTTCTTCTACGAGCTGACACTGATTACTAAAGGCCAAAAAGGTGATAAAGTCAATTAGATGAATTTCGATGTACGTATGTTAACAAAGAGAAGATTAAGTAAAGCCGAAACGAGTAAATAAGTTTTCTGACGTAATGAAAATAGAATAATCTTCGCGAGTCGCTAAAGTGTCGCTCTGATAACACAAAGAATTTATCTTCAAAGGTTTGCCTGAACGAGGAATTTGTCAGTTTATTTAACAAATTAACTTATTGTCCGACAATCTTTCGTAACTAAATAATTTCCAGAAAAGTGTCAAATTATTTAGATGCCATGGTTATACAATTAAAAAGTAAAACGCTACCAATAAATTTCCTCGATTAAGAAATAAAGTTTAACTTTTAACCGTGAGAAAAAAATACAAAGCATTTAAAATAAGTAAAATTTAAATGATTTTGAAATGAAAATTGTAACTCTAAAATGCTAAAAATAGAAATATTAACTTGTGCTGAGTTAACACTCAGAAATTATAACCTGTTACTTGTTATAGATAGTTTTAAATTCTCTGAATTTTAAAACTTTAATGTAACAATATTCTATTTCTCTTAAATAATTTCACATGTAATTTAAACTGGAATAGAAGTTAATGCGTACTCTTTTTAGAAATGAGATGGATCAAAAAATTTCCTAAGTGGGTGAATATATTTTGAGCTACATGGGGTGGGTTTGGAGACCGCCGTGAGGTTCCATGTAGCTCAATTGCTTCTGAGTTCTATGAATCTTGAGAGAAAATTTTTAACCGGGTTTTCCGGTAATTGAAATAGTGAAAATGGCGGGCGGGCGGGCGAGTGGCTGCCAAAAGGGTACCCTTTTTGTACTGATAACTCTTGGTACAGTTTTTAAGATCAATTAAACATTTATCAGAGGTATTCAAATTGCTAGGATTTTGATTTCTGATAATTTATGAAAACAAATACCAGCTGTTGAACTGACTTATTATCGCAACCACATGGTTGGGACAAGAACCACCCCCACCCCCCCCCCCCCCCCCCACCGGCCGCGAAAAATTACACAGAGTCGGCCAGCCGGACAATTAAATAACTGAGTTGCAAAGTTATCAAGAAGTAAAATAAACTATTTAAAGACATTGGTTAAGAGATTTTGATTAATATAAGACATAAGAAGTGACACAACCCCACCCCCCCCCCCCCCCACCATGCAGGTGAAAATTGGCATTTTTTTAATTTCAAGCAATTATTACGGGATATGAGTATGACGTCCTGAATGTCGGTTCAATACAGACTCACTTAAAAAGTTGGTTGATAATAATTTTCCGGAGAGCTATTACAACACAGCCTTATGGCCATTTGTAAACATGTACTATTTACCATAAAGCAGCTACTTAATTTTGTAAAATTATCGTCAATACACTTCATATTTTAAAATAATTTATAATTCAAAAATTATTCATATACGATCAAATTCATCTGACCGCCCCCCCCCCCCCTCCTTTATTTCAGAAATCCAGTTTCCGAAGAAAAAACATTTTTACAAAAACATAAATATACTAGTATACCCTTACTATTTCTTCAAAACCTTTAAATTTTTAACAAAACTTTGTGCTTTAATTAGTAATTATAAAACTTCTTTTTAAGCAAAATCCGATGTATTAACAAAGTACTATACATACAATTCATTCTATTGGTAATTCGGTATGATCTTTTGCATAATGGTTGATTAATGCAATGTGTTTTTAACTCACCTGAACCGAAGGTTCAAGTGAGCTTTTCTGATCACCCGTTGTCCGTCGTCCGTCCGTCTGTCAAACCGTCTGTAAACTTTTCACATTTTCGACTTCTTCTCTAAAACCACTGGGCCAAATTTAACCAAATTTGCTACAAAGTGTCCTTTTGGAAATGGAATAATAAATTGTTAAAATAAAGGGCACAGCCCTTTTTAAAAGGGAGATAATTGCGAAACAGTGAGTATAGGGTGTGTGTCTTAAAAAATCTTCTTCTCAAAAACCACTGCACCAGAAATGCCAATATTTACACAAAAACTTGTATATATAGTGAAGATTCTCAATTGTAAAAATCGTGACCCTCGGACCAAAACTGGATCCCCAGGCGGGGTTCAAAGTTCAACAAAGAATTACATAGGAAAATTGTTTTAAAATCTTCCTCTCAAGAACCACTGCACCAAAAATGCCAATATTTACAAAAAAGCTTGTATATATAGTGAAGATTCTAATTTGTAAAAATCGTGACCCTCGGACCAAAACTGGATCCCTAGGCGGGGTTCAAAGTTTAACAAAGAATTACATAGGAAAAATGTTTAAACATCTTCTTCTCAAGAACCAGGCCACTGCACCAAAAATGCTAATATTTACACAAAAGCTTGTATATATAGTGAAGATTCTAAATTGTAAAAATCGTGACCCCCGAACCAAAACTGGGGTCCCAGACGGGGTTCAAAGTTTAACATAGAAATACATAACAAAAATGTTTACACGATTTTGTTTATTTTACTAAATTGTTTACCAAAAACCCAACTGTGTCTCCCTGATTGTTGACAACTCAGCTGTTTGTTTAAATAAATTAAGAAATGACGGATGAATATGATAAGGTGTAAAAATTCACTAAATATTATTTTAGTTTATCGCTTACAGTTTATTTGGAGACTGTGCCCGATAAAAATAACAATATAAGACATAAGAAGTGACACAAATAAAAATTAATATGTAAATTTATTTATTCTCGGGCATGGTCTCCAAAATAAATGTAAGCGATAAATTTATCTTGTGATTTTGTTGCAGTATTGCAGCTAGTTTGGTAGAGCATTATAGGTACGGCTGATCAACGCACGTGGTGTGGATTTATTTGTAAACAACCAAATCATAGGTAATCTTGTTACACATGGGAATTGAATAAATAAAAGTACTGGTTTGTTTATTATAATTAGGGTAACACTGTTAATGGGTTACCCTCGTATATAAATGATGAACCCGTGAAATTTGTTCAAAGACTGTTTAAAGCAGAAAGAAGATTTTTTTTTTTGAAGTTTGAAATTTCTTAGATTTTTGTAACCATGATGACTTATGATTCATTGTATTACAATTGCATTACTACGTATTTTATAAGGAAATATACTGAGTATACAATCACATGATGATGTTAAATTTGCATAAAAAAATATATTTGCATTTTGTGGTATTTATGGACTTATTTTACGTACGACCTAACTAAGGCGTGACGTCAGGTGGCAGGGGACAGGTTTTTTTAATACAATTCATTGTAGCCAAGGGATGCATGTCTTCGGAACTCTGTAACTAGAATTTCCTCTGTTCCCATTCAGCACAAATACCTTTAATTCACTCTTTATAAGGCCATTCACCAATTTCTGAAGAAAGTTACTAGTCAAAACCTGTAAAATACTCTACATATTGGTTTTTATGAGATTTTGATCCTTTCATATTTTGCTAATTTTTCATGATTTTTCAGCTTTTTAGACCTCCCCCAGCTAATTCCCTGCAGAGGGTTGACCTTCCGTACCGCGTGCATGTTGCACTATCACATGTCAGAAACTTACCGGTGTATAGTTTACAATGTCCCATCCACCTACTTTTCGTGTTATTTTACCTCCCGTCTGTAACTTGCAATTTCACTGTGTAAAGTCAACACAACAGTCATAGCCGCAGGTTTCGCATTTTACTTCTGATTCACATGTACCTAACATAAGGGGCCTACATATTGCATATCAACTTCAACAAGAGACACCCCTCTAAATAATGATAATCATTAAAAATCATTTCATGAATTTTAGCAACACTCATAAGCCTTCAAGTACAGCAACTCTCAATTTTTACAAAAATATTGATGGGTACTTTATTCGAAACTGTCCCTTGCTACCTCAGACAGCGCGAATTGTGCACGGATCTCTATCTCGCGGGCTCCCTGGTCGAGGGTGGATATGTCCCGGTGCATGGCGAGGGCTATGGTAACTCTTGTATGTTGTCTGCTTGGCAATAAATACTTCGGTTGACAGTAAACTAATAGACGGGGTCACGGAACCCCGTCTAAAAACCGACACTACGTGTACGTTCATGGAAATTATAGTGAATAAAATAGATGTTAGCATTCATCCAAATGAGTGCAAGTTACAACTTGTTCCTATATCCGAAGAAATGACCTCATTCCTTAGCTTTGCTAGATTTTAAGAGGATTTTCAGCAGATTTACATATCATTTAATATTTATTCGTTTGATGAGATATCGGCGCTTCTGATTGGTCGAAAAGTTTCTTTGATACCTGCATCAATAAAATTTTTGCCGGATCTACTTTTCTAAACTGTTCTGATCTAACACTATTTATAGAACGGGAATTTCCAAAATAAACACTGTCAACAAAATGTAAAGTTATGTCTGTTTTATTGTCAGCAGACAAAATACAATTTTATAAACATAAAAACTTGAAAGTTTAACCTTCAAAAATAAACAAAACACATTATTTGATTCACGAAATAGAAAATTAAGCGTCTTCTCACGATTTCGTCTGCTTGAGATCAATCAACATTACTGCGAGGCTGGCTGTTCCTTTTCCAGAATAATTGTAACGAACATATAGGCCTATACACTTTCACGGTAACACTGCTGTTCAAATTTGGTAACGATGATTTTTAAATTTACACACGTACATGATCGGTCATCAGAATAAGCATCGTAAAGAAAAGCTAAGACTAAGAGTAATGATCAACTCCTCCGGCGCATTCCAAGCGACAGATATACCATTTAAGTACATCACTGGCTAGCTAGTTACCACAACGTTTACAAAAGTCGCTTATACATACTATTCTTTGTCGACATATCAACTATATTCGTCCATGAACGCCTCTCCTTGGATGGTTAACTCCAGTTGCATATTCCAGCGATCACACATGAAAACTAGTTTTATTACGAATGTTTCAGCACAGTGGATTAATATCACAAGCTATCGCAAGTATTTTCCTTTTGTTTTCAATTCAGTCGGTTCAGATTTTAACTCACTATTTTTGTTTAATCCATTAATTCAGCTCAGTAGCTCTGCATCAGCTGAAGGCGCATCCATTTTAAATATTGTTGCTGTTGTTTTGTATTCATACGCGCCGCTTCATTTACATTATTTACATTTTTGTTTAATGGCACTTAACATTTTTTGATTTGAAAATGTTTTATTAAATGATAAGAAATGAAGATAATAATTTTTCTATTGATCGACGTATCAAAGGAAAAATTGACCGGAAAACTCTTTCATCAATGCGCTACTACGCATTGATGAAGTTTTCCGGTCAATTTTTTCTTTGATACGTCGATCAATAGAAAAATTATTATCTTCATTTCTTAAAACTTCAGTTAGAGTAATTTCCCCTTATTGTGACGTCATAGTTCACGGCTTAGTGTCGTCTGACTCTTTGAAACCCCCCTGAGAAATAAAAGTACTCGAAGTATACTGTTTTATTTACTTAAAAAGCATGATGTTCTTAAAATTACACATCTTATATGCTTCTCAAAAGTTTTACTTTGATTCTCGCGAGAACGTGAGGTTGGAAACCATTGGTACTATGAATTGTGGGTCAAAATTTACTGACGCCGAAAAAATCTATCGGATCAATATATCATTTAATATTTATTCATTTGATGAGATATCGGCGCTTCTGATTGGTCGAAAAATTTCTTTGATACCTGCATCAATAAAATTTTTGCCGGATCTACTTTTCTCAACTGTTCTGATCTAACACTATTTATAGAACGGGAATTTCCAAAATAAACACTGTCAAGAAAATGTAAAGTTGTGTCTGTTTTATTGTCAGCAAACAAAATGCAACCTTGTGAATATAAAAAATTGAAAGTTTAACCTTCAAAAATAAACAAAACACATTATTTGATTCACGAAATAGAAAATTAAGCGTCTTCTCACGATTTCGTCTGCTTGAGATCAATCAACATTTACAGCGAGGCTGGCTGTTCCTTTTCCATGAATATTATAACGAACATATAGGCCTATAAACTTTCACGGTAACACTGCTGTTCAAGTTTGGTAACGATAACTTTTAAATTTACACACGTACATGATCGGTCATCAGAATAAGCGTCGTAAAGAAAAGCTATGAGATGCATCAACTCCTTCTGCGCATTCCAAGCGGCTGATCTACCATTTAAGTACATCACTGGCTATCTATTTACCACAACGTTTACAAAAGTCGCTTATACATACTATTCTCTGTCGACATAACAGCTATTTTCATCCACGATCGCCTTTCCTTGGATGGAATTATGTCCAGTTGCATGTTCCAGCGATCTCACATGAAAACTGGTTTATTACGAGTTTTTCTGCACAGTGAATACTATCACAAGCTATCGCATGTATTTTCCTTTCGTTTTCAATTCAGCCGGTTCAGATTTTAACTCACTATTTGTGTTAAATCCTTTAATTCAGCTCAATAGCTCTGCATCAGCTAAAGGCGCATCCATTTTGAATATTGTTGCTGTTGTTGTTTTGTATTCATACGCGCCGCTTCATTTACATTATTTACATTTTTGATCAATGACACTTCACATTTTTTTATTTGAAAATGTTTTATTAAATGATAAGAAATGAAGATAATAATTTTTCTATTGATCGACGTATCAAAGAAAAAATTGACCGGAAAACTTTTTCATCAATGCGCTACGCGCATTGATGACGTTTTCCGGTCAATTTTTTCTTTGATACGTCGATCAATAGAAAAATTATTATCTTCATTTCTTAAGTAAACCTTTGTGACGTCACTCGATTAATTTTTGATTGAGTGTACTGAGGTAAACTTTAGAGGCACCATTGACTGTATCATTGTATGTCCTATACATCGACATTGTTTTTATTGCCTTGCTGGTTCTCGTGAGAGTGTGAAGTGATAAAAATTGTTATGATTACAGGGTACTACTGGGATGATTAAAACAATGCATTACTGGTCCGATTTACTGACGCCAAAAAAAAATCCGTTGAATGAATGTGCAACTAGTCCGAATTTTCTATTCACACACGCCTTGCCGGTAGAGCTCGCTTCGCGCCAGCGCTGCGCTGCGCTCGCTTTTAATATGTTTTACGGTGCGACCGTTGGGGCGAGCGCAGCATGTGATCAAACAATGAATTATGATAAATAAATAAAAATAAAATTAACAACGTAAATAAAATTGATTGCAAAATAAAATAAAACATACCTATTTTTTCAGTTAATTTACATTATTCATAGTTTATAAGATTTGTTATAAGTAGAACAATAGTTCAATCTGAGATACAATGATGTTGAATAATTAAGATTTTAAATTAAATGTAAATGTCCATTCTTTTAAAGTCATTGTAACGTACGTCCGTTCCTTTTTTTTTTACCTTATTTTGCAGTAGACATTTTTACATACAAAAATTGACTTATCATAGAGCCACCCCCCCATGTTAATTTTTTTTTTCAAATTGCACATAGAAAATCGACTTATCATGGAGTTGCCCCCTCATTTTTTTTTTAATTTACGCTTAACAAAAATTTGCTTATCGTATTATAAAAAGAAATGGAATTGCCCCCCCCCCCCCTTGGGATTAAGAGCATGTGCTAAATGGAAGTGAAAATAAAGAAACCATTGAACTGCTGAAGAGCTGAAGTATTATAATTTTCTTTCATGATTTTGAGAATTATCTTTTTTTCTTTTCTTTTCTTTTTAGCTCACCTGAGCCAAAGGCTCAAGTGAGCTTTTCTGATCACAATTTGTCCGTTGTCTGTCGTCGTTGTCGTTGTTGTCGGCGTCGGCGTTGTAAACTTTTCACATTTTCATCTTCTTCTCAAGAACCACTGGGCAGATTTCAACCAAATTTGGCACAAAGCACCACTAGGTGAAGGGGATTCAAGTTTGTTCTAATGAAGGGCCACGCCCTCTTTAAAGGGGAGATAATTGAGAATTTTTGAAAATTTGTTGGTATTTTTCAAAAATCTTCTTCTCAAAAACTATTCGGCCTGAAAAGCTCAAACTTGTGTGGAGGCATCCTCAGGTAGTGTAGATTCAAGTTTGTTCAAATCATGGTCCCCAGGGGTAGGGAGGGGCCACAATGGGGGGATCAAGTTTTACATAGAAATATATAGACAAAATCCTTAAAAATCTTCTTCTAAAAAACTATCAGGCCAGAAAAGCTCAAAAAAAAAATGAGAGCCTCCTCAGATAGTGTAGATTCAAGTTTGTTCAAATCATGGTCCCCGGGGGTAGGGTGGGGCCACAATGGGGGGATCAAGTTTTACATAGGAATATATAGAGAAAATCTTTAAAAATCTTCTTCTACAAAATTATTAGGCCAGAGAAGCTCAAATCAAAGTGGAAGCTTCCTCAGGTAGTGTAGATTCAAGTTTGTTCAAATCATGGTCCCCAGGGGTAGGGTGGGGCCACAATGGGGGGATCAAGTTTTACATAGGAATATATAGAGAAAATCTTTAAAAATCTTCTTCTAAAAAATTATTAGGCCAGAAAAGCTCAAATAAAAGTGGAAGCTTCCTCAGGTAGTGTAGATTCAAGTTTGTTCAAATCATGGTCTGCGGGGCTAGGGTGGGGCCACAAGAGGGGGGTCATGTTTTACATAGGAATATATCGAAATTTTTTTTAAACATCTTCTTCTCAAAAACCATAAGGTCAGAAAAGCTTAAATTTGAGTGGAAGCATCCTCAGGTAGTGTAGATTCAAGTTTGTTCAAATCATGGTCCCCAGGGGTAGGGTGGGGCCACAATTAGGGGATAAAGTTTTACATAGAAATATATAGACAAAATCTTTAAAAATCTTCTTCTAAAAAACTATCAGGCCAGAAAAGCTCAAATTAAAATGGAAGCATCTTCAGGTAATGTAGATTCAAGTTTGTTCAAATTATGGTCCCCGGGGGTAGGGTGGGGCCACAAGAGGGGGGTCATGTTTTACATAGGAATATATCAAATTTTTTTTTTAAAATCTTCTTCTCAAAAACTATAAGGCCAGAAAAGCTTAAATTTGAGTGGAAGCATCCTCAGATAGTGTAGATTCAAGTTTGTTCAAATCATGGTCCCCAGGGGTAGGGTGGGGCCACAATTAGGGGATAAATTTTTATACAGGAATATATAGAGAAAATCTTTAAAAAAATTTCTTTTCAAAACTTTATGGCCAAGAAAGCTCAAATTGTAACCATCCTCAGATAATGTAGATTCAAGTTTGTTCAAATCATGGTCCCTGGGGGTAGGGCAGGGCCACAATGGGGGATAAATTTTTATATATAGAGAAAATCTTTAAAAATCTTCTTCTCAAAACTATAAGGCCAGGAAAGCCAAAATTTAAGTGGAAGCATCCCAAGATCGTAAAGATTCAAGTTTGTTTAAATAATAGTCATGGGGTATGGTGAGGCCACAATGGGGGATGAATTTTTACATAGGAATATATAGAGAAAGTCTTTAATATCTTCTTTTTAAAGACTATTTGGCCAGAAAAGCCTAAACTTGTGTAGAGGCATCCTCGGATAGTGTAAATTCAAGTTTGCAAAATCACAGTCCCTAGTGATAGGGCTGGGCCGTGATGGCGGTTTGAATTTTTACATAGGAATATATAGAGAAAAATCTTTAAAAATATTCTGGGAAATTTTTCGGTCCAAAACTCAGTACTTAGTGTGAAAGCACAGGTTATGCAAATTTAATTTGGGGGGGGGGGGGGGGTAAATTGGAATAGAGAAAAATCTTCTTACAGGTACAACAACAAAAGGGGCTTGGTATTTACCCCAAAAAAGAGGTGGATAAAAATTGGCAGATTTTCTTTTTTTTTTTAGCAAGATCTACTGTACTTAGTTGTCAAGATATTTTGATACTGTAATGCTAATTTGATCAGAATTAAGGCAATTGTTGCTCAGGTGAGCGATGTGGCCCCTGGGCCTCTTGTTTTTGCTTGTAATGAGTTTTTGGATGAGGCTGCCATCCACTGGGCCACCCACCCAACCCCCTTTTAAAAAACGATGAAACTATAAGATATATCATTTTTTGTTCAGCATGCCTAAACTGATAATCCACATCCTATGGGCTGTTGGTATGCACTATTGGGGCCCCCGAGAACTGATGGTGGGTGCAGACCAATTTACAGGAGGATTTAGAAAACTTCTTAGACCCTGACGCTATAGCAATCTTCAATTGTACAAATATGAAAGCTTATTTGAAAAGAGAGAGTGCAGAAATCGATAAATTCTTATCTAATCTAAGACTGACGAATCAGTGGCTCCTGAAACCGAAGGAGGTACCAGTTGTGTGTAGCAGAAGAACTGTGCCTCAATAGAGGTGCTCTAAAGGGTGCATTTATCATAAGAAGGGGAAGCTTCAAATTGCAGAGAGAGAGAGAGAGAGAGAGAGAGAGAGAGAGAGAGAGAGAGAGAGAGAGAGAGAGAGAGAGAGATCGTAAAGCTTTTGTCGAATGACATGTTTAAAAATTGTTGTCTAATATCTAAATACTCTGGAAAAAATTCCACTAAGAATTGAACTTTAGATTGTCATTAATTTTTTTAATACAATTAAGGTATATCGTACAGTGTATTATTAATCGAAAAAAACAAAAAAATCAAGTATAATATTATAAATACATGTAGTAGTTTCTTTCCCTTTGTCATCCAACGTTAACAGCGCAGTGCAGTGGGTTAAAGGGTTCACAACGGATCTAAAATACGAGTTCGAATCTCGCAGGAGACTTAAAAAAAAATGTTTTTCCAAAAATATTCAAAACGTAATTTTAGGTTAAATAATAACCGGTGAAAGCATTTTAATTATATTGTACTTTAATCCGCATTAATATCGACAGTTGCTTATACTATATTTATTATATTGTTCTTTAATCCACATAAATATCGCAGTTGCTTATACCACCTTAAATAAACAAACTAAAAACTAAGTAATTTGATATATATATATATATATATATATATATATATATATATATATATATATATATATATATAAACACAAAAAATAAGTCCAATGCTCAAACAACTTTTATCTATAGCGCTTTCGCCCTACCGGGCTCTTCAGTAGATTTAAAAACAAAGTAAACAAGAACATTAACACGTCAATCTCGTGACGTTAGGTAGGCAACGTTATACATACAAACTGTTGAAGACGTGATTATGACGTCAAAACATAGTGACGTCAAAACATTGTACAAACAAACTGTTGAAGACGTGATTATGACGTCAAAACATAGTAACGTCAAAACATTATACAGTGCATAAAAAGAGTCAACACAATTATAATAATAAAAGTCCACTGTCTCTTGTACATAATTATATACATGTTTATATACATGTATATATATGCAGATGTTAAAAATACATAATATTAAGAATTTAACTTAGGTTTAAACAGTTTAACAAAATGATTTTCTTTTGCTTTACGCAATTGTTCATTGTTTTCTTTCACTTTATAAAAAGGAAAAATATAAAACATTCCCTTTCCGCATATATCGAAATGGCCGCTGCATGGTGTGTTCCTCACAGAGGCCAGTTTCACAAACATCGCATGAAAACGTTTCGCTTCAAACATCTCTAGAAGAAATGGCACACGTGGACCCCAAAATAATTAATATTTCTCAGAGAAATTTCTCTACACATGAGATAGAGATACTTAAACGGGGTCTTAAATTTACTCCAACTCCTAAAAAGAACGACGTGGATGTTATCAAAGATACCGAAGAATTTTGTAGGAAACTCAGACTTAGAGAGTTTTTTCAAAACTCGGAAAACAGCGACGAATCATTGGTGAGAAATAAAAGTAATTTTAAACCCAACTCAAACAGAGACAAACAATTAGAAGATTATATCAATTGCTTAAAAACCGCAGCTCAAATAAACCAGACTGATGTCCGTGTACGAGATAACATCACAATATTAGAAAGAAAAGCATTAGAAAATATTAGAAGTGATAATACCATTATTATAAAGGAAGCTGACAAAGGCAGAGCAATCGTCATCATGGATAAAGACCACTACAAAGAAATGGTACTAGAACAATTAAATAATATACATTTTTACCAAGAACTACCATCAAACCAAGACAGCAAAACCATGTCTAGAATTAAGAAATATGTTACAAAGTTTTCTAAAAATCTAACAGACAAAGAAGAAGATTTTCTACTCAACTTTGAGGTGAAAACCAGTAACTTTTACGGTTTACCAAAAATCCACAAGTCGAAACAAATTCAAACTGGAATACAAAACTTATGTGAACCTTATATTAAACTACCGCGTCCAACAGACTTGAAACTTCGTCCAATCGTGGCTGGTCCTTCCTGTCCAACACAAAGACTTAGCAATTTCCTAGACATTATACTTAAACCGCTCTGTAAAATAATACCGAGCTATATTCGGGATGACATGGACTTTTTAAATCATATACCAAACACCGTCAAGGATAATACACATCTAGTGAGTTTCGATGTAACTAGTTTATATACAAACATACCTCACAACCTGGGCGTTGAGGCCATTGACTACTGGATAAATAAAAATGAAAGCATTCTACAATCAAGATTTTCGAAAGAATTTATTCTTGAGGGAATTTCACTCGTACTGGAAAATAATCATTTTTTCTTTGATGACAAATATTTTCTACAGACAAAAGGAACAGCCATGGGAACAAAGGTTGCCCCCACTTACGCCAATTTGGTTCTTGGTTACCTCGAAGAAAAACTTACTTCAGAGTGCAAAACATCTTTTGGAGAAGAATATGCCCTATACATAAAAAACAACTGGAAACGCTACCTAGACGATTGTTTCATTTTTTGGACAAAATCACTGGACGACTTACAAAATTTCCACAAAATTCTTAATTCTCTACATGACAGACTACAATTTACAATAGAAATTAGTGAAAAAGAATTACCATTTTTGGACATTTTAGTGATAAAAGAGGGAATGAAAATTACTACGGATCTTTTCTACAAGAAGACAGACTCTCACCAATATTTGATTTTTGATTCATGTCATCCTTCTCATACAAAACGAAACATCCCTTTTAATATGGCCCGGCGAATCTGTACCATCGTTGTAGATGAAGAACGGAGGAAAACAAGACTGTCCGAACTTAAAACATTTCTTACTAGACAAAAATATCCTATACAGCTCATCGAATCAGCAATACGTAAGGCGACAGAAACACCAATTGCAGAACTTCGATCAATTAAACAACGTGAGGAAAGCAACAATACCAAAATTCCTTTTGTTCTCACCCACAACCCGAGGAATCACAACATGTTCAAATCAGCCAAACAGTTTTTCCCTATTTTACAACAATCGGAAAACTTACAAGAACTGATCCAGCCTAATGATATACTTCACAGCAGACGGCAACCTCCAAATCTGAAGAACATTCTTACCAAAGCCATATTCACTTCAAACCCCGTAAAACCAACTGTATCTAAATGCGAGGATCCACGATGCGGGACATGTCCTTTTCTTCAAACCGGCCCATCCATAATGTTCAAGAACGGTATGCATTTCAACGTTAATTCCACAATGAACTGCAAATCCAAGAACCTGATTTACTGCATGACATGCCCTACTTGTGGTGACAACTATATAGGACAAACTGGAACCAAACTCGCGGATAGAGTGCGCGTCCACAAGCAGCAAATTAGAGACCCATCTGTGAGGAACACACCATGCAGCGGCCATTTCGATATATGCGGAAAGGGAATGTTTTATATTTTTCCTTTTTATAAAGTGAAAGAAAACAATGAACAATTGCGTAAAGCAAAAGAAAATCATTTTGTTAAACTGTTTAAACCTAAGTTAAATTCTTAACATTATGTATTTTTAACTTCTGCATATATATATACATGTATATAAACATGTATATAATTATGTACAAGAGAGAGTGGACTTTTATTATTATAATTGTGTTGACTCTTTTTATGCACTGTATAATGTTTTGACGTTACTATGTTTTGACGTCATAATCACGTCTTCAACAGTTTGTTTGTACAATGTTTTGACGTCACTATGTTTTGACGTCATAATCACGTCTTCAACAGTTTGTATGTATAACGTTGCCTACCTAACGTCACGAGATTGACGTCATAATGTTCTTGTTTACTTTGTTTTTAAATCTACTGAAGAGCCCGGTAGGGCGAAAGCGCTATAGATAAAAGTTGTTTGAGCATTGGACTTATTTTTTGTGTTTATTCATCCCCGGTACCAAGAAAAAGGATTTATTGAATATATATATATATATATATATATATATATATATATATATATATATATATATATATATATATATATATATATATACATATATATATATATATATATATATATATATATATATATATAAATCCTTTTTCTTGGTACCGGGGATGAATAAACACAAAAAATAAGTCCAATGCTCAAACAACTTTTATCTATAGCGCTTTCGCCCTACCGGGCTCTTCAGTAGATTTAAAAACAAAGTATATATATATATATATATATATATATATATATATATATATATATATATATATATATATTATTACTTATTAGGTTAGTTACTGACTCACTACGGAAATATATTGGGTTGATCAATCTCATAGATGGCGAGGCAAAGCCGAGCCTTCTATGAGATTGATCAACCCAATATATTTCCGTAGTGAGTCAGTAACTAACCTAATAAGTGTTTTGTTTTCTCGAGGACTATCAAGCGACATATTTATTCACAAATAGCGATGATCTACGCAAAGCCATGTACAAGATGCCTTACATCTCGTCCAATTTAACTCATTTAAACTCTTCAAAATTTTCAATCTCACCTTTCAAATACTCTTTCAAAATCTTTGCTTCACCCATGTTTACTTACAATGTTTTGTTGCTATTCAATTTCAAATGTTTTCCCCCTTTCCTCTGCTGAGATTTGAGCAAATTTCGACGCTGCCATTTTGTTCTGCTCCAGACAAAATAATGTGACGTCAATATTCTAAGGGCAACTACTCTAATTTTAAAGAATTTCAAAGGGCAACAACTCCAAATACTTTAAGAACTTACGGCATGCAGTTTATGTATTAAATACTATGTAATGTCGAAATGAGTAAGTAAAGCGTCGACCAATGACAGCCATATTGCCTAATATTATTTCTCACAGAACAAATATAGAGATATATGAGGCAATCACGTGCTATGTTTAAACCAATGAAAATGTGACGCTTCAGTCCAAGGGAAAACAAATATATATATACGCTATAACTGATTACAAAATTTGAGAATGCCTAGGACATATTCTGCCAAGAAAAAGAATGACCCTGAAGACATGAAAAAGGCTGTTGATGCAGTGCAGAAGGGAGAACACTCTATTAGAAAAGCCACGGAGCAAACAAGAGGCTCATGGGCCACATCGCTCACCAGAACAACAGTTCCTTGTATCATTTTACATTAGTTTTTTTTTTTAAACATTTTACCAATATATTTTTATGTTAAACTTTAAAAATCTCTTGGGATCCCAGTATCAGCCCATGGGTCACAATTTTAACAATTTAGAATCTACATCATTTTAGGATGCTTGCATTGAAATTTTTAAGAAGATTTATAAGCGTTTTTATGTTAAACATTAAACCCCTTTTGGGGCCTCAGTAATAGTCAGGCCGTCACAATTTATTTATGTGTTTAATTTTTAATCATTAAACAGAAATATCCTTTATTTTAACAATTTATAATCCCCTTCCCATAAGAATGTTTTGTACCAAAATTTGACCCAGTGGTTCTAGAGAAGAAGGAAAAAATGTGAAAAGTTTACAGATAGACAGACGGACGGAAGACGGACAACAGGCGATCAGAAAAGCCCACTTGAACCTTCGGTTCAGGTGCGTAAAAAGTATAGAAAACCTAGACGGGCCCCTTGGTTTCTATAGAAATTGAAAATAAAATTGCAACCGCATTGACCGAGGCGGATTGGAAGTGTCGCGAAGACAACTCCTGCGTAGAGTGGGTGCTCTCTGTAAGAAGATGAAAGTTTTACTTCCATCCACTGCCGGAACTTTTCCTGGAAAGGATCGGTTTGCGGGGTTTAAAAAACGACACCCAGAGTTATCGATAAGAAAGGCAGTGAAACTCTCGACAACTAGGGCCAGAATGGTGAACCCACAGGTCGTCAAAAATTATTTTGACTACCTCGACAGCATCTTTACTAGTCTAGATCTACGTGACAAACCGCCTCAAATATGGAGCTGTGACGAGACTGGTAAACAATTCGAACATGATCCAGTTCGCGTCATTGTGGAAAGAGATCAAAATCTGTGGTCGGTCGTACCTCTCCTGGACGCACGAATATTACAGTAATGGCGTGTGTCAATGCTGAAAAGATGTCTCCATTTTTGATCGTTAAAGGAAAGACACCTATGTATATGTCTTTGTTTGATTTCAACACCACAGCTGCTCCTCGTGGTAGTAAATGGCACTACTATGCGAATGGATGGATGTCAGATGAAAAAGGAGATAGATGGTTTCAAGATATCTTTTTAAAAGAATGCGGGGACGAAGACAGCAACTGTTAAATTTTGATGGCCACTACTTTCGTGAGAGTCTTGCAATTTTGGAGTCTGCAATCCAAAATGATATCAACATCATTAGTTTGCCTCTAGACACGATCCATGCCTTACAACCTTTAGATAGATCTGTCTTTGGTCCCATGAATACCGCCTACAATAGCGCTTGTTCACATTTCCTTGACCAGAATCATTTGAATTCGGTCAACAAGTGGTCATATCCTGGTCTTCTTGCGGTTACATGGGAAACGGCGGTGAATACAACAAACATCCCGAGCGGATTTCGTGCATGTAGGATATACCCATCCAATCCTGATGCTGTCAGCCCTCTGATGCTGAAACCGTCTGATATCACTCTAATATCCCATGATCATTCGGCCCGAACGAGCAACTTGGCTCTGCTGCAACAACTGACCTCACCACTACTTCTAATGTCATTTCCGAGAGTTCCGGTTTTCAAACACTCCCAACAAATTATGCGCCTTTGACTTCAGCCACTGCCCCTATCACCCCATCAGCATCCGATCCCTCAGCTATTGACGACCCTAACATATTGCTTAATCTCATCACCTCCGCAAATTTCCCCCTGCAAGCAATTAAATTCAGCTCCAACCAAAGTCTGCAACAATCTCGGATTCGGCAATATCAGAGATGGTTTTGCCTCCGATAGCTACATCTTCATCAACCAAGGTAAAAGCACGCCAATTGTCCCATCGCCTTCTGACATCACAGGCATCGTCTATCGAAAACAAACTTTAGAACAGAGGAAAGCCTTAAAAGAAATGAAAGGACGGGGTATAGGGATGAAAACAACCAAAAAAGCTACTTTGAATTATGTTTGAAATCTTAAATAAATTACATTGAATTAAATTTGATTTTTTAATGCTTAGAATTTATTCAACAATGTATAAAAGTTCACAAAGTTAATAAATAAATAAAAAAATACGTGAACTTAATATGCAATACATTTTAAATTGTAATATATCTATTCTTATTAAAGAAGACACTACCAGAGTTACGATTTATATTACACCTTTGGAATTTCAACACGTTAGTCTGTAAACTAAAATTGAATTCTATCTAATCAGTAAATATCGTGAAATTAATTAATTAAAAGCATACTTTCATTTTCGATAAACTATCTCGAAATAGCCAAAATATAAGTAAAGGGGTGTACACGGTTTGGTTTATTTGGTTGATTTATTCAAAGTATGGTTAATGTTTAACGGATAATGCGCAAATTCATTTCTTGAATGCGCAATTCTAGGTTTTGATGGAAAGAACTTTCCAGATGATTCTTAGAGCAAGTAGTCTCTCTCTCTCTCTCTCTCTCTCTCTCTCTCTCTCTCTCTCTCTCTCTCTGGTGAATATATCAGATTAAAGGAAATTGAATATTCGATAATCGATATTATAAAGAAAGCAAACTATGCAAATATAACAGTCAGAAATATTTGCTTTCATTATTAACGCAAGAAAATCCGCGAAATTAACTGTAAAAACTGTTTAAAAACAAAGTACTGAAGTACTGACGGGAGTTGCTTTTATCGATTATCATTTATTTTTAAAATCAACTTATCTTGCATGGCAATTAGAATACATCAGTGAGACTATAAAAATATCTTAGTTGTTCGTATTATATAAAATCTGATTTATTTCAAAGTGTTTATTGATAACTTTCCTTGAAAAACAATGTTTCAGCATACATTACTTTGAATTTTTCTATTATTTTCCAGAAGTAAGTCTTGTCAGCGATGATGATTTGTGCTTGGGTCCAAACACTGTTTCAATTTCGGTTTGCCAGAGTAACTGTATAGGAGAGTTGATTAAAACAAGTTTAGCTTTTTTTAGAAAAGCTTACCGTCTTTAGAACAAACCCTAAACAGCAATTAGTTATCAAAGACAGTTTAATTCTTTTTATATAAATATATTAACATTCCTCTATATAGCATGGCGAGTGGAACTTTTTATGTCATGTGTCGTTTAAGCCTTCGTGTCTAAAATTCAGAACTGCGTACCCGAGCTTGTAAGTTGAGATCGACTATAGGGTAAAAGAGATCTAAGATAGGGTCGTAGACTCGTATTATTTTTATAAAATCAAAGTTATCCCACTGTATTTATCTATCTAAGGTGCAAATATCGTTACCGATATTAGGCATACCGCATCAATTTTGTTTATTTTGTATAAATATTTGAATAAACAATGCTAAAAGAAAAACAAATAATTTCAATAGATATTATATAATGTTACTTTCAACTAGTTGGACCTGAAAACCAAAGGCTGAATTTCATTCATAGCAATTTTGTATTGCTTTTTCGTTTTCTCACTTTTTAAGATTTGAAATCTACGAAATTTGTCAAGTCACATTATCAGAAAATTATCTCCCATTCGGCACACCTCGGCAGATTCGTACCTCATCTATCTGATGTAGGATACCGGAATCGGCCGAGGTGCGCCGAATGAATTATCTCCCTTGCGCCGAACAATATTTCAACCAATGAAATAAATGTAAATTTTCACATCATGTATTTTCTACCAATCACAAATTGGAGACAATCTCTCACCAGAGGGCGTATTACGCTGTGCTTCAACACAGTTAGTGAAGCTTGCGGAACGCGCCCTCTGGTGAGAGATTGAAATTGGAGACTGTAAATTATTTCAACTCCCCAAAACTGTCCGGAATTACCCGCACTGTGTCCGGAAATACCCCCCCCCCTCCCCATTTGAAAGTGTATTATTTTGCTTATAATTCTAAAATTACTTACGAAAAACCATTATAATATCGATATAGTAATGATATAAAAAGTACATGTAGTTATGACATGTTTTCAATTATACGTACGATAATCGGAGACTGTAAATTATTTCAACTCCCCAAAACTGTCCGGAATTACCCGCACTGTGTTCGGAAATACCCCCCCCCCCCATTTGAAAGTGTATTATTTTGCTTATAATTCTAAAATTACTTACGAAAAACCATCATAATATCGATATAGTAATGATTTAAAAAGTACATGTAGTTATGACATGTTTTCAATTATACGTACGATACTTATCAGACAGTTTATTATTGATATTCGTCTGCAAACTGTCCGGAATATTACCCGGATTTCCCCTAGCGAACAATAATCATCAAAAGTAATGTTTATAAATATTCTAATAAGCAATAGATCTATTGGGGACATCAAGTAGTACCGAGAGAAAGAATATATTTAATAGTGAAAAAATATTGTCAAATAATATGTAATTCTTTGATTGAAAAAGAATGACATATATTTTCCTATATCTATTCATGAAAAGGACTAAGGGGGCAGCTAAGCATAAGAAAATACCGTAAATACTTCACATTTACATATCTTGCAGAAATGTGATTTTTAAGAATAATTTTAAGTTAACTTTTTTTCCACGTATAAAATATGCAACGATATTCTAAACATTTATTGTAATGTGGTATCTGCTGGTTATGCTGATCACGAATACGGAACTATTATATTCTTCAGCGTAATTGTGCCATTAAAGAGTACTCGACTAAAGAACAGTCAGTTCAAGCATATTTTTTTTACAACATACACCATAGCATAGCATTGAAATCTTATAGCATAACATTGGAACCTCATACCATAGCATACAATCTCATTCGTCATATCATACCATAGCATAGCATACACCATAATTTTAACTCGGTTTTAAATGTTTTTATTTGGAAGATTAGAATAAATGCTCACATTGCAAATTAGTGGTTAACTTTGGCTTTTTAATATCATTTTACTACCAAATGTGTGGAACTCTTCTGTATATGGAGGCGTTTTTGTTCAAATATCATAGTCCAATCCACTCTCTACCGAACGAACGACAACTCTGCATGAGAGATTGAGTGCAAAAGTTGTTCCCCTGTGCGGGGTCAACCCAAAGGTCAAAAGGGAAAAAAACAACTTTTCCCTTCTTTATGCAACCATGCAAATATTTGGGCGCCCTGTGAAGAAATCTCTCGGAATTTAATTTATTCCTTCGATGTGGCAATCCAAATTCACAACAGAAACGGATTTCTAATGTTAAATGACGAAGTTACAACCCTCTAAACTACAAAGGCTAGGCCTACTGTGAGAAATACTATAACTATATATCAGTTGATCAGTTAGTAAGCACTGATCGAACGCATTAAAAAATCCAACTATTGATCAGATTATTATTAAACAGTTCATCTTATTGCACTTTGAAATGAAAATAATTTTTTTTGGTTGCCGTAACGTCTAAAGTTGGTGCCGAAACGCCTTGGTGTTGAATCAGGTAACGGGTGGTTTCGCTCCGATCACTTGTTCGCGCTGAGTGGTTTCGCGCCGAGTGGTTTCGCCCCTTTTCAATATAAATATATTATATAAATATTATTAACGATCAGGGATTACCTGTATTTATCGATCTAAGCAAACACCAAATAATTGCTAACGTTGTGTTTTATGGAATACATGTAGTTTAAAATTATCGTGATTTCACCTAATCGAGCTGTCTTAATTAATGCCTTTTATAAACATTTGTGTAGTGAAAGCATTTTTAGCCAATTTTCCGTGAGCCATTATATATCCGTGAATTCAGTTAGTTATGTAAAATTTTAACATTACTTACATAGCTTTCTTAATGCCTTTATGAACATTTGTCATGTTGAGAGTGAAATCAATTTTTGCCAATTTTCCGTGATTTCACTAAATTATGTATAATGTTCTGATGATATATTTTATGGTAATCAAAATCAAGGGTGCTCTTGATAATTATGCTCACCAACTTATGGCAGTAGAGGCAGCATTCACGAACCATTTCTTTGATATACTCTTTCAGAATACTGGTTCTAAAAACGCGCTAACGAATTCTTGAGACACTCATCATTTAGTTCTCCAAATAAGATCGCAGTAAAAGCTATTTATTTAACGGTTTCATTGATGGTGGATTAATTGCCGACTAATTAAACTGTTCAGGCAATGTTCGTTCATGTGTATAAAATTATTGTCTGATCAAACTAAATTATTTTCTAAAACATTTAATTGACCACTTTTGTGTAGATAGAAATAATTTAAATTACGTATTAAAAAACAAAAGCAACAAGCGATGTGTATTGTAGTGTTTATTAATACAATCCAGGCGAATCCACTCGGGGCGAACATGTATTCGGAGCGAAACCACTCAGCGCGAACAAGCGATCGGAGCGAAACCACCCGGATTCTTGAATCACCTTTGAAGTCAAATGAGGTGCCGAAACGCCGTAGTGCCGAAACACTCGTATCCAAATGATGAAAATAAGTCAGCCATTGAATCGCGGAGAAGATAGGCCTACAGTAAACAATATTCAGAATATTAATTGCTCTTAAGTCATGAAGTCATCGAACCTACCATATAATACTTTTATTACGCCAAACGCCATTTATATGCGCCAATAAGGTCTTCCTAGTGAGAAGTCTGAAAATATGACTGTTGAACAGCCGACTTTACCACAACACAAAATTCATGCACAGGTTGGAAACCTTGTAGTACAGTTGCAAGCTTTACGGAGAGTGAAGCAAATAGTATTTTCATGCTTATATTTAAGTCTTGTTCATATATACTTGTATGTATTTATAGTATGAAGCGATATTCAAGTACGATTTGTAAACAGTGTGACGATTAGTCTCTATATATACCCTATTTATATGTAGATGGTATATAGCCATTAAGTGTATGGGAAGAGATATATATATATCCTAAATATAGAGATAGGATATAGGCCTATGTATCTCTCTTCCCATCCATTTAAGGGCTTATAGATTGAAATTCAGAGGCCTGTGGTCCCAAGTTATTGTACTGTCACATGTGGACAGTTTTCATTATAGTCTGTCCCAAGATATAGATTTATGCAGCACATTTGGACGATTTTGTATGAGAAATACACATACCTGTGAAAGAAGTGCAATTGAAATAGATGAAAGGGAAAATATCCAAATATTTTCAATGACACACTATTGTTTTTCACTCGAACGAGAACAGATATCTTATGGAGATTTATAACGGAAAATGTTTACATCTTTTCTCCATTTGGGAGTCACTTGGAACTCGGAATACCTGGCACAATTTTTCAAAGTTATCATCAGGGTACTTTCATACCATTTGCTATGCAAAATCCCTGTAGACTTTTTATTTTTAGCAGTGTATTGAAACATGACAAGCTAGAGGGGACGTTTCATAGGGGAAATCTTGGGATTTTTTCATACTATTATTGAATGAACATCATTTAAACCCAGAGGTATTTATAAATATAGAATAATTCAAGAAAATGTGTGGCTAAAATATCTTGGGACAGACTATAAAAATACACATACATGTAAATGAAGTACAATTAAAATTGATGAAAGGGAAAGTATCCAAGATACTGTGGAATCATTAGATTTCGTGGTGGCTCAATTTTCGTGGAATTTGTGGGTACCTCTCGTCCACGAATTAACATCCTCCACGAATTAATAAATTAGGGTAATAAAGTAATGTTTCTTTTATAGGTTTAAGAGAATACACGAAATTACATCCCCACGAAGCTGTAAAATTTAAGCAATCAACGAAAATTCGCCCCCACGAAAATTAATGATTCCACAGTACTTTCATTGTCAAATTATCATTTTTCAGTCAGAAAAGTTTACAGGATTGAAAACATATTTCTTTTGCAGATTTAGAATGGAAAATGTTGACACCTTTTCTCTTTTAATAAGTCACTCGGAATTTCAATGTTATCATCTATCTGGGTTCTTTCAATGTCTGTTTCAAAATACCCTTAGACATAATATTTTTAGCTCACTGAGACAAAGCCGGCAGGAGCTTACTCTTTTCCCTCGACTTCCGCGTCACATCCGGACCTGCATGGTTGAATTTTTCGCAGCAGGTCCTATATCTTAAGTTATTACTTGTCCTTATATATCTACATCAAACTTGCATGGATGGTGCATCTAAGCATATTAAGGGACTTAACAGACTTAAGTCTGGCCCATATGATGCTGGAGCTAGGAGTTTGAAGTTTTTGAAGCAGGTTAAAGGTTTTGGAGCAGGTGCCTTATTTTAGTTATGACTGCATGGTCCTTATTTCATTAAACTTGCATAGATGGTGCGTCTTATGATACCTGACAGGCTAGAATGCTGAATCTTAGCCATAGGTTTCGGATGCTGGAGGAGGTTAAGGATTTTGGAGCAGGTTAAAGTTTTGGAGCAGGTGTCCTTTGATAAACAAGTCTTAATTATTGGTTTAGTCTTTACCATATATTTGGAGATATGATGCATCTTGTGATACTGATGCACTCAACAGACTTGGATGCTTATAATCTTAGCAATAGGTTTCGGATGCTGGGGAAGGTTGAGGTTTCTGGAGCAGGTCTCATGTTTATGTAAATAGAACCGTTTTAACAAGAGCTTGGACTTTGTGCAGTACCGGGTACATGACAAACTCTGATTTGACGAAGGCGGGGTCTACTCATGGTTAACTGTCCAGTCATTGACTAATAGATATGAATATATTGAACGCAATGACACTCGCCTGACTTCACCCAAAGATGTATATTTCACAGAAACAACGTCAATTTCATACAGCAAACAACTTTCCGGCATTGACAGTTAATGAATATTAATTAGCTTCTCTTAGCGAATTAAAAGAAAGCAGGTCAATATTTGACAACTTGTTTTGATGAGGAAACTAGATAGCAACATCCCACAGAAAGTCAAAGCTCTTGTTAAAACGGTTCTAATAGTACATGCTTATTCAAACTTGAACAGTTGATTAACTATGTAAGTGAATCGCAGAGGTAGCTACAGATATGGAGAGTGAACTTGATTATCTAGATGTTTAGGCAGGTTTGAAATTTTAAAACAATTCAAATTCTTTTAAATTCTGTTTATACCTACTCAGACTTAAACAGTTTAACTTAATGGATGTGTAAATAACTATTAATATGTAGAGAGAGGTATAGTTTCAGATATAGAACTTGATCTTGATTATCTTGATGGTGGAGCAAGTGTAAGTTTTTTGAGTAGTTAAATGCAGGTCTGAATGTCGAAAAAAAAAAGCTGTCCTGACCAATCTTCATGGTTCATGTAACTTGAATTTAGATTTGAAACATAATTTTAGCTTGTTTCAGATACAGAGCCTGATCTCCATTATCAAGGATGCTTAGAAAACCTTGTCCTCTACCTCACTCAAACTTGCTTGATAGATGTGATTGTTGATAAGTAATATATCATGATTCCCACTTCTATGATATTGAGTTATATGATTAATATTTTATATTATTATATGGTTTTGTATCATATACCCTAATATGATATAGTATTGTATTTTATTACAGAGGGTTCTGCTTAAACTAATAGTCAATTTGTCAAAGAAAAATTATCAGAATAAAAGATTATTAGATTAACCAATTTTTAGCATTTTTGTGGTCTTTGATTTTATATTGATTTTACACGGACCAGTAATGCAATGTTTTTATCAGACCAGCAGCTCCCTGTAAATATGGTTTCCCATTTCATGCTTTCACGAGAACATGTAAGCAAGATAAAAATAATTAAAGATTATATACATGCATTGTAAATAAACTGCTGACACAACGTACGTAGACGGATATATACATATGCGTTATTGCCCTTTAACCTCAAATACAATCGTGTAACATCACACTGCACATTGATCAGTCAAATTTTTTCGGCGTCAGTGAATTTCAACCCACAATGCAATTCCAAGCATTGCAAATGGTGTTCTCACGAGAACCAAAGAAAAACTTTTTAGAACCAGATAAAATGTGTAATTAGCAAAAACGACATGCTTTTTTGGTAAATAAAACAATATTCTATGCATAGTTTTAATAATAGGGGAGTTTTTAAAGAGTAAGAAGACACAAAACCAACGTGAACTCTGATGTCACAATTATAAAATAAAGGGAAATATCTCTAGCTGAAATTACTGTAAAACACTATAAAATCTATTGATATGCCAAGGTGAACCGACGTTACAATCACTTTTAAAAAGGAAAAACAATTCTGAATTAAACATTTTGTTAAAATCTTTATTATTCAACGCAATTTTATCCAAGATTAAACTAGTTCTACAGTACCCATAGAATCATAAATCAATTAAAACAAAAAGTACTGCAGCGTAAAAATTATGGATAGTAAAAAGAAGATATATTGAATTTTTGAATTCATTTCCTTTTTTTGCATTCATTTTTAAAATCATACATTTATACATACATATTTAATGATAGTATGTGCTCGCCCCAACGGTCGCACCATAAAGCATATTACATTGTTTGTTTTGCAATACAGGTATTTTCATTAATCTTAAATTGTTTATTCTTTTAAATAAACAAGGAGTAGTTCTGCGAAAAAATTGTGAGAAAGCACCGATAAAAAGACTAAAATTGGTTTATTTCAAATAATGGTATTTATCATTTACAAGATATGTTAAAGTACATAACAATTTGATAAACTTTTAACATGAAAGTCAAGTAGCAAATTGATGAAGATCGAGCACAAACTGATGAGCACATTTAAAGAGTTCAAAATTTGCATGCACTGGGTGATATTTAACAGTTCACATATTGTAATATAGAATTACTGAAACATATTTTTCAAATGATTCTATACTACGTGTATAACCTTTTTCATTATTCATGTTCACAATTCATTAACACAGAAAATAATGTTGAGCGAGGATCCATATATATAGATTAGAATATCACACTGTTGTTTTGATCAGGTCCCTGGTATCAGCCCTTCAGGCTTGGGCCGTACCATGTGACACAAAAAGGTATTCAAATGAAAACCTTATATTTTCGAACAAAGAATTCATTTTTATGCCATGACTTAATACATATGTCAAGGATTAACTAAGTGTATGCAAAAATAAGTGTGAAATTCTGATATTTATTTTTTAGCTCACCTGAGAGGAAAGCTCAACTGTGCATTCCTGGTATACATTTCCAAATGTTTTACAGGATAAAGATTTTGAGTTCATTTGAAGGATGATTATCATTTATAATTTTGTAAATTTTGAATTATAAACAGAGACCTAGAGATGCAGAGAGTCTGTTGTTTGCAAAAGTCAAAGAAGTTACTGGGGTTAATGATGACATGGTGATAAGGAGAGCATGTGAAGCCTGCCAAGATAGTAATGGAAAAGTAAAAGTGGAAGATGTGGTTACAGTCTTATTGAATGATGACTCAGTTCACACAAAAACAAAGGTAATACTGTATGTTTCTTTATGTTGATTATGAGTTTCTCCCATTTACCCTACTAATGGAGTCTCTTGGTTTAAACAATATTTATTCAGTAATCAATATCATTCATGTAAATTTTAGAAACAAAACATCAAAAGTTTGAGAAACAAGTGAAAAGGCTAGCATTAATTTCAATCTCGTCATTTTCCAATTGAGAGGTGAATGAAGTTTCCATGTACAACAAGTATTCTGAGAGTATTGCATGAACAATACATGTCTCCTAACAGCAACCCCAATTTTGAAACAATGTCGGTTTACCTGCTAAATAGGTGATTGTGAAGAAAATTCAGTTAAAGATATTTTTAAAAGGACAAGCCTAAGGCCCCATAAAATTAATTTTTAGATTCTCATCCCTCTGAAAACGGGCTGCCCAGATGCATTTTATTTTATTTTGAAAAAAAATTTTGGGGAAAAAAATGAACGGTGAACGTTTTGTGAATGCTTTGTGAGCGCAAGGTGAGCGCTTGGTGAACTGTGAGTGCGAATGGAGCGCAAGTGAACGCACTGAGCACACTGTCAGTTCCTGGTAAATGCATGAAAAAATGGAAAAGTAGAATTTTCAGGGACTGTAGATCAGTTTTAACAAGAGCTTGGAATTTAGGAAGTACGTGAAAAACTCCGATTTGATGAAGGCGGGGGTATACTCATGGTTAACTGCCCAGTCATTGCATGGCTAATGGAAATGAATATATTGAACGCAACGAAACTAGCCAACTTCACACAGAGCACTGAGCACACTGTCAGTTCATGGTAAATGCACGAAAAAATGGAAAAGTAGAATTTTCAGGGACTGTAGATCAGTCTTAACAAGAGCTTGGAATTTAGGCAGTACGTGAAAAACTCCGATTTGATGAAGGCGGGGGTATACTCATGGTTAACTGCCCAGTCATTGCATGGCTAATGGAAATGAATATATTGAACGCAACGAAACTAGCCAACACAGAGATGTATATTTCACTTAAACAGTGTCAGTTTCACACAACAAAGCAGATCTTAGCAAACAACTTTGCGGTTTTGACATATATGAATATTAATGAGCATCTCTGAATTAGGAGAAAGGAGGTGGATAACTGACAGCTTGTTTTGATGAGCAAACTAGATAGTAACATCCCACAGAAAGTCCAAGCTCTTGTTTAAACTATTCTAAAAGATTTATCAATTCAATAATGATGTCACAGTGGTTATAGCATCAATTAGACACTCTGGAATCAATTACTTGGAGCACTTCCTATTTACATTGCCTTACAGGCAACATAATCGGGAAATGCTGTCATCAAAGCTGAACACTGCTTGTAAATAGGCATAGTCACAAACCCTCCAATTTTGTTACACCAGATTGCACAACTGAAACCTGTGACTAATGTGCAGTATTCCTTTCATGGTCTTTGCATTTTATACATTTATTTCTTATGTCTCCCCTTCCAAAGGGGAGACATATTGTTTTTGTCGACTTTCTTCTTCTTATTCTTCTTCATCCAAATTTGTCCAGGCCCTAACTTAAAGCTGACATGAATTCATAAAAGCATTTGGTCGCCATATTAGTTTCGATCGCTCCTCTACTGGGTATATACAGTAAAACACGGTTATAGCGAACACGCTTATAATGACTTGACGCTTACAGCGACGTGATTTTCATTCCCCAAGACTCTATTTATGTTGTAAACTTGACGGATATAACGAATTACGCTTATAACGAAGTTAAATTGCCCGTCCCTGGCACTTCGTTATAAGCGTGTTTTACTGTATACCGGTTGAGAAAGTTACGGTCGGTTGCTTTCCGATCAAGGCATTCAGGTTGCACAGACTTCTAGATGCATGAACTACACATTGTAGTAAAATGTTTGTAGTAAAGAATAAAGAAAACAACAATCAATGAAATACAAAATATATTCATTTTGTGAAAGGATTTCCCAGATATCTTTATTATTTTGCATTTTTTTCAAGGTCAAATTAGAAAAAAACATTCTCGTCTTTATTGAAGATATACTTGGACAGAAGGACTTCAAACTGTAAACAAAGAACTAAAATACCATGAGACATACTGTTGTTATTTTTTTTTATCTTGACCCTTTTCCTAACTCAAGGTCAAATTAAGAAAAAAATTCATTTTTTTTTTCCCAGACCATAACTTCAAAATTCTTTGACAGAGAGACTTTAAACTTGAAACGTAGTTTGATCATCTATCGAAAAAGTGAACCAAACCCAACTTTTTGACCTTTCTTTTTCACTTATTAAATTTGCCCCATATTACGATCTTTGGGGAGAAGGGGAGACCTGTGTTTTTGTTTGGTAAAAAAACCCAATACCCACTAGATTTTGTGCATATTTTGTTTTTAAATTATAGCATTGACCTGTTTATTTGATGTTAGTATTCTCTTGTCTTGAAAAAAAGTGTGTAAAATTTGATAATTAATTTTCACTGAATTTAATTATGTTTTGTTCATTAATAATGAAACTGTAAATATTATAAAAGATTAACCATCAACAGTCTGAAGGTCTATTTTTACCAAAAGTACAATTTTTGGCCGCTGGGGCTAGGGTTTAGATAATGCCTCCCACTTTTGGCCCCTTGAAGACCCCCCCCCCCCCCCCCCCCCCCCCAACTTTTATTAATTATACCCCCCCCCCCGCAAACAAAGTTTGGGGGGGTATATAGGAATCACCTTGTCCATCCGTCCGTCCGTCTGTCTGTGCAATCGTGTCCATATCTTTCTAATGGAGAAAGATTGGAAGTTATTACTTCACACAAAGATTGCTTATGACCTAAGGGTGTGTCATGATCTTGACCCAAGGTCATTGGGGCAAGGTCAAGGTCACTGGCAGAAAAAATGCAAAATTCTTGTCCGGTCCATATCTTCCTTATTGAGAAGCATTAAATGTTCTTACTTCACACAAATATTGCTTATGACCAAAGGGTGTATCATGATCTTGACCCAAGGTCAATTGAAGAAGTTCAAGGTCATTATTTCAAAAATGCTAAATTCTGTCTGTGTCATGTCTTCTGTTAATGGAAATATTAGAAGCTAAAATTTGACAGAAAGCTTGCTTGTCTCAGGCCACATAAAATTATTTTTAGATTCTCATCCCCGTCTCTCTGAAAATGGCCTGCCCCGATGAAATTTTTCTTTTGGTAAAAAAAAATGTGTGGAAAAAAAATTTCAGAAAAAATCGGGCTCAGTATACCAATATTTCAAAATGTTTAAATATTAAATGGCTGCTTGACGTGGATTTCGTTTGATTCGAGTCATGGTTGTTAACGGAAGGATGCAAATGTCCTCATGCATTAACAGTTAACTTAAAATAAAATTGAATTAAAGGATAAAAATTGTTTTGTTTACTCCTATTAGCATTAACAGTTTTAAAAAATAGAGCAGTTGTTATTTATAGAAAATGGACAGTGAAATAAATTCATCCAATATTTTTTATGATAGCAAAAATACACGCGTCATAATTTTTTCTTAGCGGGGGGGATCAATTGTGAGCTTGCTCACAGTACCTCTAGTTGATGTTTGCAAACATCAAGTAATAAAAGGGGGATAGCAATTAGAGCAGTCTCTTTTTAAGGTTAAGATTTAAAAATGAAGCTTAAAATGCTAACATTGGACTCCCTGACTGGTCCATCTAAGAGCTAATATGGTACTCAGGTGACTGTCAAGGCCTGTGGGGCCTCTTGTTTCTCATGTACTACAAACAAATTCATTCTCTTCCTTTTTTTCTACAGTCTAAGATGGTTGCATTTTCTCCGAAAAATGAAATTACTAAATGCTCTGAATCACAACCTCGACAGTCAACAATGAACGATAATGGGAAACCAAACGAGAGTGTTTCTGTTAAACAGGATGTACCATACGGTCCTTTGAACAAGAACCAAGGTAATGAATAGTTGCTAAGTGAAATGTATTACAGTTTTGTTAACTGTTTGCTGAATATATAGCATTTTAAGTTTAAAATCAAATATCAGCATGAAGAATATTGACTGTACATTCCAGGGAGACAAATAAGGTATGCATTTGACCATTTTTAGCTCACCGAGACGAAGTCGGAGGGAGCTTATGTTATACCCCAGGCGTCGGCTACAGTGTCAGCATCCTGACCTGGTTAAAGTTTTTGTTGCAGGTCCTGTATCTAAGTTTTTACAGAGGGCCCGCTTAATATAGTTCGGTTAATATAATAATTTTATTGGAATTGGAAGGGAGAGCATGTTGCTTTGCTGCTGACTGTCGGTTGTTTGGTCCACCAACAGTTTCCGTTTATTTTCTTCGCAGAGGATGAACATATTTAAATGAAATTTGGTATACAGGTTAATCATGATGATATCTAGGTCATTTTCGATATTGGGTACAATCGAGCAATTTTCGACAGAGTTATGGTCCTTGGACGTAGAAAAATTCCAGTTATTTGCAGTCTCCGCTCATTTTCTTCGCAGAGGATGAACTTATTGAGATGGAATTTGGTATACAGGTTAATCTAAATAATATCAAAGTCAAGTTTGATTTTTGGGTATGATCAAGTAATTTTTAGCTTATTGAGATGAAGTCAGGGGTAGCTTATGCTTACCTCGGGCATTGGTGTCATCGTCGGCCTCTGGACCTGGTGAAAGTTTTAAGTTCACCTGAGCTGAAAGCTCAAGTGAGCTATTCAGTTCGTCCGTCCGTCTGTCTGTCCATCTTTAAACTTTTTAGCTCACCGAGACAAAGTCAAGGGGAGCTTATGCTACACCGTCGGCATCTGTGTCAGTGTCGGCGTCTGGACCTGGTTAAAGTTTTTGTTGTAGGTCCTGTATCAAAGGTATTACTTGTCTATCTTCACCAAACTTGCATGGATGATGTGGACCTACTTATTGACTTGAAAGACTTGGATGCTGAATCTTGGTCCTAAATTTCAGATGCTGGAGGAGGTTAAGGTTTTTGGAGCAGGTTTAAGTTTTTGCTGCAGGTGCCCTTTGATAGCAATATCTAAGTACCTGCTGGTCCAATTTTGGCAAAATATTGCATATAGGTTACGCATAACTCCTCCTACAGTTTTCAAGATTGGAAGTTGTTCTTTTGCAGATCAATTGTACATACCGTATTTTTCAAAAATTAGGTCGATACGGCTTATTGGGCGAAGGAGGCCGTTTTTAGCAAAAAAATAAAAAAAAGTATAAAAATGGGTCGACTTCGAAGAATTGGTCGAAAAATTACCGCTGCAGTTTGAATGAATAAATGGTTTAAACCAATAACGTTATCATATAGTAGCCTTTAATCTTATTTCACAGTTTTAAACAAAATAGAAATAAAATGCAATTCTTAAAAACATCGTAAGAAAACTTCTGAAATTGCATCAAAATTTTCAAACCAATTAATTCAGTACGGCCGAGTTAATTTAAGATCGTTTTTTATTACTTCCCTGCCATCTGTACAAACTGGTGTTAACTGGTGGATAGTAACCTTGCCTGGAGGCATGACTATGGTAGCACATGCCACCCTGTGTCTCTGTGTGACTTTTACTGTATACACACGAGTCAACCTCTAATCTTATCGAAGCCTGCGGGCATGAGAAGCACGTGTCGAGAGTTCAACTGTGTATAAACAAAGTAGGCGCTACCCAGACTGATTTCAGAGACACCTGGCTAAGATTTCATCAAGAGTTTTATTTTGAATATACAGAAAAAAACTTGAACATGTATTCTATTATAAAAAGAAATCATTTTTTTTTATTTCTATACCCGGCGATACTTCCCCCCGTAATTAATTACCCTTTGTACGGTTCTCATTTTACTTTTACCATGCGAAATCGATTTCCTGTTTATCATAAGCACACGATCAAAATGCATGACAGCATGTAATAATGATTGAAAGATGATTCAGTCAACAATCTAAGTAAGAAGTGTAAGAAAAAATAAGTTTATTCAGATTTAATTTGTTTAAATAATAAATTACAGTATATTGATTAAAATCCATACGATTTTTACACAGAAATTAAAGCAGTATTATAGTAAACACTCATGATTTTATTGGAGGTTTGTATTAATTTTTGCAAAATTTCATATCAAATTTTCCAACCCCCCCAAAAAAACAACATAAATAGGGCGAGGCGATGAATAGGGCGAGGTCCACGTGTCAGGAAAAAAAAGTATCGACCTAATTTCCGAAAAATACGGTATATCAGAGGTGCATATTGCTAGAATTTTGATTTCTGATAATTCATGAAAAAAATACCAGCTTTTGAACTTATTCATTTTTTGGCAAAATATTGCATATAGGGTACCCTCATTGTACGGATAACTCCTCTGACAGTTTTCAAGATAGGAAGATGTTGTTTTACAGATCAATTGTACATATATCAGAGCTGTGCATATTGCTAGAATTTTGATTTCTGATAATTTATGAAAAAAATTCCAGCTTGTGAACTTAGTCATTTTTGGCAAAATATTGCATATAGGGTACCCTCGGTGTACGCATAACTCCTCCTACAGTTTTCAATCAAGAAAGTTGTTCTTTTGCAGATCAATTGTACATATATAAGAGGTGTGCATATTGCTAGAATTTTGATTTCTGAGAATTTATGAAAAAAAAAACCAGCTTTTGAACTTAGTTATTTTTTGGCAAAATATTGCATATAGGGTTCTTCATTTCACTGGATACGGTAGGTAGTGTTAATCAATTTAAGGTTGACATGGATTATGGATACAGTTTACAGAAAGAAAAAAAACATGGTCTGCTGTCATATTGGCAGCTTTTCACTTGTGTTCTACTTTCAATACAGAGAGTGGCTATGGCAGTCTAAACTGTACAGTAGCATTTTCACAAAGCTATGGATATTTGTTAAGAACTATAATGTAAGTTGATCAAAAGTTTTTGTTCCTTTAGGATGTTTTTTTAGATAAAAGGCATCCTACCAGTATTTACTTAATCTTTTTTTTTTTATTTCATATCAGGTGTTATTGATTTGACTAGTGATAATAGTGACCAGGATGATATTCAGAAAGCCATAGCTGCAAGCTTACAAGAAACACAGGGAATTTTAGCTGGACAATTATCAAGGGAGGAGCAAGATATCAGCAGGTACTAATAAGTTCAACTAAAGATAGAATATTCATACAGAGGGTTCCACTTAATCTGATAGTGTTTAAACTCATATAATTAGATTATTCTGATGTAACAATGAAACACCAAACCATTTCTTAGATAATCCTTTATATTTTTAACCGGGTTTTCCAACGGAAAAATTCTGTTATTGAATTGGTGAAAATGACGGGCTTGCGAGCGGGCGGCTGCTAAAAGGGTACCCTTATTGTATGGATAAATTCTCCCACAGTTTTCTAGATAAGAAGTTTTTCTTTTGCAGATCAATTGTACATATATCAGAGGTGTGCATATTGCTAGGATTTTGATTTCTGATAATTCATGAAAAAATACCAGCTTTTGAACTTAGTCATTTTTTGGCAATTATTGCATATAGAGTACTCCATTTCACTGGATACTGTAGTTAATGTTAATCAATTCAGGGTTGACATGGATATAGTTCACATTAAAGAAAACCCAGTTTGCTGTCACATTGAAAGCTTTTCACTTGTTTCCGTATAATCTGATTGGAAAAAAATGTCATTTTCAGTTAATCTGATAGGATTATGACCGTGTAATAATAATTGCCCATGGGTGTGTTCTCCGAACGCCTACTCCTCAATTAAAAATAATAATTGGTCAAGGCAATTATGGGGCCCTCTAAGGGGACACAGGTAGACTTTACCTGTATATACTTTGGGACACAGGTAGACTTTACCTGTATATGCTTTGGTTCACAGGTAGACTTTACCTGTATATGCTTTAATTCACAGGTAGATGCCATTGTCTTATTTTTAATTTACACCTGTATATTTAATTGGTTGACAACCCTTTTGTGTACACAGTAACTCTGTATAAGAAATTAGTTACACTTAGATGCACACAAGTGGCTCCCTTCTTTGTAAGATGAAAGTTACTGACATTGATAGTTGTTCCAGAAAAAAATTACCGTAACTCAATAACCAATACCAAAAATAAAATCCGTATGATTACAAAGTGAAATCGGTTTTTCAGTATTTGGCGTGATTTGTTGTTTCTTCTTACATTAGTATTTTTATTGGTTTCAGAGAAGACGATGTAAAAATACTTACAGTAAAAACCTGTAATTATCTACATTGATAATTTTGAAAGTTATTATCCCCTCGCGCAACTTGTTGCGAAGGGGATATAGCATCGCTACCGTGCGTGTTTGTGTTCGTATGTGTGTATGTATGTGTGTATGTGTGTGTGTGCACTCCATTTCAATTTTCTAGTAAATTGATAAAAAACCTTCCAATAGAATTTCCTCAACCTTTGCACAAATATGCGTCATTGTAAAAGATTAAAACAAATGCAAGGTCATATTAATTGGTCAAATTTTTATGCAAAAACTTAGATAAAATTGCACCATTGTAAAGGGGGGGGGGCATACATTATGACAAAATTCGTTCAAAACTAAAAAATATTTATCATAGATTGCACACTTCTGTAAAATAACAAATAAAAAATGCATGTGCCTTCCAAACCATTAATACTATTACAAATTATTATTTCATAAAATCAATGTCATAATAAATTTTGTATATGAGTTATAAATCGAAATTTCTGAGTAAGAGTTATCAATCTTCCGCTTCACTTTTTTGAAACCAAAGTGAAAGTAAGCAGTTCAAATCAACAACTTGATATTTTTAGCTCACCTGAACCGAAGGTTCAAGTGAGCTTTTCTGATCACCCGTTGTCCGTCGTCCGTCCGTCCGTCCGTCCGTCCGTCCGTCTGTCTGTCTGTCCGTCCGTCTGTAAACTTTTCACATATTCAACTTCTTCTCAAAAACCACTGGGCCAAATTTAACCAAATTTGGTACAAAGCATCCTTATGGAAAGGGGGTTATAAATTGTAAAAATAAAGGGCACAGCCCTTTTCAAAAGGGAGATAATTGCGAAACAGTAAGTATAGGGTGCATGTCTTTAAAAATCTTCTTCTCAAGAACCACTGCACCAGAAATGCCAATATTTACACAAAAGCTTGTATATATAGTGAAGATTCTAAATTGTAAAAATCGTGACCCTCGGACCAAAACTGGGGCCCCAGGCGGGGTTCAAAGTTTAACATAGAAATACATAGGAAAATGTTTTAAAAATCTTCTTCTCAAGAACCACTGCACCAGAAATGCCAATATTTACACAAAAACTTGTATATATAGTGAAGATTCTAAATTGTAAAAATCGTGACCCTCGGACCAAAACTGGGGCCCCAGGCGGGGTTCAAATTTAACATAGATATACCTTAGGAAAATGTTTAAAAGATCTTCTTCTCAAGAACCACTGCACCAGAAATGCCAATATTTACACAAAAGCTTGTATATATAGTGAAGATTCTAAATTGTAACAATCGTGACCCTCGGACCAAAACTGGGGCCCCAGGCGGGGTTCAAAGTTTAACATAGATATACCTTAGGAAAATGTTTAAAAAATCTTCTTCTCAAGAACCACTGCACCAGAAATGCCAATATTTACACAAAAGCTTGTATGTTTAATGAAGATTCTAAATTGTAGAAATCGTGACCCTCAAATCAAAACTGGGGCCCCAGGCGGGGTTCAAAGTTTAACATAGAACTACATATGAAAAATGTTTAAAAATTTTCTTCTCAAAAACCACTTCACCAAAAATGCCAATACATACACAAACGGTTGTATATATAGTGAAGATTGTAAAAATCGTGACCCCTGAACAAAAAGTGGGGCCCCAGTAGGGGTTTAGATTTTAACATATATAGGAAAAGTTTTAAAATCTTCTTCTCAAGAACTATAGTGCAGCTGTTTGGGATATTACTATGCATACATGTACATCCTTAAATAATGTAGATTCAAAAAATTGTAACTCCTGGACAATTAATGGGCACCAAGAGGGGTTCAAAATTTAAACATTTTAAAAAACATAAAGGAAAAGTTTAAAAATTTTCTTGTCAAGAACTACAATGTTTTAGTTTGTGGAATTTCTATGCCTTCGCTCATGTAGATTCCTAATTGGTAAAATCGTGACCCCCGGACCAATACTGGGGCCCCAAGATGGGGTCAAAGTTTATTATAGAAATATAAAGGTAACGTTAAAATATCTTCTTCTCGAGAACTACAATGCCTCAATTTGTGAGATTACTATCATGCATACAACCTTGGATAATGAAGGTTGGACAGTTTTAAAATAGTGACCCCTGGACTAATACTAGGGACCCAAGATGGGTTTAAAGTTAAATGTAGAAGTACCGGTATATATGGAAAATGTTTAAAAATCTTCTTTTCGAGAACTACAATGCATCAATTTGTCAGATAACTACGTAAGCACCCTCAAATAGTGTAGATTCGAAATTATAAAAGCTGTGACCTCAATCTAATACTGGGGCCCCAAGAGGTGTTCAAAGTTTAGCATAGAAATATAGAGAGAAAATGTTGAAAAATCTTTTTCTAGGGAACTATAATGCTTCAGCTTGTGAGATAACTATGCAAGCATCCTTAAATAATGTAGATTCCAAATAATTAAAACTTTAGCCCTGGACTAATACTGTGGCCCCAAGAGGGGTTCAAAGTTTAACATAGAAAGATATATTGAAAATGTTTTTAAAAAGTTTTTCTCGAGAACTATAATGCTACAGTTTGTGAGATTATTATGCAAGGATCCTCAAATTGTGTAAACTCTAATGTAGTGAAACCAAGAGTTATCTTTCTTGATGTTCTGTACAGTCTGAGAGTTCTTTCTCTTGAAGTGGAACTCTGCTACGTTCAGTTTTTCAGGTTGTGTACGTGCGGTCCTACCGCAGTGCTACACATTTTTATTCCTATGTTACTGTTTATGTTGTTCAAGCCAACCATAAACCTCGGACCATAACTGGGTCCCAAGAAAGGGGTTCAATGTTCAAAATAGAAAAAGCATATGCTACGAAATGTAATGTTACAAGGAACTGCTGTTCAGGTGAGCGATGTGGCCCATGGGCCTCTTGTTTGGATTTAGATCTAGTACAGGTAAAGAAAATGTAGTTTTTGCAGTAATGGAGGGTTAGTAGAATGTGGTCTTCTCATTAACATAACTATATATTGCTAAATAATGCATCCCTACACACAATAACTCATGTCGTGAGGGGATGCTCAGCTTAGCAGTGCCCTTGTTTAAAATTAAATTAGTCACATACGTTAGAAAAAAAATGTTATACGAAAAACCGTTTAATTTTTTTCTTATGCCATATCATTTGCGTAAATAAATATGTTTCGTACATAAAACCACAGAAAAAAAATCAATCGATTTAACAAAAAAGATTTTTATTTCTAAAAGTAATTCAACCTTTTATTGTAAAGAACAAAAAATAAAAATGATTTAAATTTTTGACTCAATATTCTGACTGAGTACTGTGTATCTATCATAATCTATTTGAATTAAGTACCATGCATATAGATTCCCATAATAATTAATTGCATGTGTACATTGTAGGCAAATCCCTGTGTGTTAATTACTTCTATACAGAGACTTGTTTTCCATTAACAGTGTTTTAATAATTAAAATAGTTACTTGTAGAAATATTTTTAATTGGGATTCCAAAGAATTAACTTCTCACATTTCATAAAAATGAACAGCATAATTTATTTTCTTTCTACGTATACATTTAAATTTGATCAAATAATTGTTAAATTTTCTATCATTTAAATTGTGTGCTTCATTAAATACTGATTCCGACTATCTTGAAGTCATTAAATTTCTATTGGCTATTAACAAAAAAAAGAGACTCGCGACCATCCAATGAAAAAAAATACTCAGAGTTTGATTGACAGATTCAGCCAGGTGCAGGTCTTACCCGATGTCCGAGGTTATGTGTGCTGGTTGTACACAGCTGAATAGTCTCAGTAAGAGTTATTGATGTGAATAATAAAAAAATACATGCTTATCAAGACATGGTCGTGTAAGTAAAAATTGATTAAAGTTTGTTCCTATAGAAGTCATATTTTGCTAACTGTGTTTAATATTTTTATGTATGGCAAATTTTAATATTGTACCAGTACTGAAACATTGTATAAAAACGTTATACATGTACTCTGTAACTAGTCTTCTTTTAATACATGTACCTTTCTTTTGTTTGTTAAAAATTAGTTCAATTTTGTAAAAAGATAAGTATATCATTTCTTCTAGATTTATATTTTCACGAGAATACCTACAAAAGAGTTTTGCCAATCACAAACAGTTTAGAGTAATGTAAAACACGGGTGCCATTTTAAAACAATTAAATTCTCAGAGAGTTCCGAATGAAATCTGATGAAAGTTTCACATGTTTCTCACACTCTTTGTTTGAAACAATTTACATGCTTTGCCCAAAACGCTTCACGATTCACACGAAATGCTAAATGGTTTACACGAAACGCTTCACGATTCACACGATGCGCTAAATGGTTTACGTTAGACGGTTTACACGAAACGTTTTTAGCACGAAAGTCGCACACTTTTTTGATGTAGTAGTACGTTTCAGGGTCTGTAGTGTACACCGTTACACTTTGTTGCATTGACTGTTTGTTAGCATTATAACTTCTTTGCATAACGACAAGTCACCATTTAATTAATTAATGGAAAAAAACACAAATTAATTTTTTTCCGTGTGGTATTTCGTTTTCTTATTCATAGCGATTACGGGGGATAACTGAATTAGAATATAAAACCACGTGTTGAGCTAATGGATGCCATACCCCATATTTACAAGTAGCTTTCAAAATATAACTTGATCAAATGAAATTTAGCATAAGGTATTGATAAAATATATATCACGACTAATGATTATAAACATCAGAATTTCAGGGGAAAAATGGATTTTATTTATACAGGATCTACATGTATTATTGTACATTGTCCAGATAGTTTGTATTATGACTCCATTAAGCTGATTTTATTAACCGGGTTTTCCAACGGAAAAATCCGGTTATTAAAATGGTGAAAATGGCGGGCGGGCGGGCGGATGGCGGGCGGGCGGCTGCCAAAAGGGTACCCTCATTGTACGGATAACTCCTCCTACAGTTTTCAAGATAGGAAGTTGTTCTTTTGCAGATCAATTGTACATATATCAGAGGTGTGCATATTGCTAGGATTTTGATTTCCGATAATTTATCGAAAAAATACCAGCTTTTGAACTTAGTCATTTTTTGGCAAAATATTGCATATAGGGTACCCTCATTGTACGGATAACTCCTCCTACAGTTTTCAAGATAGGAAGTTGTTCTTTTGCAGATCAATTGTACATATATCAGAGGTGTGCATATTGCTAGGATTTTGATTTCTGATAATTTATCGAAAAAATACCAGCTTTTGAACTTAGTCATTTTTTGGCAAAATATTGCATATAGGGTACCCTCATTGTACGGATAACTCCTCCTACAGTTTTCAAGATAGGAAGTTGTTCTTTTGCAGATCAAATGTACATATATCAGAGGTGTGCATATTGCTAGGATTTTGATTTCTGATAATTTATCGAAAAAATACCAGCTTTTGAACTTAGTCATTTTTTGGCAAAATATTGCATATAGGGTACCCTCATTGTACGGATAACTCCTCCTACAGTTCTCAAGATAGGAAGTTGTTCTTTTGCTGATCAATTGTACATATATCAGAGGTGTGCATATTGCTAGGATTTTGATTTCCGATAATTTATGAAAAAAATACTAGCTTTTGAACTTAGTCATTTTTTGGCAAAATGTTGCATATACATGTAGGGTACTCCATTTCACTGGATAAGGGTTGACATGGATTATGGATACAGTTTACATAAAAGAAAACCCGGTTTGCTGTCACATTGACAGCTTTTCACTTGTCATACCTATTGTTCCTCAGGTGAGCGATGTGACCCATGGGCCTCTTGTTTCATTTACTCTTTAATATCGTTAAAATCGGGATTCTTTGTGTTTGTAGCTACATAAATAAACCCATGTGTGCATTACAGCAAGGCGCAAATCATGTGTATTAGATAACAGCAGACCGCTCGCTAGTCCAGCCGTGACCCATTTCCTGGTTTATATCTTTTTATATAGAAACATTAGAAGTTCTTATTTCACACAAATTGCTTATGACCTGAAGGTGTGTCATGACCTTGACCCAAAGTCATTTGGGCAAGTTGAAAATCACTGTGTATAAAAATGCTTAATTCCTTTCTGTGTTATGTCTCGTATTAATGGAAATGATTTGAAGGTAAAATTTGACACAAAGCTTATTTGTGTCAGGTTACATAAAATTTGTTATGAGATTATAATCCCTGTCCCTCTGAATATGGCCTGCGCTGATGCATTTATCTTTTTTTTTTTAATTGTGTGGAAAAAAATTTTTGAAAAAAATCGGGCTCGTTATACCAAAATCATCTAATGGCTGCTTGACATGTGGATTATCGTTTGATTCCAGTCATGTTTGTTATCATAAAGATGCAAATGCTTCATGCATTATTAAAGTTGAAATAAAAAGGAATTTAAAGAATAGAAATTGGTTTGTGTACTCATTTTAGCATTAACAGTTTTAAAAAATAGAGCCGTTGTTATTGATAAAACATGGATGGGTAAATAGATAGCATCAATCATATTCTGTTTAAGAAAAATATTTGAGTTATGATTTTTTCTTAGCAGGGGGGAATCATTTGTGAGCTTGCTCACAGTTATTCTAGTTAGTTTTAAGCATATATAAATGGTTCCTTGCATTTATCACATTCATTTTACTAAGGTCTAAAATTGGAATTTTCACTTCGACATTCTAAACGTAAACAAGAACATAAGCTTGTTAACATAATGAAGAATTGTGAGCTCTGAGTTCTCTCTAATAGCTTGACAACTGACACTCAAATTTTTGTTGACTATTAGAAATGCCTTACTGAAGCATTGTAAACATTAAAAACGGAAAAATAATTTTTGACCTAATTATCATATTCATGCTTTTTATAGACCTATTAAATTAGTTTTTTTTAAATTGGTTGTCCTAGCTTTTGAAAAATTTTACTAAGAAGATTGAATAAAATAACTAGATTACTATATATCATTTTTTATCCACAGAGTATTAGAACAAAGTCTGGCTGAAAGCAAAGCAGGATCAAAGAGGAAGCGAGGTGATGTGTGTTTTGTTGATCCACTGAATCCACATGAAAGAAAGAGACAAGAAGGCTGTCCTGTAGGACTAAAAAATGTTGGAAATACATGCTGGTTTAGTGCTGTTATTCAGGTATGCATTTTTTAACTCATCTGAGCAGCTGGAATGCAAATTACACATTTGCCATGTAAGAAAAGTCTAGCATTACATCAATGAAATCTTCAGGTTTTGTAATGGATATACAGTTGAATAACTCGAACTTTGGGGGACCATGATTAAACTTTGAGAGATCTAGAGTTTGAGAGATCAAAACTTTTTAAAAAATATGGAGATTTTTGTTCTGGTCATTTTGGTTTTAAAATTATAGTAGTTTATATTTATAACATGGAAGGATAGTCTAATATGATTTTAATGGAGTTTGTGAATTTTTTTTTTAAGGGTCCTTTTCACATGATGGTAGTCAATTATACTTTTACTCGCATAACATATATATTGACAGTCATACTCCTGCAGTATCCAGAAACGTGCTCTTAAAAAATGGGTTAAACCTTTGTTCTTATGTGTAGTATTCACCCCCCACTTTTGATCAAAGTTAAACTGAAAAAAGTGCGTACAGTCACACCTGCTGTTATGGCCACATTGAAACTGCAGCCTCTCCCCATGAGCAACCTTTTAGTGGCAACCTGTCTAACACTGCCAGCGGCCAGTTTTTTTTAGATGCCATGCTTCCACCATACCTGTTTTCAATGGCCATTTTGTCTGTTTTGTCACATGACTTCTGACTGTAACACTTGACTTTGCATTGAAAAGAAGCCAAACTTAAACAGCTGATAATGGGATTTTGTTTTCCACTGAAATGTTTTTGATAGTACTATAATATTTAAAGTTAAGATTTTATTTGTTAGTCAACATAATTTTGCATATTTTCTGTTGGTTTCATCTTGCTTTTTCGTTAAGATTATCGTATGGCACACACTACAAAAATATTGAAAAATGCTCAAAAATGATAAAAGACACCATATCTCAAAATTTTGATCATTGACCTCATATAAATTTTATGCCAGGAGAGAAAGGTCATTATACTTAGTTTAATACTATAAATGTTTAAGCATTATCATCATTCAGTTTTTTGTATATTGAATCAAAAATTGGTAGTAATTTGAAAACTGATAGAGGAAATTCGGACTAGAATACCCTAAAAAATTGTGAATGAAAACTTAATTCTTTGTATCATTTAATGTCACTACCATTCATAAACTGTATTTCATTTGTCAAAGAATTAAGCAATTTGTATTATTTTCACAATTAAGAAAATCTCAATCATAGAATACATTTTTTAATGATTTTTCTTAAATTTTCAAAAAATATTCAATGGCCATTAACTCATAAAGTAGGTCATTGACCTACTTATTTGAAAGTGAAGAATAACACTACTATGTAAGGTCTACAACACACAGTAGTTGGTTTTTCATTATCATCAGTGGAATTTTTGTTCATTCTGGAGTAAACATCATCCTTTATTCTATACAAAGTTATCAAATGGTAAGTCTTGTGCTTAACATGTTATATCAGCCCTATTATTTCTGATGAATTCTGAGTAAAAATCAAGCATTGTGAATAGATTGATATGAAGTGGAACTTAGGAAAAGGTCTTTGCTTCACTCTATTTATTTTCAATAAAAAATTTCAACACAATAACTAGTTTCCTGACTAGAAATGAAAATTACATTTGATAATTTTAGATGAACATTAGATTTTAAAAACTATATTAATTTATAGAATAATTTCACCACATATAACTGAATGAACATTTTAAAGCCATACGAAGGATTATTAGAAAAAATATTGTTAATTTCCGTTTTTAGAATCACTAAGACGAAGTCAGGGGGAGCTTATGCTAAACCCCCGGTGTCGGCATCTGGACCTAGTTTTAGTTTTTAGCTCACCTGTAAACTTTTCACATTTTGAACTTCTTTTCTAAAACCAAAATTCCAATTTCAACCAAATTTGGCACAAATCATCCCTATTGAAAGGTGATTATAAATTGCAGAAATAAAAGACCGATCTTATTGAAAGCGGAGAAAACCTCGAAACTGTAGAAAAAGGGGGGTGCATTTTAAAAAATCTTCTTCTCGAGAACTACTGAGTCAAATTCAACGTAATTTTGCATAAATAATCTAAAGGGAAGGAAAATATAAATTGCAAAAATTATCGGCGAATTCTATTTCAAATCTGAGTTATTACGAAAATAATAAGAAAGAAAAGGCGTGTTTCAAGCAATTTATAGCATCCTTGAGTCTTGGTTAAATGGGTAGGCATGACCGGGCCAGGGCAAAACAAAAGATTGACAGTTATTAATCTGCCAATCTCATTAAAATTTTCAGGACATGTTACAGACCAGTATATTTGTATTCGCTGTAAATATTGCTGCAAAACAATGCGTATTTTGAAATTGACGATTGTCGATCTGCCCCGGCTGTTATTTTGCCACGGCCCGGGTTTCTTACCCATTTTACCAAGACTCGTATTCCATAATTCTAAAACGATGTTCTTTGTTTAAAGCAGCCATGACACTCTATGATAAACAGGTCGATCTGACAATGATGAATTTGTTTGTTGTGCAACAGTTCGTGTACGAAGGGAATCTTTGAAACATGCAAAATACATTGGTGCCGATTTTGTGAAGTATATTGAGGCTAAATATTTCAATGCGTGGTCAGTTTTCACATATGACAGTGGTGTTAGCTTGTTGTGATTTTCGTTTCGTTTTCATTTATGCTTTGCGTTAACCTGGGAACTGTCGCTTGTATTTCCTGATTTTTACGTATCAAATCAAACAGAGACTTCGGTAACATCTGATGTATTAAAAGAAAGAACTAAAATGCAATTCATTCAGGCTATCGGTAATTCGGTATCATCTTTTGCGTAATGGTAGAATAATGCAATATGTTTTGTTGAGATGCTCGGCATTTTCTCGAGTTTATTCAGTTAAATAAAGTTTAATACCGCTGACAGAAATATGTAGGTATATACATGTATATGATTCATTTTGAAAAATAAATTGTGTTCTTTATTTGTTAAAGTGCATGTTTCTTGTGTTTAATTGTTTACAATTTCTATTTACTTACCATATTTGAGTGTTAAGCTTCGAATTATAAGCAAGATACAGAGATTTGCTCACAATTCTATGTTTGTACACAGATCATTCATTTTTTTCTATTTTAAATGTCGAATAGGAAATACCAAGTTAAAAATCTTAAGCTGAATGTAATAAACTCATCTTGCTTATAATTCTACGACTGACGCTGAAATTTTGGTCGATCATTAGAAATTCTATATGAATTAGAGTATGTTAAATACTTGTACACAAAAAAATTAAAGAATGATATGCTGTATATGACTACTCTCTGGGGCCCCCTCTTTATACAATTGTAACCAATCAGTAAGGAATTCCAAAAGACAGCCGATTTGTTTAACAGATTTATTGAACGTTTTAAAGCATTGACCTATAAACAAAGAAAAATACATTAGACAAAATACAATTTTACATGTACATTCAATATGTTTTAGTTTCGATAATTTGTTCATAAAAATGCAACCGTTACTTCAGTATTCATTTTTATGGTAAAACGTGTTTTGTAGCAATTTAATATTAGAACTTACAAACAAGTTTCAGAAATTACAATGGCAAGATTAACTGCAAAAATACGATAAAGTATAAACCTTGCAATTAAAATAATATGCCCTAATCACTATCATGGTAGTAAAGAAATATATATAATAAATATAATATTAACCTACCACAAGATTCAGCTGATATACACTGGATTGACGTCGTTAAAAATGAAATACTGCCCAATTTGACTTAGTTTGAACGATTACTTATACTAATAGAGAATCAAATTTATTGGATAATAATATGAACCAATGAAATTAAAGAACCATACGCGCTCAATAAAACTTTAGATGAATAATATTTAAGAATATACTGCACAAAACGAAAATAGAAAATCCAAAAATGAATAAATACATATGAAATAGATAATAATAAATCTGTTCTACCACACAATGAATAATGTGAAATGTGAGTAAATAAAAACGACATCGTTAAAACAGTTTCCATAGTTCTGACACATTTCTGTTGCGGGGATAAAAGAATTATCGCTATTCCTAAGAAAATATTACAGCGGAAAAATATACTGGTTTGTAGCCATTTGTTATTTTTGAATAAAAATGAAAATAATGGGTGGGCCATAGTAAATTAGAGTGATGTGCTGTCAATACGGTAAAATTGATTTTTATAGCTCTTTAACATGTCACGTGACAACATTTTTCATTCTAGTGTATTCATCAATCAAGAGTGAGTAAAGTTATAAAAGTCACGAGTTTACGCGAGGTAAACAACAGTCATTTAATTATAATGGAGAAGACAAATTAAATTGTTGAATATTTTTAATTTGAGAAATTGAGCGCATTGAAGTGCAATTTTCTTCTTCAAGTGTATTCATCAATCAAGAGTGAGTAAAGTTATAAAAGTCACGAGTTTACGCGAGGTAAACAACAGTCATTTAATTATAATGGAGAAGACAAATTAAATTGTTGAATATTTTTAATTTGAGAAATTGAGCGCATTGAGGTGCAATTTTCTTCTTCACATATATACATGTAGGATTTTTTTGATAAAATACAATAACTATTATATTTAGAAAAAAAAATACAATAACTAGTAAGTAGTTGAGGAGGAAAATGTACCTACAGCACAGCTCACGAGTATCCTGACACCCACCGTGTAAAAAACACGGTGGAAAACGGTCTGTGTCGCACCGTGTACACGGTGTGACACCGTGTATGTGTATTGGAAAATTCAAGAAAAAGCACTGTGTCGCACCGTGGCCGCCTGTGTAACTCCGTGGCCACTGTGTTACTCCGTGGATATCGTTACCTGAGACGTTGATAGAAATAGCGTATGTTTAGAAATAAAGAAATTATGGCTAAACAAGGGTTGAAACATATATATCCTTTTCATATTTAAAAAAAAAAAAGAATGTCGACCTTAGTTGCACTGACCCAGAAAATTGTCGGGACTGTCAACGTGAAGTTAATTTTTTGTGATCTGAATACTCGACGTAAATGGGTACCTTTTAATTCATTTGTTCTTAAATAAATTGAAATAAATTCACCAAAAATATTTAATATTCAATTAATATATAATCAAAATTCAAATCAATTTGATTCATCTTGTTTTTTTTCTAAACACACGTGATGTTGTAACTGACGATCCTATTAAAATGTCGGGAGCTTAAACGTCTTATTTCTGTTATCTGTAAACACTTTCTGATTTATTAATTAATTTACAGCCTTACTTTAAACCAATTAAAAATGAGAAATGAAAACATTTCAGATCATGTTTTTCTAAAAACATGTGCTGTTGGTGTGCTGTAGTAAACCCCATATTACCGGTGACTCGAATAATTTGGACTTCAGCTATTTATGTAGCAATAAATAGACAAAAAATCACTTTTATATTATAGATTATAGATAAATACTTGTACAAACTCTTGTTAAATTATATTTAAGCATTGTACATGTATTAAAAATATACCCGCATTTCATAAAATAATTTTCAACTTTATTTCCGTATAGCTCGTAATGGCCTCGTGATTTCACATGAAAAAATCACTCGTGCGATGTACGGAAGCTGATCAGATACACAACATTGTCTTTCATCTTGGGTTCTATACACAACAGGTGTTATTGTCTGTCTTGTTAGGTGTCATTGGAATTTACAACTAACTGTGTGTATATTTGGACGTCTGAACAGGTGTACTCGAGATGCCGTTATTCACACTTTTCCGCGAACACCTGTTTGGTAACTCATCACAACCCGTCGTGTGTATGGTCTGAATATATCTTACTTCTACTTTGTTAGTTCAATGGTTTTTCCTAATCTCTAACAAACAAAAAAATTGTCTGTAGATATGTACACAAACAACTACACGTAAGAGTATCGGCGCGTGGATCCGGGGAACAATTCAGCAACTCTATAAAATTAATCCGGGAATTTCACAAAGTATTAACTTGCGATAAGAAATTATTTACAGTACCGGGTACACATACATGTATGTACCAAAAAAACCTGATTGATTAAAAAGATGAATGAGATAATACCGGTAACTTTTTGCAAGCATGTAGAATAAACACAACTTTATTGATGTGAAAAAGCGTCGAAATTGTAACGAAAAATATTATTACATCGTGAACTTTACAAACGTTTAGTCGTTGTGCTGAAATCGTTATTAAAACCATGGATCTAAAATAAATGAATTAAATTCATACAAATATAACTCTTAGACTTATAATTCTAAAATGATTGCACAAAAGTACACACTTTCACAGAGAGAGAGAGAGAGAGAGAGAGAGAGAGAGATTTTACAACGTAATATTCCAACCCTCATGCATGCAGTATAAGAATGAAGAAACTTAACATTTCAAACACTGAATACTTCATTGTTAAACATTTTCTATTTTGCGGACTTAAAAAAACAACAGAACGACATTTTTTCCACATCATGGAAGGAGCACGTGGTCTATCTCGCGGGCTGATTTGATTGACAGGGATAGCACGTGGACCCTGACTGCATATATTCTATCGCAATTTTAGGGAAAAGGGTTCAATATAATGGAAACTATAAATCTAACTTATTACACTGAATTACAAGTAAAATGTACTTAAATTAATCTCATACTGGTTCTCTCTCTCTCTCTCTCTCTCTCTCTCTCTCTCTCTCTCTCTCTCTCTCTCATATGACGATCATTAAACAATCAAACAGTAAATATTGCAATAGTGAGTAGTTTCTTGAAACACAAATAATTTCTAAACTCAAGTTGCTATAAAGACGAAATAAAAAATTATCAAGTACCGATCCACGGATTCTTAGCGCTATGAATATGTACCGTGCAGTACTACATGGACAAGTACATCACACATATGTATAAAAGAAAGAACATTTGAAAATTAGATATAAAGCTGTATAATTATATTATTTAGAGAAACTACATTTGTTTTCAACAAACCGTTAGATTTGTTATCGTTAAATAGAGTATAAGTGAGAAAAGATCACAGTTATGGTTCTATGCACTATTGAAACTGCCAAACTACAGTAACTACGATTACTACTATGTTTAAAAACGGACTGAAACAAAAACTTATGGAACCGTTTATTTGAATTTTAAAAAGGAAAAGAAAGTGTTAGTGTTTTAATTGATCAAACCCTTATGTGGGCGATATTGATTTTTAATATTAACAAAAATCAACCGTGTCAATCGCATACGTCTGAAAATTGCGTGCATAAAAATTTTATTTATTTCTATTTCTTTGTCTTTTTCTTTGATTCTCTTGCGTACATCAATAAATATTTTATTCTTTATAAGTTTTATTCCTAAATCCTCCTTTTTTCACAGGTAAATACCGCGTGTTACACCGTGTTATTGTCCGTGTTGCATCGCGGTGCACCGTGTCGCACCGTGTTTTTTCTCGTTCTGTGGCCGTAACAGAGAACAATAGATCAAAGGTACCGACACTTCCACGCTCAGCGTGGACTTTCAAACACGGTGGTCGGTGTTTTTGTCGGGATACTCGTGAGCTGTACTGTATATGCTCTCATATATTTTGATCGCTTTATTAAGTGGGGGAGGGGGGCAGAACGAAAATACAAGGAATTAGAAGTTATATAACAGTGTACCCCTACCAAATATTTAGTTCTATATCTTGCGTAGAATTTTTTTATTCTGTGTAAAAACAGTATTTCATGAAGGTACAATGTCAAAGATTACGTGTATGCAAAAATAAGTGTAAAATTCGAGTACTTTACAATATTTGTTTTTTTCTTATTCTACCGAGGGCCATATGGCACAATATCTTTTGAACGCCCATTGTTGGTCAGGTGAGCGATGTGGCCCCATGGGCCTCTTGTTGTTGCAGGTCCTGTATCTGAGTTATTACTTGTCTTATCTTCACCAAACTTGCATGGATGATGCATCTGGTCCTACTTATGAACTTGAAAGACTTGGATGCTGAATCTGAGCCATAGGTGTCAGATGCTGGATGAGGATAAGTTTTTGAGCTCATCTCAGCAAGTGAGCTATTCTGATCACATTTTGTCCGTCTGTTTGTCCGTCTGTCCATCTGCAAACTTTTTACATTTTGAACTTCTTCTCTAAAATTGCTTGGCCAATTTCAATCAAATTTGGCCCAAAGCATCCTAATGGGAAGGCAAATATAAATTGCAGAAATGTAAGCCCGATCTTTAATCAAAGCAGAGAAAACCTCGAAACTGTAGAGAAAGGGGGTTGCATTTTTAAAAATCTTCTCAAGAACTACTGAGTCAAATTCAACGTAATTTAGCATAAATAATCTTTATGGAAAGGAAAATATAAATTGCAAAAATTATGGGCTAATTCTGTTTCAAATCTGAGTTTTTATGAAAATAATAATAAAGGAAAGACGTTTATCAATCAGTTTATAGCGTCGGTATTCCATACGAGTCTTGGTGACATGGGTAGGCAAACCTGGGCCAGGACAAAATAAAAGGTCTTAAATAAAATAGATTAGCTACACCTGGTCCTAACTTCATCAAACTTGCATTGATGGTTCGACTTATGATACAGATGCACCTGACTGGCTTGAATGCTGAACTTGAGCAATAGGTTTCGGATGCTGAAGGAGGTTAATGTTTTTGGAGCTGGTTTAAGTTTTTGACACAGGTGCCCTCTGATGATTATATCTTAGTTATTACTTGTCCTAACTTCACCAGACTTCCATGGATGGTGCATCTTATGATACTGATGCACCTGACAGGCTTGAATGCTGAGTCTGAGCCATAGGTTTCGGTTGCTTGATAAGGTTAAGTTTTTTGGAACAGGTCACATGTTTAATAGATAAGAGTACTACGGTATTTCAAACTTGCATAGTTGATTAAACTGTAATATGAGTGAATTGCAGAGGTAGCTTCAGATGCAGTGCCTGATCTCCATTACCAAGGATGCTCAAAATATATCTTAGTTATTACAGGTCCGAACTTCACCAAACTTGCATGGATGATGCATCTTATGATACTGATGCACCTGACAGGCTTGAATGCTGAATCTGAGCCAAAGGTTTCGGATGCTGGATGAGGTTTAGTTTTTTTTAACAGGTCACATGTTTTATAGATGATAGCTTGCATAGTTGATAAACTTTATAATAAATGAAACGCAGAGGTTGCTTCAGGTGCAGAGCCTGATCTCAATTATCAAAGATGCTAAAGAAATCTCCTACCTCACTCAAACCTGCTCGATAGATAGACGTGTTTGTTGATAACTGATATAACACGATTCCTATGATATAGTATTGTATGATATAAAACAATATTGTTTAATATGATACAATATAATATCATATGTTATATTATAAAAAGTTATATGTTACAATGTGATATTGTATCATTTTTTTGGATATTTTATGATATGATATTGTATAATGATATTGTTATGTATAGTATTGTATATTATGATACAATATTGTATTATATTATATTGAATTATTAATTTGTTATTTTATCACATGATACTATCACATAAGATATTGCAAAATATTGTATCCTATGATACAATATTGTATATTCTTTAATATTGTATCATACGATATTGTAAAATATGATATTGGTTTCTGTAATATAGAATTATATCACATGAAATTATATTGTTTGATATTGTAATATTATATAATATATCATACGATATTGTATAATATGATTATATTGGTTTATAAATAGGATATATTATCATATCACATGAAATTGTATTATATGATATTGTAATATATATTATTGTATCATATGATACAACATGTATATTAATATAATATTGTATTATATAATATTTTAATTTATCACAAAATATTTTATCATTTGATATGATTCAATGTTGTATCAAATTATATTGTGTCATATTTGATACAATATCGTATAATGTATCAAAAATGATATTGTATCATACAATATCATACAATATCATACTATATTATACAATATAATATCATATCTTTCAATGTTTTGATGTATTATGTAACATGATATTGTAATATAATACTATATTGTATAAATTTTATATTATGATATTGTATTATGTGATCAAATACAATGATGTATAACACAATACAATTTCATTTCATACGTTACAATATGATATATCATCATTGTTTATTATGGTATTTTATTGTATTATATGATATACTTTGTAAATATGATAGGATGCAATATTTAATTTGATATTATTGTATTGATTAACATATGAACATATGATTATCATACAATTTTTTAACAGATGATATATGATATTGTGTCAAAACAGAATCCATGAATATCCAAGATCATAAAGTATGATTTTCATATAATATGATAAAGGTGGTCTCCTAAAGGTGATGTCTAATGAGGGTGATGTCTCGTCTCGGTGAGCTTTGTAATCTGTGATTACCTATGTTTATATAATATGATAATAAAGGGTGTTCTCATAAAGGTGATGCTTCCTCAAGATAGGTGATACCTATGATTACCTATGTTTTAACAGATGATATACAATACTGTGTCAAAACATTGTCCATGAATATTCAAGATCATGAACTATGATTTTCATATAATATGATAAAGGTGGTCTCATAAAGGGTATGCCTCGTCTTTGTGAGCTTTGTAATCTGTGATTACCTATGTTTATTATGATATTCTTCTTGTTATTATTCTTTTTTTGCTAGTTATACCCGCACTTTCTAAAGAAAGTTTGGGTATATTGTTGTTACCCTGTTCCGTCCGTCCGTCTGTCACATTTTACTTTCTCAAATCGCTCTTACATCTTATAAACCAGCAAACTGAACTCTTGGAGTTTGATTTGGGGTATCATGTTGTTTTGTAAAAAGGTTTCAAAAATTCTCTGTTAGTCCTGGGGGTCAAATAATTGGTAAAAAATGACGTTTTTTCACAAAAAACCTTCCTCCTCAAAACTCCTCCTACATTTTCAACAGTAGACAAATCATCTTTTGGAATATGTTTAAGGGTATCCTATAGATGCGCAATAAAGTTTCAGAATTTTCAATTTTGTCCTTGGGGTCATTTAATGGCTGAAAAATGATGTTTTTTTTTTACAAAAAAACTGGTTTCAAAAACGTCTATTTTTTTGGGCAGTAGCCAAATGATCTTCTAGAATATAATTGGGGGTGTCATATTGAGGTGTGATCAGGTTGCAGAATTTTTTTTTATGAAGGGGATCAGTGGGCAACAAAAAATGACGTTTTTTTGCAAAAAAAGTATGGTTCCCAGAACTCCTCTTACAACTTTTGGAGTAGCTACGTCATCTCTTGGGATATAATTGGGGCTGTCCTATACACGTGCAATTAGGGTGATTTCACCATGCATCGGACACCTTTGGATTTTTCCCTTTGTTCACGCATCAAATATCATCCAAATATAAATAAAACTTGTTTTAAAAGTTACAGGTTTTCCCCTTGCTTAATTACTGGAGAAAAAATTGTGAAATTGTTAAAAATGTAGACTGAAAATAAAGCAAATTAATGAAGTGTTGAACTATTTCACCATGGATCGGACAATATTTACCAAGCATCGGACAGCTATAGTAGTGCAGTAGAGATTAAAAATAACAACATTTTCTGGTTTTAATGCAAAAATACAAAGGTTCGGAAATATTAATTTATTCAATTGCTATTCATATTTCTTATAATGTAAATCCTCAAATCTACATATAGGAATTTAGACTAGTGTTTCTGTTTAAAGGAATATTTATCATAAGGGGTTCTTTATCGTGCCAGCTCCTACAGGAACTTTGGACTAAAAAGGGTGTGTCCGTAAAACTCGATTTTTAAGTGATTTGAGGAAAATGTTTGTATCGATGATTTTTTAAATTTTTATTTTACTTCACATTTAAAGTATATTACAAGGAATGGACACATAATCTCTGTATTATTAGAAGAATTCATGCAGTGAAAACTGTCCGATGCATGGTTAATTTGTGTCCGATCCATGGTGAAATGAACATATGGTGCAATAATGACCTTGACATTAATTGTTCAAATTTCTTGGACTTATTTTAATCAAATTTTGTTTCAAAACTTACTTCTTTCTATTTATTTTACGCAGAGAGTGCATTTTCACTAATTCACAATCAAATGCACAACATTCAAATAATGCTTTTGTGTAAAATCTTCCTAATTAAATTTTTAATAATGGCGTATTTGATGTCATTTAGCGATGTCTATATTGCTATTTCTTTGACAATGTGACTGTCAAATTCGTAATAATGATAAAGTTCATTTGTTCTAATTCAGGAATATACGAAACAACACATGAGCGCATGCACATTTATTTGTATATTTATAAACAAAGTTGTCCGATCCAAGGTATGTGTCCGATGCATGGTTAAATCACCCTATAAGGTTTTAAAAATTTAAATATCATGCAGGGAGTCAAATAGAAGCAGAAAATTGACTTTTATCACTTAAAAAAAAACATAGATCCAAGAGCTCCTATTATGATGTAATGGATAGACACATCATATCTTGGGATATGATAAGGACTGTTCTATACATGTGCAGTTAGGTTTAAAAAATTTTAATTTCATCCAGGGAGTCAAAAAGTAGCAGAAAATTGACGTTTTCACTTAAAAAAGACAAAGATCCTAGAACTCCTTTTATAATTTAATGGATAGACACATCATATCTTGGGATATGATAGGAACTGTTCCATAGATGTGCATTATGGTTTTGAAAAATTTAATTTAACACTGAGGCCCATTACCTACATACCTTTTGATGCCCTTTAAGGATCAAGAAAATATATGGTTAAGGGGTGGGGATCTCAACCGTTTTCAAGATATTCTTGCACTTCCTGTTTGAGAGGGGTCATGACCACCCCCGGGGCCCATGACCTACTTACCGTTTGCCCCTTGACACAAGGAACAAAAATATATATGGTTTAAGGGTGGGGATCTGAACTGTTTTGAAGACATTAAGGGACTTGCTATTTGAGGGGGTCAGGACCACCCACAGGGCCCATGACCTACATAACATTTGATGCCCCTTGACATCAGAAACATGAATATATATGGTTTAGGGGTCATGATTATAACAGTTTCTGAGATATGTGGTAATTTCAAATTCCTGGGGGATGGGGATGACCCCAGGGGTCAGATTTAATAAACCCTATATATTGCCAGTAACAGTCAATATATGATTATGAAAACCCTATATTATTATCTTTGTCCGTTTTCAAGTTACCATTTACAATAGAGTCTACGATTCTTCCTACAATGTTCAATGTTAGACCCCACACCCTTTTGACACCCCCCCCCCCCCCCCCCAACCCGAAAAGTGGTTGTCTAACCCAAAATGAGAAAAATCAAACCAGGGTGCACAACTAGATATGCAGGCCTATCATATCCTAGAATTTTGTACAATTCTGTTCAGCCATCTCTGAGAAACAAGTTCAGAGCGGGAAAAAAGAAGATGACGAAGAAAAATACAGGTGAATCTCGATAACTCGAACTTCAGGGGACAATGATTAAACTTCGAGAGATCAAGAGTTCGAGAGATCGGAAGTTTTTTTCCGGTCATTTTGGTTCTAAAATTAGAGTAGCCGGAAATATACATTTATAACATGGAAGGATGGTCTGACATGATTTCAATCGTATTTTCTGCTACATTACTTCAATTTAAACAATACAGAACTTACTTGTGTGGTTATTAAGTGTATTTTTTCACGTTGAAAAACTCATTATGTTTTCTTAATCGTTACGTTTATTTTAAATAAAGAGCATTTACTGTAACATTCACAATTTGTTAGAATTACTTCGAGAGATCAAGAACTTCGAGAGATCAAGAGTAAATTGCTTAGTTATATAGAGAAAAAAATCGGGACTGTGATTTCACTTCGAGAGATTAAGAACTTCGAGAGAACGAAGTTCGAGCCATCGAGCGTCACCTGTACATGTATTAAGAACCGTACAAAAACAATAAGTCTCCAAATTTCATTCGGGAGACTTAATAATAAAGATTAAATAGAGATAGGATCATCAAACATCAATAATTTAAAGATAATTGACAATTTCGGGTTCTAAAGGGGTCAGGATGACCCCTTAGGGTCATGACTTACATGCCATAATGATCTGATGTGCCATGACCTAAGGAGGATTAATATCTTTGGATTAAGGTGGGGATCTCAATGGTTTTTATGATATTTGATAATTTCAGGAAGAGCACTTGGAAAATATGTAATGCATTGCAATGCATTACCATTTAGCATTACCCCAAGCTTGCTGCATATTGCAATGTATACTTCCTATTGAGAAAAACAATAAAGTATATTAGATATTAATTAAATATTTACCCCCCAAATAATGTTACCTAACATTGAAGTGCATTGGGTTAGAGCGTTTACATGTCTGTAAGAGCATTGGGATCCAACAAGAACTGTATTTTCCCGACGAATTGTCGATGCAGACGACTAGTCGAATTGCTCATTTTTAGCCAAAAGTTTAACAAAATCCTACGATACGTTGATTCAGACGACACGTCGATCTTATCACTTCAAAATGGCGTATAAAACTGCAGTAACATTATCAGTGTATGATGCCACGATCCCCCCGATATTGCTACCAATTATTATTAATGACAATGCACCATTGTTTAATAACTGTTATTAATATGTATTCTAGAGTTAACAGATGAGTTAAAATGATAATTAATGATGAACATTGAATTCAACAATGTAATTTTCAATAACACAGCCAGCTCAAGAGGATTAAAACCAAGATTTTTAATACTATTTTTCACAATTTTCTGACCTCAAGCCTTAGACAAGTCGATCAAGACTATAAGTCGAGTGCTCTGCTTCAGAGAAAAAAATACTTTTTTATCGTCGGGAAAATACGGTATATTTGGTAATTTTACAATTGATATAAATGAATTTTCATGGGGAGAGGGGGGTCTGGACCCCTCACTCCCACCCCTTTCTAAATCTGTGCATGTACATGTAGGCACACAGAAGCAAATCTAAAACCGGCAACTGCCACGGGGAGGGGGCATAATTTAATTTTTAATTTTGTTTGTAATAATTATATAGACCATTATACTTTCTATGACATGAAATGTTAAGATTATTGATTAACTGAAAATTCACTGCAAACAGTTCAACCCCAAATTGCACATAAAGTGCTGCTCATGTGTATTATGATATGGGAAGGGATCTCATCCTTCAGTTATGAAAATTATAATTTTTAAATGTATTACCGGAGCTTGCATATGACCTTCATTTTTAATTAAACTGGTACAAAACAGTGTTATTTAGGGGCAAACACTTGGTGCAGGTATTACTGTCTAATGACAGCATCTAGTTTATAAATAAATTTACCTGTGGGCGATTTTTCCTCCTGTCTTTCGTTTTAAGATATATTTTGATGCCTCTATTTATAAATAGTAACAGGAGATTTGATGAATCTAATATAGTAACAAGATAAGTATATCTATATGATTCGAAACTAGTAAAGTTTGATGATATGTTCATGTATGATTGAGTTGCAGGTAATGCATACCGTGTGTTCTGTTTTCTGTAACCAACAGATTTTCTCACATTATTTTGCATCGATTTGAATTCTAGCTTTCCTCTGCAGATCTCACTTCTAATAAATCCAGGAAATTCTTACCCTAAACATTTCTATAAACATGTTCAATGTCCAAATCGAAGCCGCCATCTTTGTTAATTGAATTAGTATTTCTCCTTTAAGCACTGGTAAATCACATATATTTATTTAGGAAAAGTGAACAATCATCGGTATTCATAGCCACTTGTATACAAGTCAATGTTTATTACAATAAAAGGTCCACACTAATGAACCTTTCAATTTCGACATTATTTTTCATAGAATACAGATTCTGTTACAAAAATCGGAACCAAAACGATATCTGCAAAATCAGAACCAAAACCGAACCAAAAATTATGTTCCGCAGTTCTCGGTTATTTCAGTGACCTATAACAGCCCTAGTCCTCACTTATGAATAATGGTGATTGTGTCATGATTGTGTGTGATAATAACTTGTAAATTATCTCCATAACACAAAAAATAAAACTTTATTACCAGTAATTTGTGTAACATTAAAAGAATTTCATGTGACATTTTACTTCTTAATTTGTTAAATGTGTTGAAATTATGTTTAAAAGAGAATATGCGTAGAGGTTTTTCTTCATTGATTTGAAACCTGAATGAGAGGCCACCTGTCTTAAAGCTGACATGAATTCATAAAAGCCTTTGGTCGCCATATTAGTTTCGATTGCTCCTCTACTAGCTGCCACTGCGGTATATATACTGGTTGAGAAAGTTACGGTCGGTTGCTTTCCAATCAAGGCATTCAGGTTGGACGGACTTCTAAATGCATGAACTACACTTTGTAGTAAAATGTTTGCAATAAAGAATAAAGGTAACAACAATCAATGAAATACAAAATATAATTATTCTGTGAAAGGATTTCCAAGGTATCCATATTATTTTGCATATACATTGCTGCCTTACTTCGTATGCACATCACACGCCTGTGTCGTTCATACAGAGTGCAAAACGTCTGCATATTTTTGAAAACCCCAGTGGCACAACATCCAACACAGTAGCTAAATGATAGTAAATCCAATAAAGTAACAACCTAACATTGTTTCCATCTGTTCCTACAAAAACGCTCCGTTTCTATAATCCATGCGATCATTGACATTGCTTGATCTGCCACAGAGTGAGGTTTGCACATGTTCGATGTTATAACATACACAGGAAAACGGTCCACAATTATCGGGAATTTTTTAAGTGTCTGCGCCTGGATTTCTTGTCTGTCTTGTTTCATCGTTTATTGGATATATCTTGCCAGTGCAGTGGTTGTCATATTTTTATGGCTTACGGCCATCTAGTTGCCGGATAATCTTTACGGCAAAGAGTTCAGTTATCTGAACATGCGCGACAAAAAATAGTTCTATTCGATTGTTGCAAAGTTAACTGTTTGTTGTTCATGATAAATATCTTTAAGCAAGATTATATTTTCCATATGTTATTATCACTTATATATTATTGTAACCAATATGAATTGACTTTATTTAAACAAACTCGAAATCTAACGCGAAGGAATATTAAGCAGTGTTTTCCCTAGGCCGTTTTTGCATAGATGTATAGGCCCCCGCCATGCATTACACAGTGCCGCCATGCTTTCCGCTATGCATACTTACATGTATTATAAGCAAAAAATCTTTTCCCAATTATTTCAGATCCTAACAGTGATAAGTAAATGTAAAGTTGTCGTTATTTCGTTCAATCTTCATAAAAACGTTTGCACCCGCAGAGAGCGTCACTAACTTCGATCGACATCGATCTCAGCAAGGGGGGAAGTGTTTAACGGTTAAAGAACTGAACTTATGATTGAGATATATTGAAACTGGGATTATAAATCGGTAATAAATGCATAAATAGAGGGGCAATTACAACTTGTTTTAATATAATGTGCCTTCTTCGACACCTCCGCCATTATCGAATGTTGGGGATTTTCCAAGATCTAAAAATAGCACAATGTTCCCTCGATGGACTTATGATTGAACTGTTTATTTGTCGTAAAAATATTGGAAACTTGAGACCAAATGTACTCAAATAAGAAAACAATATGCAGTTAAGCTTGATTGCAAGTCATATACGGAAGCGATGTCACATTACTATAACATAGAGACATCGTATAGTATGCCTCTGAAAATGACTGTGTACACATGTCATGTGAAGAGAGACTGACTGAAAAGTTATAGAGCAGTAATTAATTTTAATTAAATTTGGTGTCAAAACAAGTTTGCTGTAATTGCATAGTTCTGCTGTTTCTTGCCCCCCCCCCCTTCCAAAGAGTTTATCTCAGTACAAAGGGAAAAAAATAAAACAGAAGGTGTTAGAACTGCCTTGTGAATCTACACTTGTACATTTCTTATAAAAGCTTGTGAAGGTCAGCCTCTTCAAAAAGTAGAAAAAAAACCCAGAAAAATATGAATAAATATACATTTATGAAATACAAATAAAATGGAATAATACTTGTTGGTGTAGATTTCATGAGAATTCATTAATTATATTACATAACATGCAGTACATTTCATCATTTGGTTATATTATTTTTACGCGCAGTGATTTCGCGCTGGCTGTGGCGCTGTTACGTCGCACCGTGCACCAACTCTCGCGCAAGTTCATAGTGCGTAGGATTACAAGGTACACTGATATTTGAGAGCATGTTGGTTTTAAGTGTTTTTGTGTCCTATATAGTTGAATGAATTTACAGTTAATATACTTCAGTCGTTGGATAAAAGAAAGAAACAAATTGTCTCATATTGGAGTTTGAGTCTGACATCATCATTATTATTTTATGCAGTCTATGATTTTCCTAAAAGCAATGGTGGTTTCAAACAATTGATAAAAGAGGCGTCTAGATTTCAATCATGTCTGTTTCGGTCACTAAGGTTCGACCAATCAACATATGGGGCATGTTGATATTGGTCCTGTTAGTTTTTATAGATCTATCAATTACATGTAGCTAGTTACTTTCTATAGAGATATAAATAAACTAAAGTTTCCGTTAGAAATAGAGGGAATCGTACTCGATCCATGTAAATATAGTCATATCAAACCCGTAAGCCATTATGGCCCTTCAGGCCTTTGATTCTTCAAAATGTGTTTCTACATGTCTTGTCGTCCGAGGTAACTTGTTCGGGTTTATGAAATTCCTGAATGCGGTGAAGCATGAATAGTGCTCTTGGCCTAGGGTGTGTAGCGATGAGCAGAACAATAGAAATCGACAACTAATATGGCTGTAGTCGGAGATAAAAGGGAAATAATGCATATTTATGAATTCATGTCAGCTTTAAGTGGCAAGTTTGTCATTTTCCCACCAGTGGCCTCTTAAAACAGCTGCAACTGTACTATGTATACTTTACAGAAGTTATTTTAACAAAATATTGAAAATTATTTAATGATTGTAAAAGCTCTTATTCTAAGTGTGCAATGCCTTAAGTTGTTAGTCAAATTAATGTACTCCTGAATTAGTTCTTGCTCAAATGAATTTCTTCTGATGCATGAAAAAACTGATTAATATGATTGATTTTTTTTTTAGTCTCTCTTTCATTTACGGAAATTTCGGCATTTAGTTTTAAACTTCAAGATCCCAAAGGAGTTATTGAAAGAAAATACAGATGTAAGTATACTTATTTTTAATCAATGTATTATTAAAAGAGAAGGTATCGCAAATCTTACTCGGGTGTATTCACTGCAACCGTTACACTGATGCGTTGAGTGACGACACCATTGAGATCGCGAGCTACAGTTTTTCAAACAAGCGTTTTCATTGGCTGTTTAGTACCAGCCCACTTAGTGCACGGATTTAGATCATTCCGGTCAAGATGGAAGGGCTTGAGAGGTTTCTTCGAGATATTGATGAAGATCTTGTGTGTTATAAGGAAGAGTTCATCAAACTTGCTGTAAAAAGTGATAGCACGTTAAAGTATTTATGACCACATGAGGTTGAGAGCATGAACATACCTCCTGTTTACAAACGCATGTTGATTGACGGCATAGTCATTCTGCAAACCCCTGGTACGAAAGAAAAGTTGAAACAAAAATGTCTTGACGAATTATTGCTACCAAAAACGCCCAAAAGATTGAAGTTCGGGGATCTTGGTGCCTCCATCTCTAATGCTACCCCTACGACTGTCGTCGAAAGACATGAAAGACGTTCGCCAGCTGCAGCCGCTTCTCGAGCACCAGACAATTTTTTAGAACAAGAAGTTGGGCGTCTAAATGAAGAAAGAGGTACACTTTCTGTCATGTTAGTACACAAAAAAGACGAACTTAATGATCTAAAACAAAAACCAACTGCCATTAGTATTCTGGGAAACCCCATCATCAAGTCCTCGTGTGACAATTGTCACCGAAAAGGTCATCGATCGATCATGAACCGGGGTAACAAGTCCTGTCCATTCATGAAGAGTGAGGGATACCACGCAAACACCCAGACCACAAGCAGTCAGTGACAGAGGCAGGTTTAATAACGCATTAACACACCACACTAACAAAAATGTTGCTTAAATTGTGATATTCATGATAAAATTTATTATACATATCAGTTTTTATAAACCTCCCCACATAAAAAAAAATTTCTGCTTGTTTATTAAAACGAACATTAAAATTTCATAATAAACAGTTATATAGTTCCATGTAAAATATGCTTTTTTTACCAGTTTATATGTCAATTTACCAAAACTTCAAATATTCATAATCATGCTGTGTATTTATATAGCATGGCATTGATGATTATAACTGTAAAATTGAATATATTGGTGTCATCACTAACTGTGACTATTTCATTTTAGGTAACAAAAGAAATCCATGATATCGAAATAAGACTTATAAAGATATAAATGATGAGCTCAACAGCATAAAAATGTTTCAAAAAACATAATAATATAAACTTTACAACAGCTATGCGCCCTATTTTTAAGTCCTTATTTTATATGAAATATGAAGGGAAAGATGGTGCCCAAAATTTGCAACGAGACTTGCGATATATCAAGATTGCAACCAACAGTCAAATTCCTGAAGATCAGTCTCTTGACCATATCAATAACCTCATAAGTAAGGGAAAATCCAGGGTACCAGCACAGTTGACCCATTTGTTACATCAGATAATGTGTCGAAACAAACCACTGAAATCAAACCAGATTCCACAGGTTGTAGTAGCCCATCAGTGTCCACAGTGTCACCTGCACAACAACCATTACTACAGAATTCTCCATTTCAAATGGCACAGTACAACCCATATTTCCCCATAACATCGCCTACTTCTCCTTATCAGTATGTCATGTACCCAAATCAGTGGAATTCCATGTATGATGTGTATGGAAATGGCTATCCTATGTATCCAGCAAATCCCATGACATCTTCAACAGCTCCTGCATGTGCTGCATATCCACCTCTGCCTTTGGATTCACCCCCCAAAAACCCACCATTGCCCAAGGACTAGTAAATTGAGAAGATGGAACATTTTTGTTTGTTTGATGTTATTTTAATTTACTTGTATGATGATAATGAATATTTTGGGTTGAGAGGAAACAACACAAAGATATTTCGGTAATACTCATGGTAGTTTTTGATGTATTTTGAAAATATTTAGTTGTCAATCAGAAAAGACCAATTCTGATGAAATGTTGTACACTAGTTACACAAGATTTCATTTCAGAAATAAATTTGATCAACTGTAATTTTCCATGTGTGAAATTTACAACAAGTTAACTGTTATAGATAATAAAATTTAAAACAACAAGTTTTATTAAATATCTAGCCTTAATTCATCACATGTTGAAGGCTTGCTAGTTTTTATACTGCTTGCAAAGTTTAACTTTAAGGGACAAGTGTAAAATCTCAATGTCTGTCTTGAGCCTTAAGGTGGAATAACATACCTGGTAAAAGTCACTCAAATTAACAGTAAATTATCTGAATAAGAAAGATGACATGATAAATAAACTGTACGTGGCAAATAAGCGAAAATTTGCGTTTTGGAGATAAAAATTGAGAATGTAAAAAATTCAATTCAGTTAGTAAACAACAAAAACCCCTGCGTGATTCGAACTTGGGATGTATGGATTACAAGCCTTGACACTTTATCAACCCGGCTATGAAGTAAGTTACATGTTTGTCCTTAAAATCCTTTTAACTATAAAAGAAATGCCATTACAATTATCATCAATTTTGTGATGATGTGTTATTCCACCTTAATTTTGAAAGAGACCTGCAGTGCAATGAATTTTTAGCTCACCGAGCTGAAAGCTAAAGTGAGCTATTCTGATCACATTTTGTCTGTCGTCCGTCTGTCTGTCTGTCTGTCCGTCTGTCCGTCTGTCCGTCTGTCTGTAAACTTTTCACATTTTCAACATCTTCTCAAGAACCACTGGGCCAATTTCAACCAAACTTGGCACAAAGCATCCTTAGCCTAAGGGGATTTAAATTTGTGAAAATTAAGGATCACGCCCTTTTGCAAAGGGAGATAATTAGGAATTTATGAAAATTTTCGAGAATTTTTCAAAAATCTTGTTCTCATGAACCATAAGACCAGGAAAGCTGAAACTTGTGTGGAAGCATCATCAGGTAGTGTAGATTCTAATTTGTGAAAATCATGACCCCCGGGGGTAGGGTGGGGCCACAATGGGGGGTCGAAGTTTTATATAGGAATATACAGAGTAAATCTTTGAAAATCTTCTTCTCATGAACCATAAGACCAGGAAAGCTGAAACTTGTGTGGAAGCATCCTCAGGTAGAGTAGATTCTAATTTGTGAAAATCATGACCCCCGAGGGTAGGGTGGGGCCACAATGGGGGGTCGAAATTTAACATAGGAATATATAGAGTAAATCTTTAAAAATCTTCTTCTCATGAACCATAAGACCAGGAAAGCTGAAACTTGTGTGAAAGCATCCTCAGGTAGTGTAGATTCTAATTTGTGAAAATCATGACCCCCGAGGGTAGGGTGGGGCCACAATGGGGGTCGAAGTTTTACATAGGAATATACAGAGTAAATCTTTGAAAATCTTCTTCTCATGAACCATAAGACCAGGAAAGCTGAAACTTGTGTGGAAGCATCCTCAGGTAGTGTAGATTCTAATTTGTGAAAATCATGACCCCCTGGGGGTAGGGTGGGGCCACAATGGGGGGTCAAAGTTTAACATAGGAATATATAGAGTAAATCTTTAAAAGTCTTCTTCTCAGAAACTAATCAGCAAGGAAAACTGAAACTTGTGTGAAAGCATCCTCAGGTAGTGTACATACAAAGTTGTGAAAATCATGACCCCCGGGGGTAGGGTGGGGCCACAATGGGGTGTCGAAGTTTTACATAGGAATATATAGAGTAAATCTTTAAAAATCTTCTTCTCAGAAACTAATCAGCCAGGAAAGCTGAAACTTGTGTGAAAGCATCCTCAGGAAGTGTAGATTCTAATTTGTGAAAATCATGATCCCCGGGGGTAGGGTGGGGCCACAATGGGGGATCGAAGTTTTACATAGGAATATATAGAGTAAATCTTTAAAAATCTTCCCTTCAGAAACTAATCAGCCAGGAAAGCTGAAACTTGTGTGAAAGCATCCTCAGGTAGTGTAGATTCAAAGTTGTGAAAATCATGATCCCCGGGGGTAGGGTGGGGCCACAATGGGTGGTCGAAGTTTTACATAGGAATATATAGAGTAAATCTTTAAAAATCTTCTCAGAAACTAATCAGCCAGGAAAGCTGAAACTTGTGTGAAAGCATCCTCAGGTAGTGTAGATTCAAAGTTGTGAAAATCATGACCCCCGGGGGTAGGGTGGAGCCACAATGGGGTGTCGAATTTTAACATAGGAATATATAAAGTAAATCTTTAAAAATCTTCCTTTCAGAAACTAATCAGCCAGGAAAGCTGAAACTTGTGTGGAAGCATCCTCAGTTAGTATAAATTGATAGTTGTGAAAATCATGATCCCCAGGGGTAGGATGGGGCCACAATGGGGGGTCAAAGTTTAACAAAGGAATATATATGGTAAATCTTTAAAAATCTTCTTCTCAGAAACTAATCAGCCAGATGATTCTTTATAATTGTTAAGACTTTGGCCCCAGGACAATTCTTTGGCCTCACAAGAAGGTTCAGAGTTTATGTACGTTTATATCCCATATATAAACAATTGTTAAGGATCTTTTTGAGAACTGAAATACTCAACATATGATATGACTATAAAATCGTCCTGTTAGAAAAGGGACTAATGATTATAAACATAAGAATATCCAGGGGAAAATGGATTTTATTTATACAGGATCAACATGTATTATTGTACATTGTCCAGATAGTTTGTATTATGACTCCATTAAGCTGATTTTATCATACCTATTGTTCCTCAGGTGAGCGATGTGGCCCATGGGCCTCTTGTTTAGAAGTGTTATAGCATTGATCACTGCCTATGCCTAATATAAACTATGACCTGACTAGGGAAAAATGCTGATAAAATTTTATTAGCACAAAATGAAAAAAATTAAATTTGAGATTTTATTTTTACCAATTTACCAATTAGTTAAACTTCAAGTTTGAAAAATAAAAAAAAATTCCCTCCCTCCTCAGTTTTGAACCCCCAGGTGGCAATTTCAAACAAGCATTTTTTGAATGATGGCCCTATGATTGGATTATTTTCCAAACATTATTTATTTGGACTATATATATAAATCACTCTATTATTTCTTTTATAAATCTTAATGAATTATCAGAGACTTATGCACTGGTTTCGGAGAATGTATAATTAAATTATGCTGTCAATTTGTTAATCTCTGTCATTCCAACCATAAGGTCATTTTTTTTTTATTGATAATTGATTTTCACGACTTCCCAATCATTGGATTCGAGGTTGTATTCCACCAAACACTTCTACCTCATAATCAAACAAGATAAAATACAAAAAATTGAATAAACAATTTATTTAATCTATTAAGATATCTTGATGAAATTTCATTTTATTTGAGCAGATAATGTGATAGTTTGGCTGATCATTCACCCGATTATTTCAATACTACTGTATCCAATTATTTTATTCAATTTTCTTGAGCATTAGGAACGATTTCTAGATCATTCATATTGATAGAAGTCAATTTTTTTTAAATGGTTCAGCCCTAGGGGTGAGAGATCAAAAGTTCAATGCTGGGTAAAGATGTCTGGTGAAAAGGGGCGTGTTTAAGTCCTAAATGTATATTTGACTTCCAGAAAAATATACAACTTTACATACTTTGCATGGACCTCACATTAGGCTTTTTGAATTGCAGTAAACATTACAAACTTGTTAATGCACCTAAATCCACATCAGTCACAATAAAAAGCAAATGAACAGAGTTTTTAATAAAACTGATTGGAGATTTTCTGTCAGAGATTGAACCTTACATCCTATGCCTTAATTATTCAGAATTAATCAGCAAAAAAAACCAAAACCATAAAGCATTGTTTATTTTATTCTTTGTGAATTTTATAAATCTTCATACCTACAAAGAAAATGAGCAATTTGACATTCTAATAGCAAATGAAAATTGCATGATACATCAAGTAAAACCACATCTTTTGAAAAAAGATGGCATGTAACGTTTCAATACTGAATGGTCAAGTGCATTTACAATTGCAAGTTCAGTAAATTGTGACACAAATTTTTTATTCCGTTGCAAATGTCGTCTCATCAGGCCAAATACACACTCTGTGACATTATACTCTGGACAGTATGGGGGCTGAAAAACTAAATCATCGCCATGATTGGCTAACAGTTCTCTCAATAACCGCTCTCCTTGCCTTTGATGATGGAATCCGCAGTTGTCCATGATTACAACATCACCACGTTTAAACATAGGGTTCCCAATTTCATTTTTTTCAGCTAAGGCTTCATTGAAGAATTCAATCATTTCTAATGCATTTGAGGCCCCATTTAATATGTTGAAATGATTTATTCCAAACAAATCACAACACACATTTACAGTTAATGTAACAGAGCTAGCATATTGATGAACTTCAATGGCGTGCTTACTTGTATGAGAATGTCCGTACGAACGATTTCCAGATGTTGCTACAATAGATGCCTCGTCAAAAAAATGCATCTGTGTAAAATCATAGTTTAAAAGTGTTGATAAAAAAGTGTCTACACTTTGTTCGTGGCCTGGTCGTAAAATTTCAGCTGGGACGACGGTTAGCTTTTTGTGTGAAAAATTAAGCTCTTTAAGCTATATGCTCTTTACCGACGGCACATTGTCAAAGGTACATATCTGAGAATCCAGCAATTTCTGACGAATTTCTTTGCAATATGTGGACGGTTTCTTCCATTTCTGATATTCAATAAATTGGAGCACAGTCTGTGTGGTTTTCCTTGAGAACTTTTTCTCTGTGTTTTTACAATGTGATTTCGTTCATAATCTTTCACTACATTTATACAAGTGCGTAAACATCGTCCCGTTTCTTTTTCAATTGCTCTATAACTTTTACCTTGCAAATACAACTTTATTATACGTTTTCTCTCTTCCTCTGATGTGTGCTTCCATCTGGGTGCCATGTTGTCAATACGTGGGCGGGTCTATAAAAATGCACCAATCAGATTCTTTGTTGCATATCGCAACTGTAATACAAACCAATTTGACAGTGTCGTCACTCAACGCATCAGTGTATCGGTAGCAGTGAATACACCCGAGTAAGATTTGCGATAATAATGGTATTGCTCTGTCACAGTTAATAGTGACAGTATATTCAGTGGTTACACTGAATATTAAAAAAAATTGTCCTGGGTCAGACAGGTGACTTATTGCAATTCAGGTCTTCATTCATCATTTTCAATCTTCTTTTAACAAGTTTAAACTCACTGGAGTTTTCCACACTTTCTTCTTTATGCATTTGAGGAATAATATGAAACTTGTTGAACAGCTTTAAAATGTCAAACAACAAATTAAGTTTACACTTTTGTAGCATCTGGTTGACATATTTTTGAGAAAATTATTTTTTTTACATTCCAATTTTTTTATGTTGGGTTCGGTGTGTACTGAATAGCATGGCCAGTATGTGGTCAGTAATGATATTGTATGTTACTTGTATCATTACTTTTATCATTTCTAACAAACAAATAAGTTCTTTAAAATACTAGTACTGTCAGGTATTGTGTTGTAAAATATCGGCAGGTTTTATTTTTCTTTTATTACTACAATAGGGTTCGTAATTGGGTTGGGTTGTTAAACCGTTTGGTCTAATTCAGGGTATAGAAGACGGTAAAAAATGATATTGTGCATAAAAGTGCATTTTTTTTCCACAAATTTCTGCCAGCGAATGCTTCATAGACCTGGCGAAATTACGAGATAAAAAATAAAGTGTATTATTTTACCCACTCTTTATTTAATTTCGATATCAACTGTATAATTTGAATTTCCTCTGTTCTTTTATCTCTTATTAAAGCATAACATCTCGTTTATAATAGTTTTGAAATAGTTGTATCCTTCAGAGCTTTCATAAAATAATATAAATTGGTAAGGAAGGTGTATTGCTTACTGTAGATTCCTAAGTAAACACAGGAATTAACATCCGCATAAAATTGCAAGGAGCAAACCAAAGGGATTATAAAATTTCGTTTTTATTGTTCAGAAAATTTTGAACTATAAGAAATAAGAAAGATTGGTGCTCGGGATTTTATATTCTCGCAATTTGATACAAAACAGTGGAGTCGCCGAATACAGTACAGTTGCACCTGTTTTAAGATGCCACTTGTGGGACAATGACAAGCTGGCCGCTCAAGACAGGTGGTCTCTTATTCCAGGTTTCAAATTAATGAAGGAAAAACACTGAGTACATTCATTTTGGCTCTATTGCACAGATTTATTGATAGTTTGTAATGGCAGCATTCACGTAGATGGTGAATGCACAGCTTGGATTGCTAAATTAACAGTTTATTTTAATTTTAAATGGCCATTTTAATTCATTTTATCTATCAAGGGATTAAGAGCAAAACATTTTCTGCTAAATACGCCCAAATAATAATTTTCAATTGATTATATTATGCGGTAAACAAACAGAAGTAGCGTTTCCATACAAAGTCTGTATGTACTAAACTACGATAGCTTATAATGTTTTACCTCTTAAAAAAAGGTGTCAAAGTTCCATTGGGATGTATAATAAGCACTCCTTTAATTCTCTAGAAAAAAGGAGCGTATTATCGGCAAATTGCTGTACATGTTAAGCTGTTAAGCGCAAGACTGGCCATATCATAACTTTGTAATGAAGAATATAAGTACATGTAGATATATAAACAACACAAAACAGGTGTTTTAACCAATTATCTCATTAAATTCAGCAGACTTTAAATTACACACTCAATTATTATGCCCCCTTTCGAAGCTTTGCTGCTGTCTGTCAAGCGGTCGGTCCATCAGTTTCCGTTCATTTTCTTCGCAGAGGTTGAACAAATTGAAATGATATTTGGTTTACAGGTTTATCATGACAATATCTAGGTCAAGTTCGATACTGGGTACAATCAAGCTATTTTCGACAGAGTTATGGTCCTTGGACGTAGAAAAATTCCAGTTATTTGCAGTTTCCGCTCATTTTCTTTGCAGAGGATGATCATATTGGAAGGAAATTTGGTATACAGGTTTAATTATCATGATAATATCTAGGTCAAGTTCGATATTGGGTACGATCGAGCAATTTTCAACAGAGTTATGGCCCATGGACGTAGAAAAATTCCAGTTATTTGCAGTTTCCGCTCATTTTCTTCACAGAGGATGAACATATTGGAATGAAATTTGGTATACAGGTTTATCAAGATAATATCTAGGTTAAGTTCGATATTGGGTACAATCAAGCAATTTTCGACAGAGTTATGGTCCTTGGACGTAGAAAAATTCCAGTTATTTGCAGTTTCCGCTCATTTTCTTTGCAGAGGATGATCATATTGGAAGGAAATTTGGTATACAGGTTTACAGGTTTATCATGACAATATCTAGGTCAAGTTCGATACTGGGTACAATCAAGCTATTTTCGACAGAGTTATGGTCCTTGGACATAGAAAAATTCCAGTTATTTGCAGTTTCCGCTCATTTTCTTTGCAGAGGATGATCATATTGGAAGGAAATTTGGTATACAGGTTTAATTATCATGATAATATCTAGGTCAAGTTCGATATTGGGTACGATCAAGCAATTTTCAACAGAGTTATGGCCCTTGGGCGTAGAAAAATTCCAGTTATTTGCAGTTTCCACTCATTTTTTTTGCAGAGGATGAACATATTTGAATGAAATTTGGTATACAGAGACGTGTTCAACAGAGCGAGCGCTCAAGATCGCTCGCCAAAATTTGTGTTGCGGGTATAGGGAAGTTTGGCGAGCGCTGGCGATCGCTTGCTCTATTGAACTCGCCTCAGGTTTACCATTATAATATATACCTCAAGTTCGAATTTGGGTGCAATCGAGCAATTTTCGACAGAGTTATACCCCTTGGACTTTTTTGAACAAATTCCAGTTATTTGCAGTTTACGTTCATTTTCTTTGTGGATGTTTCCAAGGGAGGGGGGCATAAGTGTTTCACAAACATCTCTTGTTTGTCATAAACTCATTATCAGCTATCGAAGTTTGGCTTCTTTCAATAGGGGGTCACATGTCAGAGTCAGAAGTCATGTGACAAAACAGACAAAATGGCCATTGAAAACAGGCATGTTGAAACCACGGGACCTAAAAACACTGGCCACGTTAGACAGGTGGCGGCTTAAATCAGTTAAATTATAGTGAAAAACTAAATGGGTGGAATTGAAATGGCTGCTCATGGCGAGTGGCCGCTGATTAAAGGTGGCTAACAGCAGGTCCGACTGTACTCGCATAGAATAAGGAATTCACAGTATGCAATACTCTCAGAATGCTTGTTACTTGTCCTATCTTTATCAAACATGTATGGATGATGCATCTGGACCTACTTATGATCTTGAAAGTCTTAGATGCTGAATCTGGGCCATAAATATCAGATGCTGAAGAACGTTAAGGTTATTGGAGCAGGTAAAAGTATTTAGAGCAGGGTTTTTGGAGCAGGTTAAAGTTGTTGAAGCAGGTGCCCTTTGATAGCCATTTCTAAGTTACTACTGGTTCTAACTTCACCAAACTTGCATGGATGGTACATCTTATGATACTGATGCACCTGACAGGCTTGAATGCTGAATCTGAGCCATAGGTTTTGGTGCTGGAGGAGATTAAGGTTTTTTGAGCTGGTTAAAGTCTTTAGACCAGGTGCCCTCTGATGATTGTATCATGGGTATTACTGGTCCTAACTTCACCAAACTTGTATGAATGGTGGGTCCTATGATACTGATGCACCTGACAGGCTTGAATGCTGAATCTAAGCCGTAGGTTTCTGATGCTGGATGAGGTTTAGTTTTTAGGTCACCTGAGTCACTCTGGTGACCTAATGCAATTGGTCTTCGTCCGTCATCATGCGTCTTGCATTAACAATTTTACATATTTAACGTTTTCTTAAAAACTACATGGCCAATTATTACCATTTTTGGTATGAAGCATCTCTATGGTAAGAAGAATCTAAATTGCGAAATTCATGACTCTACCACCTGGGGTGCCAGGGGTGGGGCCAAATATGCAAAAAAACACCAAATTTTCAAAAATCTTCTTCTCTACTCTCACACATGTGAGGAAAAACCTGAATGCATGGTTATGATCCCCATGAAACCCTCTACCTAAACTGTGAAATTCATGGCCCCTGGGTCAGGGGTTCAGGCTCTAGGCTTCGGCCACTTTGGCCATATCGTGAAAATGTATTAAATCATAGAAAATCTTCTTCTCTTCTCCCATATATATTTGAATAAAACTGTGTGCATGGTTATGATGTCAACTGACTCCTCTACCTAAATTGTGAAATTCATGAACCCTGGGACAGGGCTTAAGTAGGCCCTAGGGCGGGGCCACTTTGGCCAAATAGTGAAAATGTATTAAATCTTAGAAAAAATTTTTCTTTACTTCCACAAAAAACTGAATGCATGGTTATTATGTCCACAAACTCCTCTACCTAAATTATGAAATTTATGGCCCCTGGGTCAGGGGTTCAGGTCGTAGGGGTGGGGGGGGGGGGCAATATGGCCATATAGTGTTAATACATAGAATGTTTAAAAATCTTCTTCCCTACAGACACAGAGCACAGAATAAAATCTAACTGCATTTTTAGAAAACAAATTATCTTGTCATCTTTAATAATATTTCATGTCACCTGCATGTAGGGGAAGGGTTATAGCTGGGGGGGGGGGGGGGGGGGGTATGCATTTGTCTCATTATTTTATTCTGCTCAGGAATTTCAATGAAAGAAATAAGTTAATTCATATGTTTAGAAAAGAAAAATAATGAAGCTGTCCATCAAAGTTATCAATAAGATATTGTAAAAGCATTTGAAAAGAGTTCAGGGAAGAGGATTATAACAGTTAATGGATTCATCATCCCTTGCTTCTTCGAAATGGAGTTAAATTCATTGGCTTGTTCATATTTAGTAATTAATCATAAAATATAATGTAATTAAGAAGTTGTATGACCAAAATAGTTGTGCAAGTATTTTTATAAATTGAAACAAAAGCAGTTTTTAAATACCGTATTTTTCGGGGCATAGGCCGGTATTTTTTTTCTCCGATGAGCGAGCCCCGGCCTATCCCCCGGGATCGGCTATTCTTAGACTCAAAGTTAAAAAAATTTAACAGTAAAATATAAAATCCACTATTTTTATCCGTTGTACTGTTGTAGCAGTTTATCATGAGGGTTGGGTTTTTTTCATCCGTTTGAACTATTGTTCGATAGTTGTCCCGTTGATAATTTTTGTAATGACATCGTGAGTAATAAAATGCACAGTACTGTACGAGGTATTTCTTTACAATCCCAATCAAAAGAATTTTTTTCCCACGTTTGTGTATGAACCCTGGAAACTATTATTGCATAGTAAAAAAGAAAACGAAACCGGGTAGAATGTAATATGACGGAATTTTTGTGAATTCTTCATGTCTGCGTTCGTGGGAATCACTGGTCTTGGGTGGAGAATAAATCAAATGCTTTGTGTTTTTACAATTAATTTTCTGTTGGATGAAATAACGGTATTCTGGTGTCGTGTGTATATACAAAGGTGTGAAACCCGTGACTAAAACACAGCCTGGGGGCACGTAGCCTAGTGTACACCTTTACACTTCATTGCATTAACTGTGTTTTTAACATTACAACTTCTCTGCATAAGGGCAGTCACTATTTAATTAATCAATGGAAAGAACACAAATTAAATATTTTATGTTTGGTATTTCATTTTCTCATTAATAGCGATTACGGGGGATAACTCTATTTGAATATGAAACCACATGTTGAGCTAATGGACGCCATACCCCTTATTTACAAGTAGCTTTCAAAGTATAACTTGATTAAATGAGATTTAGCAATAAGGTATTTATTAAAATATAAATGGTTTGGTAGAATATTATACTTAGTTCTACCAGACAAAACCACGGAGGTTGGTGTTGTAATTAAATTTACAATATGTAAAATTACGATACATTTAACGATACACCGACGAAAACGGAAGAGACCAAACAGCCACAAAACACAGATTGATTTTTAAAAATTGCTTAAAATATATATGTTAAGCAAATTTAATAACTTTAATTACTCTTTTGACTTTCTACATCAATATTCTGAAAGTATATACTTAATACGATGACTTCCTTAATAAGCGGTCATACTTTCACTATAGTAATCATCGATTGAAAATCGGCTTATCCCCCAATTCGGCTAGTCTAAGGATTTTTCTTGAATTTTTGTCTAAAAATTAGCAATTCGGCCTATGCCCCACATCGACATATGCCCCGAAAAATACGGTATTTTAAAATAAACAAGTAGACTTAGTTAATAGTAAAGTAATGAGTAGTATACTAGCAACCTTGTTTTAGTTTATCATTATAAAACCTATTTTGATAATCTTCATTACAATATTATAATCTTCTACTCCATAATGAAACTCAATTAAATGCATTTATGAGTCTCCTCGACAATTTTGTGTATGGGCTATGGTACTCAGATGACCGTTAAGGCCTATTGGCCTCTTGTTTGGAAATACCCTAATGTTCGTGTGTATAACACCCACTTTTTTTCAGCCAAAATTTGATCAAAAGTAGAGGTGCGTGTTGTACATAGGACTAAAATTTTACCCCATTTTTTCAAGCCGTGATTCTTGATAGCATGGGAGTAGTGACTGCCGATATAGCATGTTATGTAAGTTGTATGTGTGTATACTAAATTTGTTGCATCAGAAATACCTTATTCTTAGTTTTATTTCCATGTATTGAAATATATATCCTCTCTCAACACTATTTCTTGCATCAAACAAGTTTAGATACTGTGGAATCATTAGATTTCGTGGTGGCTCAATTTTCGTGGAATTTGTGGGTACAAAAATAAAAATACAAAACACAAAATAACATCCTCCACGAATTGATAAATTTGGGTCATAAAGTCATATTTCCTTTTAGAATACACGAAATTACGTCCCTCACAAACCTGTAAAATTTAAGCCATCCACAAAAATTGGCCCCCACGAAATTTAATGATTCCACAGTATCGCCTGTGTTTTCGCCAATACATAAGCAGCCACCTGTTGACTCGGCGCGTGGACAGTGTTTAACAATTTCCGGTGTCAGAAGCATGCACCTGTCTTGTGTCAGACTTCACAGGGTGTTTTCAAGTGCATGAATATTAGCAATTATTCTGATTTTATTAAACTTGATTATTTTGTGTCCTGTTATCCAGTTAAACGTTATTGCTTTACATAGACACTCGATCATTTGTACGACTTGATAATGACGATATACGACAAACATATTTTTCTTCACAATGTTTATTTAACAACAATTAAAGAGTTTGACTGAAACTAATCAATTAAATCATTTCTGATGTTGTTAGCTCACCTGAGCTGAAAGCTCAAGTGAGCTATTCTGATCACATTTTGTCTGTCGTCGGTCTGTCCATCTGTCCATCCGTCTGTCTGTAAACTTTTCACATTTTCAACATCTTCTCAAGAACCACTGGGCCAATTTCAGCCAAACTTGGCACAAAGCATTCTTAGCCTAAGGGGATTCAAAGTTATGAAAATTAAGGACCATGCCCTTTTGCAAAGGGAGATAATTAGGAATTTATGAGAATTTTTGAGAAATTTTCAAAAATCTTCTTCTCATGAACCATAAGACCAGGAAAGCTGAAACTTGGGGCCACGATGGGGGGTTGAAGGTAGTGTAGATTCAAAATTGTGAAAATCATGACCCCTGGGGGTAGGGTGGGGCCACATTGGGGGTCAAAGTTTAACATAGGAATATATAGAGTAAAGATTCTTTTTAAAAAATCTTCTTCTCAGAAACTAATCAGCCAGCAAAGCTGAAACTTGTATGGAAGCATCCTCAGGTAGTGTTGATTCAAAGTTGTGAAAATCATAACCCCGGGGGTAGGATGGGGCCACAATGGGGGGTTGAAGTTTAACATAGGAACTATAGAGTAAATCTTTAAAACTCTTCTTCTCAGAAACTAATCAGCCAGGAAAGCTGCAATTTGTGTGGAAGCATCCTCAGGTAGTGTAGATTCAATGTTGTGAAAATCATAACCCCCTGGGTTAGGATGGGGCCACAATGGGGGGGTTGAAGTTTAACATAGGAATGTATAGAGTAAATCTTTAAAAATCTTCTTCTCAGAAACTAATCAGCCAGGAAAGCTGAAACTTGTGTGGAAGCATCCTAAGGTAGTGTAGATTCAATGTTGTGAAAATCATAACCCCCGGGGCAGGGTTGGAAATTCACCAAAAATAGCAGCCAGCCACAGGGCTGGCTACTTTAAAGAGTTACCAGCCCTGCCCAAAATCTGCCAGTTCTGATAAAAATGTTCATTATTATGAATGAACTATACATAAATCTTAACATTTACATATGCAACACAGGCCCCTCGAAATCTTAAACTTTTACAAGTATTTGAAACCATATCTAAACATAACCCAAATAATGCCTATTATTATGTTTAACATGCTTAAAAAATTAAACTATTCATCTACATGTAAATATAATTATAAACCCTCTTTTAGAAGCCAGCTAACAATGTCATAATAATGAACTTTGTAAACAATTTCAAAGATTGACAATAATATGATATCAAATATTGAAAGGGAATAAATTAAAACAACTGTAAATAAATGTGATAAAAATTTATTTATTCGGTCAGATGCACTCCTTTATACTGCTAATTGTGTTTTGGTCTCACAACACTATTTTTCTGTAGGTTCAAAATATGGTCAAAGCAAAATAATTCCAGATTTCTCGTTTGTTTTGAGGGGTTTTCTGCCAGTGACAGAGCTCTATTTTCAATGAGATAAAAACGGTTAAAACGCATGATTTTTCCGCTTTTGTAAAAATACGAGGTAACTTGATTTTCTTACGCCAATTACTTGCACAGGGGATGAAAATGTTTGTACTTGATTTTCAATCACATGAGTAACTTCGATGTGTCCGAGTAATTTCTTGTGTCTTTGTGTTTATTTGCTACTAAATCGTTTATGGATTATTGTTTTAAAAGTTGTAAAGGGAGATTTTGCCAGAAGATTGTTTAAAATCAACTACCTACATCTAAATATGCGTAATTTTGGTAAGAATATATTGTAAAAAATAATAGTGGTGTACAACCTATCCACCCTCGACATTGTTTACAATAGAGCTTCCCATGTGTTTCATAACTTATCAGCCATTCAAATTCTACTTTCCATCCCAGAACTGTACATCAGATATAATCAGAGTTATGGTTTTGTTGCTTGCAGTTGGGCTTGATGTTATATATTTTTTGTAAGGTCAGATCTGGGAATGTCTGAGAATTTTTTTGATTTTCACAAAATTTTGACAAAGATATGAGAACTGTTAAGGTGAGCAATATGGCCCATGAGCCTTATGTTTTTTAATTTAATTTTGTTTTTTTTTTGTGGGGGGGGGGGGTGAGATTCAGAAAAATAAGATTCATTTTGTTTTTACAGGTGACAAGAAACATCCGCTTTATGCAGGAGCTTCGATATCTATTTGCTCTGATGATTGGCTCTCAGAAGAAATATGTAGACCCATCAAAGGCAGTAGAGATATTGAAAGAGGCTTTCTCCTCATCTGCATCCTCTGGTGTTGGTGACAGTCAGCAGGTATTGAAGTTGTTGGTCACAATAATCTCTTTCATTTGTAAACAGCATAGAGTCAAGTGTACATTTGTTTTATAGGTAGTAAGCATGAATTTTAGAAATTGTTTATTTTTATTCCAACTGTAGATTAATTAGCTCATCCAAATTGAAGATTCATGTAGGCCTTTATGATCACCTATATTTGACAATATTTTACTTTATTATTGGTATCATTGGTTATTTTTAGTGCTTTTTAACTCACCTGAGTTGAAAACTCAATTAAGTGATCTTTTCTGAACACATTTTGTCTAGGGATGGGACAATTCACTGATACACCGGTGCATTACGGTATTTATTTTGACGATATTTGGAAAGATACATTTACCATTAAAGCAACGATACCTAAGCAAATTTTTTTTTATTTTCCGAAAATAACCGAGCTTCATATATCGGCTATTTTTAGTCTGCGTGCCTAATATGAAAGTACAAAGATGGTGGAATACCTCGTAAAGTTGTCAAAACTGTTAGGAAGCTAAATCTGGAGTGTGGACAACTTTTGGATTACTTGTTTATGAAAAAGTAGTGTATATGAGACTAAAGTAATTTGTAAATTGTGCAACGCTCATTTTAAATATATCAAAATAACTTTGGACATGCGGTAATACATCGACAGATTGAATAAATTTTTAACCCTTATTCAAGTTTTCATTTAGTTGCAATGTATCGTGATATGTATCGTATCGCATCTCATGTATCGTGATATGTACCGAGTCGGCTAAGTACAGAATCGTCCCAGCCCTAATTTTGTCTGTTGTCAGTTTCTCCGTCTGTCTGTCAGTCCGCATCTAACTGTCCATAAACTTTTCATGTTTTCAACATCTTCTCGAGAGTCACAGGGCCAATTTCAACCAACATTGGCTTAAAGCATTCTTAGGCTAAAGGGGATATCAAAGTTTTGAAAATTTGAGACCACACTCTTTTTCAAGGGGAGATATATTAGGAAGTATTGAAAAAAATTGAGAAATTTCAAAAATTTTCTTCTCAGGAAACATTTTCTAAAATCTTCTTCTCTACTTCGATCCACACATGTGAGGAAAAAAGTGAATGCATGGTTATGATGTCCATGAAGCCTTCTACCAAAATTGTGAAATTCATGGCCTCTGGTTCAGGGGTTCAGGCCTCAGTGTGGGGCCAATATGGCCATATATATTAGTAAAATGTATTAAATTTTAGAAAATCTTCTTCTCTACTCCCATTTATATTTTTTAAAAACTAAATGCATGATTATGATGTCCATGAGGCCCTCTACCAAAATTATGAAATTCACGACCCCTGGGTCAGGGGTTCAGGCTCTAGGGTGGGGCCAATATGGCCATATTGTTAAACTTATTGAATCTTAAAATATCTTTTTCTCTACTCCCATTTATATTTGTTAAAAACTAAATGCATGATTATGATGTCAGTGAGGCCCTCTACCAAAATTGTGAAATTCATGACCTCTGGGTCAAGGGGTTCAGACTCTAGGGTGGGGCCAATATGGCCATATAGTAAAAATGTATTAAATCTTAGAAAATCTTCTTCTCTACTCCCATTTATATTTGTTAAAAACTAAATGCACGATTATGATGCCCATGAAGCCCTCTACCAAAATTGTGAAATTCATGACCCCTGGGTCAGGGGTTCATGCTCTAGGGTGGGGCCAATATGGGCATATATTAAAAATGTATTAAAATTTTGGAAAATCTTCATCTTTAATCCCATATATATTTGTTAAAAACTAAATGCATGATTATGATGTCCATGAAGCCCTCTACTAAAATTGCGAAATTCATGACCCCTGGGTCATGGGTTCAGGCTCTAGGGCTGGGCCAATATGGCCATATAGTAAAAATGTATTAGATCTTAGAAGATGTTCTTCTCTACTTCCATATATATTTGTTAAGTTATAATGTCCTTGAAGCCCTCTACCAAAATTGTAAAATTCTTGACCCCTTTGTTAGGGGTTCAGGCTCTAGGGTGGGGCCAATATGGCCATATTGTAAAAATGTTTTAAATCTTAAAAAATGTTCTTCTCTACTCCCACACGTGGGCAAAAAACTGAATATATGGTTATGATGTCCACTAACTCCTCTACCTAAATTGTGAAATTCATGGCCTCTGGGTCAGGGGGGGGGGGGGGCAATATAGTGTTAATGCATATAATGTTTAAATATTTTCTTCTCTATTCTCACACATCTGTAATAAAAACTGACTTATAATTATGTTTACCAGGAAGTCCTCTACTGAAATTTTAATTTTCTTTTCCCCTGGAGTATGGGTTTTGACTCTAGGGCAGGGCCAAAATGGATATATAGGTGTTAATGCATATAATGTAAAAAAAATTATCTTCTTTACTCCCACACACCTGAAAGGAAAACTGAATTCATGATTTTGTAGACCAGATCTTTAAGTTTTTTGCAAAAATTATAGGTTTCATAGTTCTTTTTGAAAGATTTCAGGCAGGGAGGTGGTCGTCATTACAAATTTATAATTTTTCTACTCCAGAATGAAACCTAATTAATTAAATGCATATATGAGACTACTCAACAAGTTTGTGGATGGGTTATATGCTACTCAGGTGACCGTTAAGGCCAATTGGCCTCTTGTTTTTTATTTTAAAATTAAACACATATATTGTATCAATAGATGGTTTGTAATATAATTGTTGCATTGTGTGTGCAATGCTTATTTTCTAAAACCTGTAGGCTTGCATAAACATGAGTTTGAAGTTGGTTTCATCTATGATGTTTGTTTTTATGTTTTCGATACTTAAACTTGTGTTTATAGCTCACCTGAGCTGAAAGCTAAAGTGAGCTATTCTGATCACATTTTGTCCATCGTCCGTCTGTCTGTAAACTTTTTACATTTTGAACTTGTTCTCTAAAACCCCTTGGCCAATTTCAACCAAATTTGGCACAAAGCATCCTTGTGGGAAGGTGAATATAAATTGCAGAAATGAAAGACCGATCTTTATTCAAAGCGGAGAAAATCTCGCAACTGTAGAAAGGGGGGGGGTGCATTTTTAAAAATCTTCTTTTCAAGATCTACTGAATCAAATTCAATGTAATTTAGCATAAATAATCCTGATGGTAAAGAAAATATAAATTGCAAAAATTATGGGCTAATTTTGTTTCAAATCTAAGTTATTACGAAAATAATAATAAAGGAAAGGCATGTTTCAATCAGTTTATAGCTTCGGGTTCGTTATTACATAGGAGTCTTGGTAAAATTGGGTCGGCAAACAAGGGCCAGCCAGGACAAAATAAAAGCGGGGGCAGATCAAGATTTTTCAATTTACGTCAATAATAATCAAAAGATTAATTAGTGATTGAAATTTTCAGGATATGTTACAGACCAGTATATTTGTATTCGCTGTAAAAATTGATAGACAACAATGCGTATTTTGGAATTAATTGATGATTGTTGATTTCCAAGTTGGTAAAATGGTTAGGTTAAATATTTTAATGCGTTGACAGTTTTCACATATAACGGTGTTAGCTTTTTTTTATTTTGATTTTGTTTTCATTAATTATGCTTTGTAACCTAGGAACTATCGCCTGTATTTTGTAATTTTTACGTATCAAATCAAACAGAGACTTCAGTAAATCAGTCAGTTGACTGTTTACCTGCGCAAATTAAGCAAAATCTGATTAGGCAAAATTTGATGTATCAAATTAACAAAGTACTAAAATACAATTCATTCTATCTGTAATTCGGTATGATCTTTTGCGTAATGGTTGATTAATGCTATGTGTTTTGTTGAGATGCTCAGTATTTTCTCGAGTTTATTCAGTTTGAATAGAGTTTAGGATCGCTGACAGAAATATGTAGGTATATATATATGATTCATTTTGAAAAATAAATTGTGCTCTTTATTTGTTGTAGTGCATGTTTCATATGTTAAATTGAGCCTTAGTAAAATAGAGTGATATGCCTGTCAATACATTGATATTTTAGCTCAAATTATTAATATTGCTGTTATATTTGGAATCAAAGTACTAAAAGTAGTGAAAAGTGGTTAGCACGCATGAATTCATGTTTTAATTATAATGGGGAAGACAAATTAAATTTTTGAATGCTTCTAATTTGAGAAATTGTGCGCATTGAGGTACAAGTTTCCTCATCACATCTATAGGCATTTTTAAAAAAATAAAATACAATAACTATTATGATATACATTTTTTTAAAAATACAATAACTAGTAAGTAGTTGAGCAAGAAAATGTACCTCTATGCTTTCATATATTTTGATCACTGTGTACCCCTACCAAATGTTTAATTTTATATCTTGCATAGGATTTTCTTATTTTTCATAAAAAAAAAAAAAGTATTCCATAAAGGTACAATGTCAAAGAGGACATGTATGCAGAAAAAGTGTAAAATTCGAATACTTTACAATATTTATTTTTTGTTATTCCACCGAATGGCCATATGGCACAATATCTTTTGAACGCCCATTTAAAGTCATTGTTGCTCAGTTGAGCGATGTGGCCCCATGGGCCTCTTGTTTAAGGAAGGATTTGTAAATATTCGCTTCATAAGTTGTTCTTATTCACAAGATTGTTTACTAAACAGCAGACCTCAGATAAATGAAATGGCTGATCTTAGTATTCCTGGAGATCGCCAAATATATCGACCTGAAAAAGGGTAGAAATTGGTTCCTATGTATTATAGTCCCCCTGCGAGATAATCATGAACAATTCATGGTTTTCCCTTGAATAATTCATGAATTATATTCATGAAATGTTCATGAACAATTCATGAGGATCCCATGAACTTATTAATGGACATTTTAAAGTCATGAATTTTTGTTCAATAGAAAATTTTGATGAATATTCATGAACATACTTTTTCATGAATAATTCATGAAGAGTTATATTCATGAAGCTTCATCATTTGATGAATATCCAATAATAAGTTCATAGGATCTTCACAAACTGTTCATGAATAAGTTTAATGAATCTTCATGAACTGTTCATGAATAAGATTATGAATTTTATTCATGAATAATTCATAAAAAAAAAATTCATGAACTATTCATGAAAATTCTTACCTACTACATTTTGTATATAAAAAGGTAAAATCTCATATAAAAATGACTATAAAATACTTTATTATAATTGAAGAATAATGAGACAATATCTGAAGTATCACATAATTCTCATGTACTATCAATTTAAATAATCAGCAAGTTTAATAAAGTTTTCAAAACAACAGGTAACGATATCAATACTATCAATATGTCCTTTATGAAATCTTGCTTTGTTGCAGTTTTCTTGCCTTTGCTCATCTTGATTTCAGTTGTATGCCATTTATTGCAAGGTGCATTTACTGCATGGTAGGTAAAATGCTCCATCCTTTAAATGATTATATTCTGCAAATCAAGAGTAACTTGAGTGTTATTTTGTCTTGGTGACAATACTTATTGGTGGCAATTCTTCCCAGGCTTCACATATAGCCCCTTTTGTAGCATAAGAGTCATACATCTGTACTGTAAAAAAATGATATGACAAATAGCTGTATAATTATGACATGTCGTTCAAAACATTTGGAACATCAACTAATCATTCAATCATCTCATTTAACTTTTATTTCAAATATTTTTATCAAGTAAGATAATGCTGAAATTGCACTTGAGCTTAAGAGTACAAGTGCTTATCCTAGAAAAGTGATATCGCAGAAAAAAGAAAAAAAAGAGATGAAACTATAACTGTTTTCAAATTTGTAAATAATACTGGCCATTTTATTAGAAATTTTCAATTATTTGCAATAGCATTTACTCATTACTTTCTGAAAGTTATGTTCCATGATCACTATATTTAGGGCTGTTCAATATTCTGGTTTCTCTGCATAATTCTAGAGTATTCTAGAGTAAAAAAAAGTTTCTATAAATTAACTCAAATGACATCAGCATTATGTATAACTTTATCTTGTAACTGCAACGATTTAGGTATATCAAAGGTGTAATTTATTATCAATTATGTAGTTAAACTTATATTTAAGTTAGTCAGACAAGAATTTCAAATTAAAAACCGCCATTTTGGAATGTTTGGAAAAAAAAGAACAAAACTTAATCTTACGTTTTCACTCCTTTACATAAAAGTTTATTTTGATATATTACATCCTATATTACCTTTAATATCAATACTTTGAACAACATCTGCTGCATTATGTTCTTGCATGTTCCATACTTAATTATGCCATCGCTTTATATGTGGAAGATCCGTCTGCTTTCATTCAAAATGCGTAATCACTGGGCGGAAGTGACGTTATAGAATCAAAACAACTGGCTGACTGTATATTCTGAGACTCTTTCATTTGGTTAAAGAGACAGTACAGCTGAAAACACATGTGTGAATAGCTTCAGATTTACCCTTGGTATCATTAGGAAATAAGAAATAACGTTGATTGTAATAGTTGAAATACACAAAAATCCCTTAAACGTAATTATAAGCTTCCGGAAATTTAAGGGTTGTACAAACCTGAATAATCTTATATCGTTTATTTGTACCACATGGGCTTTGTTTGACAGTAATCGACACGTGCTGAAAACTACAAGATCTTTGTCCGACTACAGCATCATGGTATACGAGTTTAAAGGGACTCTCTAAACGGAAAACGTCATCACTTACTTGATAATTTGTAAATGGTTTACCAATTTCGGTTCATTTTAAAATGAACTGACATAAATATTTCAAATAACCCTTCAAGGGGCCTCATTTACACAAATGAATTAAGGTTGTAGCAACTCCTATGATAAACAGGAAAAATACATGCTTACAAAATAATAATTTTGGTTATTTTAAAAACTTTGAACAATTATTACCTGAGAGAAGTAGAAAAAAACATATTTTTATCAACAAACATGTCCAGGAGAATCTTGCGAGCCCTGCATGTGTTTTGTTTACAGTACATACGCATGCATAATATTATAAAAGGCTGAACCAGGTAACACGTTGCGATGTAAATATGTGATAGCTTAAATGTAATTGTTAATTTTAATGAAAGAATTAGATTTATTTCATGGAGAACTTTGTAATTTTCTGAAAGTTTATACATTCATGAGTAGTAGAAAAATACCGAACCCGATCAGAAAATTTGTTCAAGTCGGTTTTTTGATAAGATGCGCTGTACTGTCTCTTTAAATAATTTTTTAACATATGTTAATAATAATCAAAGAACATCTTTAAATGAAACTAAATTTAAGGTGCTTAAGTTTTCATTATTATATATTCAGAGATTGAAGAGACGTAGGATTTGATATTGTTCAATTTTCACAAGTTGTGTCTGTGAAATTTCAACCCCCTCCGATTTTGAACCCTCAAGGTTTTGGAACTTAAAAAATAATTTACACTCAATTAAAAATTCTTTCATACTTTATTTCTATGATTTTGCATTAATGTTTTTTAGTAATATTTTCATTATTGCTTCACATGACAAATTGAAGTTCAGTATGTTTTTGTAATGGAGGCGAATCGACATGACACCTCATAAACGATGCCGGACTCCTCGAAACTCGAGCATAGTTGTCCGAGTTTAAACAGCTAATCATAAATGCATTGTTTGAAATTCTCAAGGGAATAATTGCATAACGGATTTGTAACTTCTCAAAATGATGTGCAACAGTGATGCCTTTTACAAATAAACAGCAGAGGTTCTCAACTCGACGGGGTAGAAATTTCAACCGAATGTGCTCGGAACATTTTCCCCGCCATTCTACCAGGAACAGACGCACTTCGTCTTGTGTGTATATATGCTTCTATGATAGACTAACAACCGAATATACTTCAAACAAGTTAGAAATTAACGTATACTAATCTTTTTCCCAAGAAATACGCAAATTTTAAAATTATTTTACTTTTTCAGTTTAGTTTACAAGATTTTTAACAACATAAAACAGTCATATGTATCATCTACAAAGACTGATTATTCACTGATAAAATTATGTCATTTTTGGGAGTTGATTTTAATCAACTCTCCTATGCAGTTACTCAGGCAAACCGAAAGTGAAACAGTGTTTGGACCTAAGCACAAATCAACACCGCTGACAACATTTAGTTCTAATCGATAAATTTGATGTAATAAGTATTAAGCATTGTTTTTTGAAGGAAACTTATTTATAAATACCTTGTAAATAGTCAGACTTTAAATGGTACAAACAATTAAGATAATTTTTGAAGTCGTACATTTTATATATTCCTACTCCAGAGCTCGTTCAACCAGACGCTCAACTGTCTCCATAAATCTCCGACAAGCAGAGTGTCTCTCTTGCTTGTCGGTGGTTAACGGATACAGCTGAGAGTCTAGTTGAATGAGACTATAGTTATACCCGCACTTTCTAAAGAAAGTTCGGGTATATTGTTGTTACCCTGTTCCGTCCGTCCGTCCGTCCGTCTGTCACGTTTTACTATCTCAAACTGCTCTTACATCTTATAAACCAGCAAACTGAACTCTTGGAGTTTGATTTGGGGTATCATGTTGTTTTGTAAAAAAGTTTCAAAAATTCTCTGTTAGTCCTGGGGGTCAAATAATTGGTAAAAAATGACGTTTTTTCACAAAAAACCTTCTTCCTCGAACTCCTCCTACATTTTCAAAAGTAGACAAATCATCTTTTGGAATATGTTTTAGGGTATCCTATAGATGCGCAATAAGGTTTCGGAATTTTCAATTTTGTCCTGGGGGTCATTTAATGGCTAAAAAATGACGTTTTTTACAAAAAAAACTGGTTTAAAAAAACGTCATTTTTTTAAAGCAGTAGCCAAATGATCTTCTAGAATATGATTGGGGGTGTCATATTGAGGCATGATCAGGTTCCAGAATTTTTTTTTTAATTAAGGGGATCAGTGGGCAACAAAAAATGACGTTTTTTGGCAAAAAAAGTATGGTTCCCAGAACTCCTCGTACAACTTTTGGAGTAGCTACATCATCTCTTGGGATATAATTGGGGCTGTCCTATAGATGTGCAATAAGGTTTTAAAAATTTAAATTTCATCCTGGGAGTCAAATAGTAGCAGAAAATTGACGTTTATCACTAAAAAATCAAACATTGATCCAAGAGCTCCTCTTATGATTTAATGGATAGACAATCATATCTTGGGATATGATAGGGACTGTTCTATAGATGTGCAGTAAGGTTTTCAAAATTTAAATTTCATCCAGGGAGTCAAAATGTAGCAGAAAATTGACGTTTATCACTTAAAAAAAAACATAGATCCTAGAACTCCTTTTATGATTTAATGGATAGACACATCATATCTTGGGATATGAAAGGAACTGTTCCATAGATGTGCATTACGATTTTGAAAAATTAAATTTAACCCTGAGGCCCATTACCTACCGGTACATACCTTTTGATGCCCTTTAAGGATCAAGAATATATATGGTTAAGGGGTGGGGATCTCAACCGTTTTCGAGATATTCGTGCACTTCCTGTTCAAGGGGGGTCATGACAACCCCCGGGGCCCATGACCTACATACCGTTTGATGCCCCTTGACACAAGGTACAAGAATATATATGGTTTAAGGGTGGGGATCCCAACTGTTTTGAAGATATTAAGGGACTTGCTGTTTGAGGGCGTCAGGACCACCCACAGGGCCCATGACCTACATAACATTTGATGTCCCTTGACATCAGAAACATGAATATATATGGTTTAGGGGTCATGATTATAACAGTTTCTGAGATATATGGTAATTTCAAATTCCTGGGGGGTGGGGATGACCCCAGGGGTCAGATCTAATAAACCCTATATATTGCCAGTAACAGCCAATATATGATTATGAAAACCCTATATTATTATCTTTGTCCGTTTTCAAGTTACCATTTACAATAGAGTCTATGATTCTTTCTACAAGGTTCAATGTTAGACCCCACACCCTTTTGACACCCCCCTCCCCCCCCCCCTCCCCCGAAAAGTGGTTGTCTAACCCAAAATGAGAAAAATCAAACCAGGGTGCACAACTAGATTTGCAGGCCTATCATATCCTAGAGTTTTGTACAATCATGTTCAGCCATCTCTGAGAAACAAGTTCAGAGCGGGAAAGAAGAAAAAGAAGATGAAGAATATATACATGTATTAAGAACGGTACAAAAACAATAAGCCTCCAAACTTCATTCAGGAGACTTAATAATTAATAAAGATTAAATAGAGATAGGATCATCAAACATCAATAATTTAAAGATAATTGACAATTTCTGATTCTAAGGGGGTCAGGATGACCCCTTAGGGTCATGACTTACATGCCATAATGATCTGATGCGCCTGCATGACCTAAGGAGGAATAATATCTTTGGATTAAGGTGGGGATCTCAATGGTTTTTATGATATTTGATAATTTCAGGAAGAGCACTTGGGATCATGACCTACATACCATCTTAAATGCCTTGAACAAAGAAACAATAATATAATATGTACATGATATATGATTCAATTTAAGAACCCAGATATAGATCAATCATCTGTTTTGTAATACTTCCTATGTATATATACATGTACATGTATTAGTTTGTGTTTTGTTCTATACTATTCATGTTCATGACTGTAGTATGGCTTAGTCTTATTTTAAATTACATTAAAAAATTGTCAAATATATGACTTGGAACCCCCACTCCCAAACAAACTCAAATATAAACTGTTCTCTCTCTCCCCCCCCCCCCCCCTTCCTTGTCGAATAATCTATTAAAATCAAAATATAATTTGGGTGTCTAAAAACTTTTATAAACTGGTAAAAAATGTTATTCTTAAAAAAAAATTACATTACACCTTGCATAATTGACAAATGATCTATTGAGATACGATCAGAGGTCATATTTCTACCTTGGGATCAATAAGTAGTATTCATTGACAAGTTAAAATTAATTAATAACAATAAATGATTCAAATTATAAATGTTTATACTCCACATTCATCCCCCCCCCAATCTAACCTGCTTATAAAGATTCAGTCTTCTTTATACATTCTTACATGTGTACAGTAGCAAATTTTAAATCATTTCTTGATTGCTTTTTCTCTCGTGATTCACATTAACATTTTGGAAATTGCTTAATTCAATTTTTAAGATTTATAAACAAAATGTTAATATATGCATCACTGCCATGTGTATTCACCTATTTGGGGCAATTGTAAAGTCTCCTAAACAAAGCAGTGACATCATTAGGCTAGGAATTACCCACATGGATCAAACACTACTGTATAACATATGAATAAGATAAAATACATTTATTTATTATTTCTAGTTCTAAAATGTCAGGGTGTCTCCAAGGGGGCATAATCTTACAATACAATTTTACGCGCAATGACACAAAGAGCAAAAATAAATTAAACGGTTTAGGGATGAGGATCTCAGATCTCAGAAGTTAACAAAATATACAGTGTATCATATCATTTCCTATTTCATAAAGGCGGGGGGGGGGTTAAAGACAACACCTGGGGGTCATTAATGTACTTTACACCAGTTGATGCATCATAATGACTTTAGAGGATATTTTGTATTTTCCTGTTTCGTGGGGTCAGAACAGTCCCATAAGGTCATGACCTACATTGTATTTGATGCATTATAATACATTAAGAAAGAAATACTCCTTCCTTTCCTATTATTACTCATATAAAAAATATAAGTGTCTACACTTACTTACATATGAAATACACAAATTTTATAAGAAATTGTTTATACAGGGTCAATATGGGGTCAACTCAACAGTGCATGCAGTCTGACAAATGAAAAAAATAACTTTTGCAACTAAAATGACAGAAACTTTACAAATGCGATAGGATAGGTAACGATGATAAGCTTATTTAAATATTAAAAGATGATGATACAGTATGCTGTCAAAGAAAGATTACATTTAGAAAGTGAAAGTAGAACTTATATACATGTGTATGTATGCTGGCAGGAATCCCATGCTGGCATCTTATTATATTGTGCTACTGCTACTACATGTATTATGCTTACCTAAATTGGTCAACATCATAATGATAATCCAATTAAAACACAATAATAAATTCCTTTAGCTGATCTTAACTACCGTAATCCTTTTCTGCATACGGAAAACACAGACATGTATGTATGGGTGTTGCTAAAACGCGGAACGGAAAACGGAACGGAATGGAAAATATCATCACGTTTATCCCTTAAAAAGGGTATAGACTGGCCAGAAACGATTTACTTTGTATCTTTTATTTATATCTAATGAATGATTATCAACATGTTGCTATCTTATTAATATTCATATGAATGTCTATCAATTATAGCATTGTATTCATTCGGCTTTAGTTGAGTACGAAACGGAAAAATCAAATGTATACGAATTGTGAAACATTAACATGATTAAACGAGCAAATTAGCTATAACTTTTTACTTATTTCTCTTATATGGTATTGTTGGCATATTAGCGTAACGTACGCAGTTAGTGAAAGCGTTTTATGCGTGTTTTGAGTATTTTTATATTATTTTCAAATATGATGTACATGTATATACTTACATCAAAATTGAATTTTCGGTGTTCTAGACGATCTTTTATCATACAGACGATACAGTATCATTGAGATGGAAGAAAAAAACTGTAGGACTGACGACATTAAAAAATTAAAATACAGTAAACATTAAAATACCCGGTAATTTGTGAAACTAGTAATTTGTGAAACTAGTATTTTTAGCAATGCAATTTTGTTTACGTTTGCATTACAAAGCATGCAGTTGTTTATTCCAGCAGCTATATACATATGATCCGAATAGAGAGCTCTAGACGTTGCCTGGTTTGATTTTCCGATTATATATTGGGACTATAGTCTGTCGATCCCAAAATATTCATGCAGCACATTTGGACGATTTATAATGGAAAATGTTGACATCTTTTCTCCATTTGGAAGTCACTCAGAAGACCTTGCACAATTTTTCAACACCATCATCCGGGTCTGTTAAAATGCAAAACCCCGTAGACTTCTTTATTTTTAGCCGTGTATTTATACCAGCTGATAAGCTAGAGAGGACGTTTTAAAGAAAGAATAATGAGAATGTTTAATGCTTCTAAAAGAGAATCGCTTGAACCCTGAGGTATATATAAATATACAGCAAAAAGTGAATCGAGGATATTTTGGGACAGAATATAGTGGTCAATGCATGTACTGTTAATTTTGAGGAAATAAATATTCTTGAATAAATAATCTAATATTGCTAATCTTTCAAAAAAAATTAAAAAGGTACATAAAGTATATCGTTTTAGCATACTTAACAAATCTATGAGGTAAATAACATTAGATAAGATTTTCCGTTTTCCTTCCGTTCCGTTTTCCGTTCCGCGTTTTATCAACACCCATGTATGTATACACGTGAACCCATCTAATCGAAGAGCTGGGTAAAACTAGTACCCGCTAATGAGACATGCAAACCTGTGTTGTGTACGTAACTTCAGACAAAGATCAGTCATTTGTAACATGCATGTATTTTTATGACCTATTCTTCAAATCCACTTGCACTATTTTATTAGGTAAATAACAGCTTTAAGGTGGTACAGGACACCTGCATATTGTGATGTACATGTATACTTCCTATTGAGATAAACAATAAAGTATGTTGACTATTGATTAAATATTTACCCCCCAAATAATGTTACCTAACATTGAAGCGCAATGGGTTAGAGCGTTGACATGTCTGTAAGAGCATTGGGGTCCAAGGTGTATTTTTGGTAATTTACGAATTTTTATGGGGAGGGGGGGTCTGGACCCCTCACTCCCACCCCTTCTCTAAATCTGTGCACACGATGATGTTCATGTAGGCACACAGAAGCAAATCTAAAACCGGCAACCGCCACGGGGAGGGGGCATAATTTAATTTTTAATTTTGTTTGTAATAATTATATAGACCATTATACTTCCTATGACATAAAATGTTAAGATTATTGATTAACTGAAAATTCACTGCAAACAGTTCTACCCCAAATTGCACATAAAGTGCTGCTCATGTCACGATGTGTATTATCATATGGGCAGGGATCTCATCCTTCAGTTATGAAAATTATAATTTTTAAATTTATTACCGGAGTTTGCATGTAGCCTTCATTTTTAATTAAACTGGTATAAAACAGTGTTATTTAGGGGCAAACACATGGTGCGGGTATTACTGTCTAATGACAGCATCTAGTTCAATTTTGCTTGGATCCATACAATTTCTCATAACTATACGTAGTTTGATGGAATAGATCTATGACAATTATACAACATGATTCATATTGGGTTTTCATGAAATTTCTGTGGGAGAATTCATATTATAAAAAATGTGCGTAATTCAAATACATATAGGAAAGCCAGGCAAAATAACATATCATTGATTTTAAAATTAATAATAATCGATAAAATCAACTCCCATCAGTTCTTCAGTACTTTGATTTGGATATAAATTTAACAATGAAGAAATTAAGCGTCTTTAGGATCTAGTGATGTCAATTTGATCATGATGTCTGAGACCTTTGTTTTTGTCAATGAATTTACTTGTTTCTTAGAATTAAATAAATAATGAAACTATAATATATCACATCTCTCTTATTCAAAATTAAAGATGCCACATTTATATAGGTGTTTGAATATTCATGAATGTTCATGAAGACTGTGTTTTAATAATAATTTGAGATGTATAAAAAATTTTAAAACACATAATGTTCTGAATACTAAACTATGTTATATAAAAGTATTTGAAATTATATAGATTTCCTAAATTAGACCTTCATGAAAATTCATGAATGTTCAATACCTAGAACCATTTAATGCCAGGTAATTCCTGTATTCTTGTATATTCATAATTTGTTCATGTCTTTGAGTAACATTTTAAGAAAATAACAATAAAATTCATGAACCACCTTTATGAACCAGTCATGAATACATCATGAAACGTCATGAACGGTTCATTAAAGTTCTTAAAATCATGAATTTCATCTTGCAGAGGACGCACCCTCAACTTTTGAGTAAACTTTTGGTGAAAAAAGTATGTGTTATACGGTAGTTCAGACTGTTTAAGCATTTGATTTATTTAGAGCAGTTCAGATTTTCAGTAAAATTCAGAACAGTCTAGATTTTCCAGCAATGTTCAGAAAAGTTTAGCAAAATTGCTGAAATGTGTTCAAAACTGTTTCAGAGGCACAAAATGGTAGTAAGTAATTTTTTGGATATGATTCAGATACATTCCAAATTTAAGAAAATTTCTTTTTCAGGAGTGGGGGGGGGGTGGGTATGACTATTGCTGCTCAGGTAATTGATTAAGCCCCTGGGCCTCTTGTTTAAAAGATATCTTTTTAATCACTTTATTGCTAAAGTTAAAGAGTTTCTATCAATCATTGGTAAACCAATGGAATAATGAATATTCATGAAAACATTAAAAGTTCAGTGAGTTGGCTCTTGTATTATAGTCAAAGTATATGGAAGGCAGACCATTGATTTTATGATCATCAGTGTTTTTAAGACATGTTTTTTATGTGGTTTTAGGATGTTAGTGAATTCCAACATAAACTACTAGAATGGTTGGAGGATGCTTTCAAGTCTCATCTATGTAGGTCTTCATCTCCTTCACTGTGGTAAGCAAAACATTTGTTAAATTGGAGAGATTTACGTGTTATTTAAAGTATGGACATTATACTGATTCCTGCATGACCACTCGGAAAAGTCAATTGAAAGAAAATGCTCCTGAAGTGTGAATATTATTACCACCTCTCAATCTTTTCTGAATTTATGTAGGAATAATTCCTTGAAAATATCAATCTTGGGCCAAAAAAAATTATGATTTGTTTTCAGGCACCACCGCATCAATGAAATTATCGCCACATCAAAGTTTTGTCTGTCGTCTGTATGTCCGTCCGTCTGTCTGTCCATCTGTAAACTTTTTCACATTTTGAACTTCTTCTCTTAAACCACTGGGCCGATTTCAACCAAATTTGGCACAAAGCATTCCTATGGAAAAGTAAATATAAATTGCAGTAATTAAAGGCCAGTTTTAATTAAAAGCAGAGAAAATCTTGGAACTGTAAAAAAAAAAAGGGGTGTGTTTTTAAAAATCTTCTTCTCAAGAACTACTGCGTCAAATTCAACTTGATTTAGGATAAATCATCCTTAAAGAAAGAAAAACATGAGTTGCAAAAATTAAGGGTCAATCTTTTTCCGAATTTGAGTTATTACGGAATTAATAATAATGGGAAGGGGGTTTCACCATTCAATCATTTTATAACTTCGGGTTCGATATTCCACATCTCGAAAACCTCTTTGGAGCAGCCATGTTGGACATATGATAAATTGTTCAATCTGGTTGTTGTGGAATAGTTTGTGTGTGAAGGGAATCTTTGAAACATGCAAGATACATTGGTGCCAATTTTGTGAAGTAAATTGAGATTAAATATTCCAATGTTTTGACATTTTCACCTTTGATGGTGGTTTTTGCTTGTTTTGATTTTCGTTTCATTTTCATTAATTACGCTTTGTAACTTGGGGAACTATCACCTGTATTTTGTAATTTTTACATATTTATCAAACATAGACATTGGTAAATAAGACAGCTCAGGGCTCGACATTAAAGCTGAACACCGCTCGTAAATAGGCACTGTCCGCCATATTTCTCTTTAATCACTGCTGTCCCTACAACCCTTATATAAGGGACAGACCTCTAAACAGTTCAAAGTACTTCGCTGTAGAGGTCTCACCTGTGTGGACGTACATTTTGCCTCGCCGTGTTACCCGGTCGCGATGAAATTATCAAATTTTACGCACTTTTTGAAGCCAGGAGAATACTAACATCAAATAAATTGGTCAATGCATTATTTACGAACAGAAAATGAACATAAGATAAGAAAAAAATGCATAAAATCTAAAGACCACGAAAGGAATACTACATGTCGGCCACGAGGTTCAGGTGTGCAATCGGGTGTAACAAAATCGAAGGGTTTATATACCAGGTATCTGTGTGACGGTGCCTATTTACGAGCGGTGTTCAGCTTTAACGCTTGTCCGCTTGTCCAGTACCAGTTAAAAAAATATGCGGACAAGTGAATATTGCTGGCCACTTGTCCAACTGGACAAGTGCATTTTTTATGTACTAAAAGAAGTCTCCAAAGAAAAGAAAGTTTTGTGATAAGTTTATCCGTAGTCTCGTTATAAGTTTATCGATTAGTTATTTTGAATTTTGATCCCGACATCAAATTGCAATGCAATTGAGTTACTCTTGATCGGGATTGAAGTTCACTAACTTCAAACAACTTTCAAGGTGTGGATCTTATAGTTCTTACAAAGTACCAAACACATATGTTAAGAAAAAGAAAGGAAGAAAAGGTAGCAAAGATAAAGGATTATGGAAAGAAATGTAACTTATTTTAGGTTTCATTCATCATTGATAGACTATGATGACTTGCCATGTTTAGTTTAAAAAACAGCTGAGAAATCAATATAACAGTTACATGTATTGTTAAACCTGATGCTAAATTTAAAATGTCTTGTAATTTGCCATGACAAAGCTACAGCTGACAAATCATGTTTAATGTTATAGAAAACAAATACATGTACATATAGGAAAGACACTTTAAGTTTCCATTTAAAAAGTCAGGTTATTAATTATAGCTAGAGTAATCAATAAATGATTTTATTTTAGTAATAGAGTACTGTAGTTTTCAAGTTGACAATATTTGATCTTTAATATTGAAAATTTTTCGGACAAGTGAAGTTGAAGTTCGGACAAGTAAATGTTTTGGTCACTTGTCCGAATAGACAAGTAGGAAAAAAAGTTAATGTAGAGCCCTGCAGCTGACTGTTTACTTGTACAAAATAAGATGCATTAATGGGTACCATACATAAACAACATACTAAAATACAATTCTATTGGTAAATTGGTATGATCTTCGCGTAATGGTTGATTAATGCATGCAATGTGTTTTGTTAGTTGCTCAGTATTTTCTTGAGACTATTCAGTCTAAACAGAGATTAATTTTGCTGATGGAAATATGTACATGTAGCAAAGACATAAATAATTGTTATACATGTCTCTGCATGTAGGTACATATGTGACTCATTTAAAAAAAAAATTGTGTTCTTTGTTTCAGTGCATTTTACTCTGTTTTAATTGTTTATGCCCTCCTTCGAAGAAGGGAGGGCATATTGCTTTGCTGCTGTCTGTCTGTTTGTCTGTCTGTCTGTCTGTCTGTCGGTCCACCAACAGTTTCCATTCATTTTCTTCGCAGACTATGAACATATTGAAATGAAATTTGGTATACAGGTTTATCATGATAATATCTAGGTCAAGTTTGATATTGGGTACGATCGAGCAATTTTCGACAGAGTTATGGCCCTTGGACGTAGAAAATTTTAGTTTTTTGCAGTTTCCACTCATTTTCTTTGCAGAGGATGAACATATCGAAATGAAATTTGGTATACATGTTTAACATGATAATTAATATCTAAATCAAGTTCGATATTGGGTACGATCGAGCAATTTTCGACAGAGTTATGGCCCTTGGACGTAGAAAAATTCTATTTTTTTGCAGTTTCCGCTCATTTTTTTCGCAGAGGATGAACATATTGAAATGAAATTTGGTATACAGGTTTATCATGATAATATCTAGGTCTAGTTTGATATTGGGTACGATCGAGCAATTTTCGACAGAGTTATGGCCATTGGACGTAAAAAAAATTCTAGTTATTTGCAGTTTACGTTCATTTTATTTGTGGATTTTTCCAAGGGAGGGGGGCATAAGTGTTTCACAAACATCTCTTGTTTACAATTTTCCATTTACAAACCATATTCATAAGCAAGCTAACAGAGCTTTGCTCACAGTTCTATGTTTGCACACAGCTGAGGCCTTGCTTTTGTTTGTTTACATTTTAAATGCTGAAAAGGAAATACCAAGTTTAAAAATCTTAATTTGTATGTAATAAACTCATGTGAACAAAAACAAGACTCAAACCTAGCAGAATTGTGAGCTCTGTATCTTTCTTATAATTCTACGATTGAGGCTGAAATTTTGGTTGATCATTAGAAATGGCTCGCCAAATGCTGTAAAGGACATACTTAGTTTTAAAATCATAATTTGAATGTAATAAAGTCATGTGAACAAAAACATGACTCAAACCTAGCAGAGTTGTGAGCTTTGTATCTTTACAATAATAATACATTTGACTCTGAAATTTTGGTTGATCATTAGAAATGGCTTAATTGTTAAATATTAAATCCTTTTACGGAATAATTAATTGGATGATATGCTGTAACTACATAGTTGATAGTTTTTCAGACATGAGTAAATAAAAATGACGTCTTTAAATCATAAATCATATCCATAGTTCTGACACAATATTGTTATGAGGATAATTAAATGTAAATATTACAGCAGAAAATCATCTTTGGTTTGTGCAGTAGCCATTTGTTGTTTTTAAATAAAGATGAAATTAAAGGGTGGGTCTTAGTACAATAGAGTGATATGCCTGTCAATACATTGACAGTGATTAGGATAAGCAATCACTGGATGAAATATCTGGTTTCAGCGCTGCGGAAACCCTTTGGAAACTCTGCGGAAACTTAAGGTTACTTTAAGTTTCCGACAGGTTTCAGCACGGAAACTTCAAGTTTCATTGAGTTTCCGCAGTGCTGAAACTTAGGCTGTCCATGAACCCAAATGGTTTCCGCAACGGAAACTTACTGAAACTTGAAGCACAGGATGAATGACCATCTTTAAGTCCTCCTTAAAGATAGCTTAAAGGTGTTTAAAGGTAGCTTAAAGACGATCTTTAAGCCACCTTTAAGCTACCTTTAAGCTATAAGTATTGCTTAAAGGTGGCTTAAAGAAAGCGTAAAGATGGCTTAAAGGCAGCTTAAAGACTATCTTTAAGCCACCTTTAAGCCACCTTTAAGGACAACTTATAGGACCTTAATGTCCAAACTTCTTTAAGCCACCTTTAAGCCACCTTTAAGCTACCTTTAAGCCACCTTTAAGCCATTAAAAAAAAATTTAATTCAATATTGTGCTTAATTTCCAACAAAATGTATTAACTTTATGAAAGAAAAGGTATTAAAACGGTTTTTGTTCTAGAAAGAAAAATGAAAAAAAAACCACAAAAAAAACCCGGCCACGGCGAGAATTGAACCCGGGACCCTTAGCTTACTAGCATCACCACACATCCTCTGCGCCACGGCGACTGACATATAACTGTGCGTTTTTATATCCTATATATCAGTGGATATTGAATCACTGTATTGAATGTGTTTACTTGAAAAGATTTTGACAAACCATTCAGTTTGTAACAATCAATTATATCTTATTTATAAATTACATGCATGCATGTATTTAGAAGGAAATACGGAACTTGGTCTTCAGTGAACAAAAATATATTATACCTAAATGGAAACTGTTAGGTTCACTATAGTAGGCTTTCTTAGTTGATAAATTTAAACCGAGAAGATATGCGTTCATCTAATTTATAGCTATAAAAATGTAAGAAAGAAAATGAAATCATTTCTTTTATTAAATGCATTGATACTATTAGGGTATTTGTTCAATTTCCCGCAGTTTCCCGGTTTTCATGATCGCGGCGCCGTTCCAATATGTTTAAATATTTACATGTAATTGTATGTACATGTACATGATTTTTAAACTATCAATTCTATAACAAACAAAATTACCAATTACCGGTGACGTATTTACTGCATGTGGCAATTGCAAATGACTTGTACATACAATTGTATGATGTGCCAGGCCGGGTATATTTGACATATTTACCCTTATACATATATTTAAATAATCAACCCCTATTTATGATCACCGGTACATTAATTAATTAGCCTCAAGATTTTACTCTTACATACATGTATCGTTAATTTGTAGACGTAACATCTTTGAAACCCAGAGCTAGGAAATAATACTTTGAAAATGAATTACAAATGTAAATTAACTTTTATTCACTAGACTTATCGTATACTCGTACATACTAAGATTCAACGCCTTTAGAAACCCTGACGTGCACCTGGGCACACGACACACCTGTTGTGTATATCTTGTATATTCTGTGTTAGTTCCAGGGGTTTTCTTAAGTTGGACAAACAATAGACTCTAATTAGATATACACAAACGAACAAAACTATGTCTAGACAAACAAAGCAGTAATATCCTGCCCGATATAACAAAGGCAGTTGAGAGTCTTTTCATCTTTAACATGTATATAGCAGATCTAGAGTTAGAAATAATGAAAATTGAAAAAAAAATACAAACCTTAAACCGATTAACAAATTAAAATCATGCATTTTTGGTTCATTATCTTTATTTTGTTTAATAACCGGATGAACTGAGAGAGAGAGAGAGAGAGAGAGAGAGAGAGAGAGAGAGAGAGAGAGAGAGAGAGAGAGAGAGATTTTTTTCACCGGTTAATTTATAATAGGAAACAAACATACTTTAATTAGTTTTATGCACATATTAAGATACAGTACCTACAATAATTTTGAAACCCCCCAAAAAATTATAAAGAATTTTATAACGGCAATCTGTGTCCATCAGAGCGGTGCTGATGATAGCGATCTGTGTTTAATGGAGCGACGATTAAAACCGCCTGGAATACCCCCCCCCTTCCTTGGAAATTATATTATCACTCGGATGACCCCCTCCCATCTCTATAAAAGAGCTTTTGCATTTAATATATGTTTTTATTGTTCAGCTTGATCAATATTGACTTAAAGGCCACTTAAAGACAGTGTAAAGGCAGTGTAAAGAGAGCGTAAATGCCACTTAAAGATGCTTAAAGGTGGCTTAAAGGTGGCTTAAAGGTAGCTTAAAGAAGTTTGGACATTAAGGACCTATAAGCACTTGCTTAAAGGTGACTTAAAGGCGGCTTAAAGGTTGTATAGCCTTTAAGCTCCTTTAAGTCACCTTTAAGCCACCTTTAAGGACTTGCTTAAAGATTGTTTTTCGCCCTGTGAAGTTTCTGCATAGTTTCAATCTCCATATACGTTTGGGATACATATTGTTTACAAATGGTTTCCGCGACGGAAACTTACTGAAACTTGAAGTTTCTGCATAGTTTCAACCTCCATATACAATTGGGATACATATTGTTTACAAAGGGTTTCCGCAACTGAAACTTACTGAAACTTTTTATATTTTTGCTTTCACAAAAGCTGAGCAAGGTTTCTACTTTATGTAAAAACAAAACAATTTCAAACAGTTCCAAATTTATTTTTGTTCAAAAATCTGAAATTGTTTCCAATAATAAATAAAATACAGCCAAGATACAATAATGGAGAAACATCCATATGGCAATTCCCTTATTAGGGACGTTTATTTAAAAAATGATAAAATTGCACAAGAAAAATAAACTCCCATAGAAATCTTTACATTTGTATTTTTTTTCATCTCGATTAAATGCCTATCAAATCTCCCTTTAAAAATGCAACAAAGATCTTACTTTTTTAAAAATATGAATGCAATTTACAACAAAACTGCATGTACATGAATAAACAAAGAAAACTTCACTGTTACATGAACATGATACACTTGTCTCAATTTGTTTTGAACTACAATGAATATGTACACCATAAAATATTTTTGAAAAGTGTAAAGTATCCATCTTTAAAAAAAAAAAAAAAAATACACTACAAGATAGTAGTTGACTATAGAGGTATGACCCAGATTTGATTTGAATATGTATGTCAATAAATTCCAAAATGAGGTCAACGCGACCCACTTACAAGTTGGGATAAACCATTTCTTTGTTAGTAATATAATCTAATGTTTTACAATAGAACAGGATTTGATATCATTTTTTTGATAATCCATTAAGTCCAAAGTGAACTTCTCATTTCCACCCATGATGTACCAACTGATCAGACTTTAATATCATAAGCCTGTTAGTATTTAATAGATGACCCAGAGGGAGATATGAAAAGCTTGTTGGCCAATAAAAAGCTAACAATGGAGCAGTCTGTCAAATCATGTGCAAAAATATGATGTACACATTTAATTAATTATGCTGTCAGATTGCAACACACTTCATTCCTGATGAATATTCTTCTTTACACACGGTTTACCTTCCTACATTTCACTACTTTACCTACATTAATATTTTTAAATCCAAGACATGAAGTAAAATATACATTGTTTATATATGTCAAGTATTACTACATGTACATGTACTTGCTTTTTGTAGCATGAATGTATAAAGTACAAAGTATCACAAAGATCATTCACCTTACAATTCTCATCAATACGAGCATTTTACTTATGATATAAACGCTTATTCCAATATTAGTTACATAACACAGATTAAAATAAAACCCACATGGAAACAACTTTCCATGCAAGTAATTTTGTTATAAAAAAAATTGTAATACATGGGGTATATGTTGTCTTTATATATTTTCATATACGACATAATTGAATATTGTATGGTGTATTTTATCATTTCTATGACCCACGCATTCATCTCCTAATGCAGTGTTTTTGTCCCCCGCCGCAATGCGGTGCGGGGACATAGAAATGCCGGGCGTCTGTCCGTGCGTCCGTGTGTCCGTCCGTCACACTTTTTTGTAAGCGCTCTCATGCCTACAAATTTTGACGGATTTTCATTAAATTTATACCAAATGTATATACCACTATTACCTTGGTCAAGTTCGAAAATCAGCATTGGTTGATACTTTTTGTTGGAGTTATGAGACTTTGACCGCAATAATGACTCTTTTTTATCCAAAAATTGACCTTGTAAGCGCTCTCATGCCTACAAATTTTGATGGATTTTCATTAAATTTATACGAAATGTTTATACTACTATTACCTTGGTCAAGTTCGAAAATCAGCGTTGATTGATACTTTTTGTTGGAGTTATGAGACTTTGACCACAATAATGACTCTTTTTTATCCAAAAATTGACCTTGTAAGCACTCTCATGCCTACAAATTTTGACGGATTTTCATTGAATTTATACCAAATGTTTATACTACTATTACCTTGGTCAAGTTCGAAAATCAGCATTGGTCGATACGTTTTGTTGGAATTATGGGACTTTGGCCGCAATAACGACTCTGTTTTATCCAAAAATTGACCTTGTAAGCGCTCTCATGCCTACAAATTTTGACGGATTTTCATTAAATTTATACCAAATGTATATACCACTATTACCTTGGTCAAGTTCGAAAATCAGCATTGGTCGATACTTTTTGTTGGAGTTATGAGACTTTGACCGCAATAATGACTCTTTTTTATCCAAAAATTGACCTTGTAAGCGCTCTCATGCCTACAAATTTTGATGGATTTTCATTAAATTTATACGAAATGTTTATACTACTATTACCTTGGTCAAGTTCGAAAATCGGCATTGATTGATACTTTTTGTTGGAGTTATGGGACTTTGACCGCAATAATGACTCTGTTTTATCCAAAAATTGACCTTGTAAGCGCTCTCATGCCTACAAATTTTGACAGATTTTCATTAAATTTATACCAAATGTTTATACCACTAATACTTTGGTCAAGTTCGAAAATCAGCATTGGTCAATACTTTTTGTTGGAGTTATGGGACTTTGACCGCAATAATGACTCCGTTTTATCCAAAAATTGGCCTTGTAAGCGTTCTCATGCCTACAAATTTTGACGGATTTTCATTAGATTTATACCAAATGTTTATATCAATAATACTTTGGTCAAGTTCGAAAATCAGCATTGGTTGATCCTTTTTGTTGGAGTTATGGGACTTTGACCACAATAATGACTCCAGTTTATCCGAAAATTGGCCTTGTAAGCGCTCTCGTGCCTACAAATTTTGACGGATTTTCATTAAATTTGTACTAAATGTTTATACCACTAATACCTTGGTCAAGTTCCTAAATCAGCCTTGGTCGATGGACTCGATACTAGACAGCTTGACCGGCGGGGGACCCAGGAATTCTATTCTTGTTACATTTAAGATTGGTTTCTTAATTTATTATATTGCTGCAAATAAAAACTAAGTTATCAATAAATGTTTAAACAAAGAAAATGGAAAAAAAAGTAGTTAACACTTATCAACTTGGAGGTGTGAGGATATATGTTACATGGAGTCTAATATTTTATGCAATATTTGCAAATATAACAAATTATTTAAGAAAATGAAAGTTAATATCTGCAAGGTCTAATCAATCATTTAATAAGTCAAAACCATGTGATTTTCTAAGATTCTAGCTTACAGACAGACATTGTAATATACTGGTATTTGATCATATAAAAAAAAATACTTTTATAGGTTTTTTGAAATGAGAATACTTTACAGTTAAAAAGTCTTGTTCTGCAGATGTTTAGTCGGGTTGTAGAGATGTGTCCATTCGAATCAATAAGGAGTGTCCTTGGCTGTTGTTAATGTAACCTGAGTCGTAGTTTATGGAAATAGGCCTTTTTGGGGGATTTTCGAGCATTGTCCAGACCGGTGAAGCACTCATATGATCACATCATGGTTACAGCAGACTTAGTAGTTCTGGACAGTGGTAGCATTAAAATTCTTCTTCTTGCGATGAACTTGTTCCTTTCACTGGGCTGTACTTTATGTCTGTTCTATTTATCTTAAACAAGAATAATAAAGTTTCATTTAGATTTTTAAACAATAAACATTCAGCCTAACATGTAATAAAAGCATTCTGAATAAAATTCTGAATACAGAAGCTACTATGCAGTTGCCACTAGTTGCTGTTTAAACTATGTTTTATTTCTCAAGAATAAAAAGATATAGTTTAAGAAAGAAACATTTTATATAGAAAACATCTACAAATCTACAATTAATATATATACAAGCTTATCAACACATACTGGAGTAAAAACTGGCTCAGTCACTCACTTAAGAAAGAAGAACCTGCTGGGTTGAAGCATCCACGTGGTAGAAGCTACCCGATGTGTGTGACATCGCCACAACGATAGTTGTTGAACCCTGCAGGGCATGTGACAAAGGTTGGAAGATCTACGAGGTAGAACTTCGTCAGTACGAGAATACTGAGACGGACTGAATTGTACAAGCAATAAAAATGATACAAGTAATTATATTGCAATTAGCAAATGAATACTTAATGGGGAAAAATATGAAATATTAGGGCCAAAACTCAGGAATGAAGCATGAGTGACTGAGTACCCCATAAAGTGTGAAATTATGCCATGGTAATACAGGTTAACACATGAATTACGCACATATTGTAAAGTTAAATGAAACGATGAAGAATGATAAGAGACATGGTTATGTGTACATGTAAACAACATATGCATAGAATCTATTTACATGGATGTTCCAGAATCTTAGCAATAGAATAAAGAAATAAATGAAACTTCGCAAAGGGTTTCGGAATTAAGTTCAAGTTTGCATGTTAACGAAGTCACTGCGAATGAAGCATGGATAGCTGGGCGTGTTGAATCGTAGAATCGGCTGTTCTGATGTATCTTAAGTACGAGTCTGAAGACCAACGACCCATTGATTTGATGAGGTGGTCTTCGATGCGTGCCTTGGCTGCGGACGTGGCAGCACCTATACGGAAGGAGTGACCGGTAATACCACTTTCTGAATGTCCCGCACAATGTAGGAGCTGTTTGAGCATTTCAAGGAATCGAGATCTGGTCAGAGCATTACCGTTTTCCATGATGAACAATGGGTCGTTAGATTTGCAAGCAAAGGTTGAATTCCTCATGGATAAATATGTTGACAATTGTTGAATTGGACACACTGTACTTTTGGTACGGAATAATTTGATGTCGATTCCTTTACGAAATGGATCGGTTTTCGATTGTTTCAAGGTAAGAACTGCATGGTTATCATGCATAGCGAGATCACTGAAACACAGGTTGCATTCGGGGTCAAATGATGATTTACAGGTGAACTCCGCACATCTGAGGAATCCAAAAAAGGCCACTACGCACACTGTAGACATCAGAATATCGGAATAATGTGTAAAAATTCCTTGTTGAAGTGATTTTACCATGTCGTGTAAAATTTCGGTGGTGATAGGTTTTCTGCTAGGTCGGTGAGGCTTTTGTTGTCGTTTAATTCCGTTGAGCAGCATTTGCAGTCTAGGTAATTTGTCTTCAAGGGTGAAAGGGTTAGGAATACCTTGTAATAAGTGGTAGTAACGAATTCCACACAGGTATAACTTTATGGTGTGATAAGACAAGTTCAAAGAATCGAGGCAGTAGGTCGCAAAATGCATGAGAGTATCTTCAGTGGCAACTAGAGAATAATTGTTCATTTGAGTGAACTTGGTGTATGTCTGGTGTCCTGAATGGTAGACACTTTGAGTTGAAGATGAAACTGAGCTTGACATTAGTGCACTTATCCTACTGGAAGTTTCCAAAGAACTTTCTCCATGGGAGGGCAGGGCTGAGATTGGCTGTCTGCAGTGGGAGCTAGGCATCTGAATTTGGCCATTTCATAATAGAAAGTGATTTTGGGCGTCCTTTGTGTATGATTTTTACTGTGGCTTCGTTGTCACAATAAAACAAAATGCGCTTAGATGTCCAAAGGTGACCCCATAGGAGTGAAGCGATCACAATGGGATACAATTCTCTGAAGGCCATGGAAATTTCTTTATCTTCTTCCTTTGGTAAATCTTCTGGCCATTTGTCGCAGAACCACTGTCCTTGAAAGAAACCACCAAATCCAACTGTTGATGATGCGTCTGTGTATAGTTGCATGCTGTCGGCGGGTGTCCTTTCGATGTCGTAGAAGAAGGAAACTCCATTCCATTGTTCTAAGAATAACTTCCACATAAGAATGTCCTCTCGACATTCAGCGTTAAGATGAACATGGTGATGTAATTCGCGGACTGATGATGCAAGGCTCAGTAAGTAGGAAACGAAAGATCTTCCTGGTATTATAACACGTGACGCAAAGTTTAGGTGCCCTAGGAGTTGCAGTAGCTCGCGTTTGGTACAACTTTTCTTATTGCTGAAGGATTCGAGCATTTCCCATATTCTAAGTATTTTGTCCATAGGTAGACGTGCTTGCATCTGATGTGAATCCAGGATAATTCCAAGGTATTCTATGACGGTGTCTGGACCCATGGTTTTGTTTTTTGCAAGGGGAACGTTGAGCTTATTGAATAACATGGTAAGAACAACCATTGTACGGTCTGCCGGGAAATCTGGACGGTCTATAGTGAGAAAGTCGTCGAGTAGATGAAGAATACACTCTATTCCATAGTTATTTTCAGCAATCCAACAAATTGCTTGAGAAAACTGATCAAAAATTTTTGGGCTGGAACGGCACCCAAAAGCCAGTCTAGTATAGAAATAGTATTGATTTCTCCATTTAACACAAGACAGGTGGTACTGAGATGGTAGAATAGGAATGAGCTTGAAGGCGTCAGATATGTCCGTTTTGCACATCAATGCATCCTTTCCAAATTTCTTTATACATTTGATGGCATCATCAATGCTGACATAGGATAATGAGCATTCGTCCTTATCTATTAAGTCATTGATGCTTGGGTGCGCGTCATTGTTGTGTGGAGCTGAGAGGTCTACGATGAGTCTTTTCTTTTTTGAGTATTTCCTTTCGGCTATTCCCAGAGGGGAAACTCTATACTGTTGGAAAGGGGCTGTCTGGTATGGACCGGAGAGGAAGCCTTTTTTGATTTCAGAGGAAAGAAGTTCATCAACTGCTGATTTGTTCTGTTGGGCAGATAATAAGTTCTTGCATTCTTGAATTTTGAGATTTAACTTTTTGACTTTTGTATCAAAACCGAATGTGAATCCGTCCAAGATATAGGAGACAAATTCTGAGTTTTCATGGTTTTTAAGTTCGAGTTTTAACTGTTGAATGTTTATAAGAGATTGAGACACTTTTAGATCATATAGTCACTTATCTTCTTTTTGGGTGCTGGAGGGCTGAGTTGAGTTTTTGGGTTTGGTTTTGTTTGATTGGGTGCATGTGACGGCTGAGTGGTCTTTGCCTTTGCATAGGGTACAAACGTGTTGATAGGGACAGTTGCTACGGTTGCAGCGTCTTGAAGAATTAAAATTGTTGCAGATCTCTTGACCATTGAATGAAGTTCTTTTTCTGCCATGCCGATCTGTATTAT